>NC_133063.1:76533673-76887673 GCF_048771995.1 Taeniopygia guttata
CGCTTCAATAAATTATTTCTAAGTTTTATTTATTTCTTCAATTTTCTCTTCACTTTCCTATTCTTATTCTTCTTATGGTTTATCTTCTTCCAACACTTTACTATTCTTCTTGTTTGCTACTTCTATGTATTTTTATATTCTTATTCCTATTCCTATTCTTCTTCTACATATTTTAAAACTCTTATTCCTATTCCTATTCTTCTTCTTCTACATATGTAAAAATTCTTATTCCTATTATTCTTCTTCTACATATTTTGAAATTCTTACTCCTATTCCTAGTACTCTTCTTCTTCTAAGTATTTCTAATTCTTATTACTATATCTTCTTCTATGTCTTCTTAAATCAACATTCTATGTCTTGTCTTTTTAGTCTTCATCTTTGTCTTCTTCCTCTTTGTTGTCTTCTTCATCTTCTTCATCCTATTTGTCGTCATCTTCTTCACTGTCTTCATCTTTGTCTTCTTCCTCTTTGTTGTCTTCTTCATCTTCTTCATCCTATTTGTCGTCATCTTCTTCACTGTCTTCATCTTTGTCTTCTTCCTCTTTGTTGTCTTCTTCATCTTCTTCATCCTATTTGTCGTCATCTTCTTCACTGTCTTCATCATCTTCATCTGCTGAGTCGTCGGTGTCCTCTTTTTCTGTGTCTTTGTCTTCATCTTCTTTGTCTTGGTCTTCTTTGCCGTTGTCCCGGAGGGGTTTGTGCTGAGAGTCTGTTCCAGGAGCCTCTGCTTTGTGCCCAAGAAATGGTTATTGCACCTTCCAGCCCGGGGCCGGGTGTGTGCGGGGCAGGGATGGGGGAGCTTTGGGCTCTTTGGGTGGGCATTTTCCAAGCCTCACTGCCCAGGCCTTCGTGGCTCTGCCTGCTTGGGTTTTGCTTGGCTTGTCTGGCCCATCCAAAGGCTTTTCTCTTCCAGATTTGGAGGAGCTGCAGCAGCAATCTCTGAGCCCCTCGAGCCGAGCCGAAGAGCTGCTGCTCCGACACAGAGGAGCGGGACTGGCAGGAGCGGTCATCTTCATGTTCTTCCTGTTCTTAACCTTCCTTCTCTTCCTCCTCTTCACCCTTTTCCGTGTCTGTTTTACTCCTCCGTCCGTGGCCTGAGGCAGGGACAGCGGAACAGCCCCCGCAGCGCCCGCAGCGCCCGCCTGAAGCGGGAGGGACGTTTCCTGGGGGCAGCCGGCTCCCGCGGAGGGCCTGGGCTCTCAGCCGGCAGGCCAGGGGCTGGGGGGGCTGTGCGGGGCAGGCGCCGGCCCTTGGCTGCACGGCTCCTGTGCCGGGCACTCAGCCCCGGCCTCCTGAGGTTAGGGCACTGGGAGCCCCTCTGCCACAAAACTTTCCTTTTCTGGTCTTTCTTGTCTTCTGGGGGCAGCTCAGGAGGCTCACATCGTCCCACTCATCGTCCTCGGGCACAAGGGCTTGGCCAAGTAGCGTGCTGGGGCCAGTTCTCCTGCACGAGCCCCGTGTCGCTATCGTCGCCCAGCTGGAGAGTCCTGAGGGTCTGCTGCCATTCCCTCTGGACACCTTCTGGCCAAGGTATTCTTCCCAGTCCGAAAGTTCTGCGCAGCTGACGACATCTCCTCCGCACAGCACTTGCTCAGGGTATTCTTCCCAGTCGGAGGGGCCTTGGGAGCTGCTGACTACACCGTGGGGCAGATCTTCCTCTGTGTATTGTTCATAGTAGGACACTTCCTGGGACAGTTCTGGGTCTCCAACCAGGAAAGGCTCCAGGTCATACAAGTGCCAGAATTTCATTTCCTCATTGGAGTCGTCCGTCTTCTCCTGCACTGCCAGTCCTGACCCTGCTGCTGCCTCCTCAGCAGCTCCGGACGGGGCAGCAGCTGCCGGCTCGGCCTCCGTGGGACTGCCGGGGAGAGGAGAGGCGCTGGGCAGGGCAGGGGCTGCCTCTGCTGCCACCTCTGTGCCCACGGGGCTGGCAGAGCTGGGCCCCTCTGGGGGAGAAGGCTGGGTGTCCCCTCCTTCACTGGGCCCACAGGCTTCTCCCCAGAGCTGGAGCTCACATCGTCCTCCTCCTGGGACAGCTCTTGGATGAGCGAGACTGTCCCCTGGGACAGCTCTGGCTCTACTTATTTATTCCTCTTTGTCACTGTCGGATGACCAGTCGCTGTTCGAAGCCAAGGCCTCCAGGCTCCAGTGCTGTGACAGCACTGGCCCTGCCAGTGCCAACACTGCCCTCTCCAGCTCCTCCCAGAGGTCCTGGGCTCCCAGAGGGGCAGACAAGGGGCTGGGGGTTCTGTGTGGGGCAGGAACCTGGCTCTCTTCCTCAATGTCAAAGTCCCAGTCGCTGTCCGGAGCCAAGGCCTCCAGGCTCCAGTGCTGTGACAGCACAGGCCCTGCCAGCGCCAACACTGCCCTCTCCAGCTCCTCCCAGAGGTCCTGGGCTCCCAGAGGGGCAGACAAGGGGCTGGGGGTTCTGTGTGGGGCAGGAACCTGGCTCTCTTCCTCAATGTCAAAGTCCCAGTCGCTGTCCGGAGCCAAGGCCTCCAGGCTCCAGTGCTGTGACAGCACTGGCCCTGCCAGCGCCAACACTGCCCTCTCCGGCTCCTCCCAGGGGGCCTGGGCTCCCAGCGGGGCAGATGAGGGGCTTGGGGTGCTGTGTGAGGCAGGCACCGGGCTCCCCTCCTCACTATCAGCATCCCAGTCGCTGTCCGGAGCCAAGGCCTCCAGGCTCCAGTGCTGTGACAGCACTGGCCCTAACAGCGCCAACACTGCGCACGCCGGCTCCTCCCAAGGGGCCTGGGCTCCCAGCGGGGCAGATGAGGGGCTGGGGGTGCTGTGTGGGGCAGGAACCGGGCTCTCTTCCTCAATGTCAAAGTCCCAGTCGCTGTCCGGAGCCAAGGCCTCCAGGCTCCAGTGCTGTGACAGCACAGGCCCTGCCAGCGCCAACACTGCCCTCTCCAGCTCCTCCCAGAGGGCCTGGGCTCCCAGCGGGTCAGATGAGGGGCTGGGGGTGCTGTGTGGGGCAGGCACCGGACCCTCTGTCATCTCTGCCGGGCCTCTTGCTGCCCCTGCTGGATCCTCCCTTTTCCCCCAGGTGCCTCTGCAGGCTGCTGCCTGCATCCCTGGATGTGCAGCAGTGCTTGCTCACCATCTCACCGCTGATGCTCCAGGCCAAGTCCAGCAGAGCCTGGCTGCAGCCCGGGGGGCTGGGAGGGGCAGGGACCGGGCTCTGTGTCCCTGCGGATGGCAGCTCCTCCCTGGGGGCAGGAGGCTCCGCTGCCTTTTCTGCCTCAGGAACAAGAGGCTCAGGGGGCTTCTCCTCCTCCTCAGCAGCTCCAGCCGGGGCAGCAGCTGCCGGCTCGGCCTCCGTGGGACTCTGTAGGGAAGGAGAGGCACTGGTTAGGGCAGGCACTGCCTCTGCTGCCACCTCTGTGCCCACGGGGCTGGCAGAGCTGGGCCCCTCTGGGGACAAGGCTGAGGCTCCTCGTCCCTCACTGGGCACAAGGGTCTGTCCAGATCTCAGAGCTGATGTTGTGTCCCCATCGGGACAGCTCCTGCCTGCTCACATCTTCCTCCCTTTGGGACAGCTTTCGCTCACTCACATCGTCCCACCGGGGCAGCTCTTGGGCTGCAGTGTCTGCTCCTTGGCACAGCTCCCTGCCACTGCTGTCTCTCACTTGGGACAATTCCAGCTCTCTCCTGTCTTCCCATTGGGACATGTGGCAGTGCACACCTTGTCCCCATGCTGAGAGGTCTTGGTACCTCTCACCTTCCCTCTGGGAATGCTCTTGGGCATCATCCCATTGGGAATTCTCTGGGACACTCAGATCTCTCTGCAGGGACAGCCCTCGTGGCATCTCTCATCTTCTCCCCATCCCATCTCCTGCCACCCAGTCACATCTATTTCCCACTGGGAAATCTCTTGGGTTGTCACTCGTTCTTCCCTCTCCCGCCTCTTGGTACATCTCACTGTCCTCCTCCCACTGGGACAGCTCCTGAGCGCTGATGGTTTCTTCCCCTTCATAGAGCTCTTGGTGTGTCCCACCTCTGTACTGGGAAACCTCCCAAACTCTCACACGTACCTGGCCTTGGTACAGCTCTTGGCCGCTCCTCGTTCCCTGCCAGGACATTTCTTGGGCTCCTGGAACATCTCTCTGGCGGGTCTCTTCCACATCTTCCCTCCGGGAAAGCTTTTGGCCCATTTTGGCCAAGATCCTCTCCTCCACAGTCTGTGACAGCGACAGGACTGAGCTGCCCACTGCCCCTGACCACTGCTCGCTGGTGGCTTCCAGCCAGCTGGGCAAGGAGCTATGGGACCGGGAGTTGGATTTGGCTTTGTCCTTGTCGCTGTCGCTGTCTGTCGCTGTCGGCCGCTATCACTGTCAGCGTGTGGCGCAGACGGAGCCAGGGAGCTGCTTCCTCCTCAGAGAGCGGCTCTCCTGGGAATGAGCACCCCAGGGCTCCGCGCCCCTTGGAGATCCTCAACCCTCGCGGAGCTCCCTGATGTCACAAGGGTCTCTGGCCACCACCACGTCCCACATCACAAAGGGCCATGACACCATGTGCCGTGTCACAAAGGGCCACCCCAGAACCCCAACAGCAGCGGAGCAGACGTGAACCTGTTGCAGTTTGTGTTTATTTCATTAAGTTATTGTTAAGTGGTACATTCTGTTGTCTGCCCATGTTTTCCCCAAGTTGTTTTTTTCCCTATGTTGTACACTCTCTTTGAAGCTGTCCCTCAAATTATTCCCCTCCCTTTGTCCCAGTCCCTTCCCTGCCTGTCCAGGTAACCCTGCCCCTTTTCCCTGAATGTTCCCTGCCACTCAGCCCCTGGGCCAACTCCTAATTGAAACCCTCACTTGGAAATCCTCTAATCCAGGATGCCCCATTGGCCCCTGTGCCTTTCCCTCTGCTCCCCCGATCCTGATTGTCCCACAGTGTTGCTGTAATCCCCTCATTCCTGCCCTGAGGATTCCCTGTTGCTTTTCTGTTTGTACCCACCGCCTGACTTGGATCTGAGCAAAACCCCTTTCAGCTATGAAGTGCCGAGCTGCAGGTGGGAGCATACCTGATGTCCCCCAGTGTTGCAGCATTTCTGAGAGAGAGAGGCCATGATTTATGTCTGGAATGAGATTTGAGCTACTCCAGTCTAGGCCTCAGATCGGGCCTTGTGAGGCCTTCCAGCCTGTGACACAGTTAGAAATTAAGAGTTTTTGGCACAGTTAGAAATTAAGAGTGTGTGGCACAGTTAGAAATTAAGAGTTTGTGGCACAGTTAGAAATTAAGAGTTTGTGGCACAGTTAGAAATTCTATTAAGGTGTGATGTGAAGAGCTGGGCTGTCTGGGTGTGAAGTAGTATAGGTTTATAATGAGAAGTTTAGTCCACCTTAAGACAAAGACAAACAATGTTAGCTTGCCAATGAGAGTGCCTTTGTAAACTGTAAACTATATAGAAGTGTGTGTAAAGTGCCATCTTCTCACTAATAAACGGAGAACGTTTAATTAACCATATTGGTTTGATGTGTGTTTGTCCTGTCCAGCTTTCCTGTTTTATGAGGAGCCTGGCTTCGCCCCAGGCCTCTCCTATGGGCTGGAGCCCAGGGGGCAGCTCCACCGTGAACAATTCCTTTTCCCATTGCAGGAGTCTCCTTTGGTGTGGAAAAGACAGAAAGAAAGGAGATTTCCTGCCTTCCCCTCTCTCAGGGCTGCAGAAGTCCTCAAACTTCCCTCCTGCTGCTCCCACAGAGAGAATGCTGGCCTAGGGACTCTCTGCTGTTGGATTTTGGGCACGGGAGGAGGGAGACACTTGGTTGTCCCTGTGGACACAAGAAATGGGCCAACATCCAGTCCCAAATATTCGTGTGGCATTTGTCATCCTTCAGTGATTCCGATTTAGTTTTGGAAAGCAGAGAAGAGGAGGAGAGGGCCCAGGAAAGGAACAATCCTTCTGTAGCCCGTGTCAGGAGGGGACAGCCAGGGGGTCGGGCTCTGCTCCAGGGAACAGGGACCGGACAAGGGGAAATGGCCTCAGGCTGGGCCAGGGCAGGCTCAGCTGGGACAGCAGCAGCAATTTCCCCATGGAAAGGGGCTCAGGCCCTGGCAGGGGCTGCCCAGGGAGCTTTGGAGTGCCCATCCCTGCAGGTGTCCCCTGGAGGTGGCACTGAGTGCTCTGGGCTGGGGACAAGGTGGGCATGGGCCCAGCTGGGACTCCCTGGGCTGGGAGGGCTTTTCCAGCCCCAGGGATTCTGGGGTTCTGTGAGAGCTCTCCCAGCAGAAAGAAAAGCCAACACCGGAGAAAGGCCCTGCCCTGGAGCAGCAGAGGAGCAGCCCCGAGGCTGGAGGAGCCAGGAGCGGGCTCCAGCCACGGCTGCTCAGCCCTGAGCCCTGTGGGGCTGCCCAGCAGCAGCAGCAGCAGCAGCAGCAGAGCCCCAGAGCTGCGCTGCTGCTGCGCTGCTGCTGCGCTGCTTTGGGCTCTGCGGCTGCACAGCCCCGTGCAGCTGCTGCCGCAGGGATGTGTCAGGAGCAGCACAGAGCTGCTGCTGCTGCCTCAGCTGGGGCTGCAGCGGGGGAACCCCTCCCGCCCGGCCCAGGGCTGCTGGAGGCAGGCAGGGCTGCAGGAACAGCCCCGGCCCGGCTCCCCGGCCACGGGCAGCGGCAGAGCGGGGCTCCGCTGCCTTCGCTGTGCTGCCTGCACAGCCCTGCTGCAAAGGGCTGCCCGGCACAGCTCTCTGCCAGCCGGGCTCAGCCTGCGCCTCCCGTTTGCCCGCAGAGAGCAGCGACAGCCCTGCCCCGCCGGCCCGGCCGGAAACTCTCCCGCTGCCGCTGGGGCTGAGCCCGCGCTGCCCGCGGGGCGCTCCGTGGCTCGGGCTGGGACAGTGCATCGGCACCTCGGAGAGACAGGACACGGAATCTGGGCACTCTGCTCTGGGGCCTTACCGACGTTGTTAGCAAACACACAGATTCTTCACTAACGGGAACTGCGTGGGGGCGTTATGATGCATTGTGATTACAGCATATGGTACATTAATGTTTTTATTGCATAGACTGTAATATAAATATACAATATCTAATAACAATAAATTATTTCTAAGTTTTATTTATTTCTTCAATTTTCTCTTCACTTTCCTATTCTTATTCTTCTTATGGTTTATCTTCTTCCAACACTTTACTATTCTTCTTGTTTGCTACTTCTATGTATTTTTATATTCTTATTCCTATTCCTATTCTTCTTCTACATATTTTAAAACTCTTATTCCTATTCCTATTCTTCTTCTTCTACATATGTAAAAATTCTTATTCCTATTATTCTTCTTCTACATATTTTGAAATTCTTACTCCTATTCCTAGTACTCTTCTTCTTCTAAGTATTTCTAAATTCTTATTACTATACTTCTTCTATCTATTCTTAAATCAACATTCTATGTCTTGTCTTTTTAGTCTTCATCTTTGTCTTCTTCCTCTTTGTTGTCTTCTTCATCTTCTTCATCCTATTTGTCGTCATCTTCTTCACTGTCTTCATCTTTGTCTTCTTCCTCTTTGTTGTCTTCTTCATCTTCTTCATCCTATTTGTCGTCATCTTCTTCACTGTCTTCATCTTTGTCTTCTTCCTCTTTGTTGTCTTCTTCATCTTCTTCATCCTATTTGTCGTCATCTTCTTCACTGTCTTCATCATCTTCATCTGCTGAGTCGTCGGTGTCCCTCTTTTTCTGTGTCTTTGTCTTCATCTTCTTTGTCTTGGTCTTCTTTGCCGTTGTCCCGGAGGGGTTTGTGCTGAGAGTCTGTTCCAGGAGCCTCTGCTTTGTGCCCAAGAAATGGTTATTGCACCTTCCAGCCCGGGGCCGGGTGTGTGCGGGGCAGGGATGGGGGAGCTTTGGGCTCTTTGGGTGGGCATTTTCCAAGCCTCACTGCCCAGGCCTTCGTGGCTCTGCCTGCTTGGGTTTTGCTTGGCTTGTCTGGCCCATCCAAAGGCTTTTCTCTTCCCAGATTTGGAGGAGCTGCAGCAGCAATCTCTGAGCCCCTCGAGCCGAGCCGAAGAGCTGCTGCTCCGACACAGAGGAGCGGGACTGGCAGGAGCGGTCATCTTCATGTTCTTCCTGTTCTTAACCTTCCTTCTCTTCCTCCTCTTCACCCTTTTCCGTGTCTGTTTTACTCCTCCGTCCGTGGCCTGAGGCAGGGACAGCGGAACAGCCCCCGCAGCGCCCGCAGCGCCCGCCTGAAGCGGGAGGGACGTTTCCTGGGGGCAGCCGGCTGCCCGCGGAGGGCCTGGGCTCTCAGCCGGGCAGGCCAGGGGCTGGGGGGGCTGTGCGGGGCAGGCGCCGGCCCTTGGCTGCACGGCTCCTGTGCCGGGCACTCAGCCCCGGCCTCCTGAGGGACGGGCACTGGGAGCCCCTCTGCCACAAAAACTTTCCTTTTCTGGTCTTTCTTGTCTTCTGGGGGCAGCTCCAGGAGGCTCACATCGTCCCACTCATCGTCCTCGGGGCACAAGGGCTTGGCCAAGATGACGTGCTGGGGCCAGTTCTCCTGCACGAGCCCCGTGTCGCTGTCGTCGCCCCAGCTGGAGAGTCCTGAGGGTCTGCTGCCATTCCCTCTGGACACCTTCTGGCCAAGGTATTCTTCCCAGTCCGAAAGTTCTGCGCAGCTGACGACATCTCCTCCGCACAGCACTTGCTCAGGGTATTCTTCCCAGTCGGAGGGGCCTTGGGAGCTGCTGACTACACCGTGGGGCAGATCTTCCTCTGTGTATTGTTCATAGTAGGACACTTCCTGGGACAGTTCTGGGTCTCCAACCAGGAAAGGCTCCAGGTCATACAAGAATTGCCAGAATTTCATTTCCTCATTGGAGTCGTCCGTCTTCTCCTGCACTGCCAGTCCTGACCCTGCTGCTGCCTCCTCAGCAGCTCCGGACGGGGCAGCAGCTGCCGGCTCGGCCTCCGTGGGACTGCCGGGGAGAGGAGAGGCGCTGGGCAGGGCAGGGGCTGCCTCTGCTGCCACCTCTGTGCCCACGGGGCTGGCAGAGCTGGGCCCCTCTGGGGGAGAAGGCTGGGTGTCCCCCTCCTTCACTGGGCCCACAGGCTTCTCCCCAGAGCTGGAGCTCACATCGTCCTCCTCCTGGGACAGCTCTTGGATGAGCGAGACTGTCCCCTGGGACAGCTCTGGCTCTACTTCTTCTTCCTCTTTGTCACTGTCGGATGACCAGTCGCTGTTCGAAGCCAAGGCCTCCAGGCTCCAGTGCTGTGACAGCACTGGCCCTGCCAGTGCCAACACTGCCCTCTCCAGCTCCTCCCAGAGGTCCTGGGCTCCCAGAGGGGCAGACAAGGGGCTGGGGGTTCTGTGTGGGGCAGGAACCTGGCTCTCTTCCTCAATGTCAAAGTCCCAGTCGCTGTCCGGAGCCAAGGCCTCCAGGCTCCAGTGCTGTGACAGCACAGGCCCTGCCAGCGCCAACACTGCCCTCTCCAGCTCCTCCCAGAGGTCCTGGGCTCCCAGAGGGGCAGACAAGGGGCTGGGGGTTCTGTGTGGGGCAGGAACCTGGCTCTCTTCCTCAATGTCAAAGTCCCAGTCGCTGTCCGGAGCCAAGGCCTCCAGGCTCCAGTGCTGTGACAGCACTGGCCCTGCCAGCGCCAACACTGCCCTCTCCGGCTCCTCCCAGGGGGCCTGGGCTCCCAGCGGGGCAGATGAGGGGCTTGGGGTGCTGTGTGAGGCAGGCACCGGGCTCCCCTCCTCACTATCAGCATCCCAGTCGCTGTCCGGAGCCAAGGCCTCCAGGCTCCAGTGCTGTGACAGCACTGGCCCTAACAGCGCCAACACTGCGCACGCCGGCTCCTCCCAAGGGGCCTGGGCTCCCAGCGGGGCAGATGAGGGGCTGGGGGTGCTGTGTGGGGCAGGAACCGGGCTCTCTTCCTCAATGTCAAAGTCCCAGTCGCTGTCCGGAGCCAAGGCCTCCAGGCTCCAGTGCTGTGACAGCACAGGCCCTGCCAGCGCCAACACTGCCCTCTCCAGCTCCTCCCAGAGGGCCTGGGCTCCCAGCGGGTCAGATGAGGGGCTGGGGGTGCTGTGTGGGGCAGGCACCGGACCCTCTGTCATCTCTGCCGGGCCTCTTGCTGCCCCTGCTGGATCCTCCCTTTCCCCCAGGTGCCTCTGCAGGCTGCTGCCTGCATCCCTGGATGTGCAGCAGTGCTTGCTCACCATCTCACCGCTGATGCTCCAGGCCAAGTCCAGCAGAGCCTGGCTGCAGCCCGGGGGGCTGGGAGGGGCAGGGACCGGGCTCTGTGTCCCTGCGGATGGCAGCTCCTCCCTGGGGGCAGGAGGCTCCGCTGCCTTTTCTGCCTCAGGAACAAGAGGCTCAGGGGGCTTCTCCTCCTCCTCAGCAGCTCCAGCCGGGGCAGCAGCTGCCGGCTCGGCCTCCGTGGGACTCTGTAGGGAAGGAGAGGCACTGGTTAGGGCAGGCACTGCCTCTGCTGCCACCTCTGTGCCCACGGGGCTGGCAGAGCTGGGCCCCTCTGGGGGACAAGGCTGAGGCTCCTCGTCCCTCACTGGGCACAAGGGTCTGTCCCAGATCTCAGAGCTGATGTTGTGTCCCCATCGGGACAGCTCCTGCCTGCTCACATCTTCCTCCCTTTGGGACAGCTTTCGCTCACTCACATCGTCCCACCGGGGCAGCTCTTGGGCTGCAGTGTCTGCTCCTTGGCACAGCTCCCTGCCACTGCTGTCTCTCACTTGGGACAATTCCAGCTCTCTCCTGTCTTCCCATTGGGACATGTGGCAGTGCACACCTTGTCCCCATGCTGAGAGGTCTTGGTACCTCTCACCTTCCCTCTGGGAATGCTCTTGGGCATCATCCCATTGGGAATTCTCTGGGACACTCAGATCTCTCTGCAGGGACAGCCCTCGTGGCATCTCTCATCTTCTCCCCATCCCATCTCCTGCCACCCAGTCACATCTATTTCCCACTGGGAAATCTCTTGGGTTGTCACTCGTTCTTCCCTCTCCCGCCCCTCTTGGTACATCTCACTGTCCTCCTCCCACTGGGACAGCTCCTGAGCGCTGATGGTTTCTTCCCCTTCATAGAGCTCTTGGTGTGTCCCACCTCTGTACTGGGAAACCTCCCAAACTCTCACACGTACCTGGCCTTGGTACAGCTCTTGGCCGCTCCTCGTTCCCTGCCAGGACATTTCTTGGGCTCCTGGAACATCTCTCTGGCGGGTCTCTTCCACATCTCCCTCCGGGAAAGCTTTTGGCCCATTTTGGCCAAGATCCTCTCCTCCACAGTCTGTGACAGCGACAGGACTGAGCTGCCCACTGCCCCTGACCACTGCTCGCTGGTGGCTTCCAGCCAGCTGGGCAAGGAGCTATGGGACCGGGAGTTGGATTTGGCTTTGTCCTTGTCGCTGTCGCTGTCTGTCGCTGTCGGCCGCTATCACTGTCAGCGTGTGGCGCAGACGGAGCCAGGGAGCTGCTTCCTCCTCAGAGAGCGGCTCTCCTGGGAATGAGCACCCCAGGGCTCCGCGCCCCTTGGAGATCCTCAACCCTCGCGGAGCTCCCTGATGTCACAAGGGTCTCTGGCCACCACCACGTCCCACATCACAAAGGGCCATGACACCATGTGCCGTGTCACAAAGGGCCACCCCAGAACCCCAACAGCAGCGGAGCAGACGTGAACCTGTTGCAGTTTGTGTTTATTTCATTAAGTTATTGTTAAGTGGTACATTCTGTTGTCTGCCCATGTTTTCCCCAAGTTGTTTTTTTCCCTATGTTGTACACTCTCTTTGAAGCTGTCCCTCAAATTATTCCCCTCCCTTTGTCCCAGTCCCTTCCCTGCCTGTCCAGGTAACCCTGCCCCTTTTCCCTGAATGTTCCCTGCCACTCAGCCCCTGGGCCAACTCCTAATTGAAACCCTCACTTGGAAATCCTCTAATCCAGGATGCCCCATTGGCCCCTGTGCCTTTCCCTCTGCTCCCCCGATCCTGATTGTCCCACAGTGTTGCTGTAATCCCCTCATTCCTGCCCTGAGGATTCCCTGTTGCTTTTCTGTTTGTACCCACCGCCTGACTTGGATCTGAGCAAAACCCCTTTCAGCTATGAAGTGCCGAGCTGCAGGTGGGAGCATACCTGATGTCCCCCAGTGTTGCAGCATTTCTGAGAGAGAGAGGCCATGATTTATGTCTGGAATGAGATTTGAGCTACTCCAGTCTAGGCCTCAGATCGGGCCTTGTGAGGCCTTCCAGCCTGTGACACAGTTAGAAATTAAGAGTTTTTGGCACAGTTAGAAATTAAGAGTGTGTGGCACAGTTAGAAATTAAGAGTTTGTGGCACAGTTAGAAATTAAGAGTTTGTGGCACAGTTAGAAATTCTATTAAGGTGTGATGTGAAGAGCTGGGCTGTCTGGGTGTGAAGTAGTATAGGTTTATAATGAGAAGTTTAGTCCACCTTAAGACAAAGACAAACAATGTTAGCTTGCCAATGAGAGTGCCTTTGTAAACTGTAAACTATATAGAAGTGTGTGTAAAGTGCCATCTTCTCACTAATAAACGGAGAACGTTTAATTAACCATATTGGTTTGATGTGTGTTTGTCCTGTCCAGCTTTCCTGTTTTATGAGGAGCCTGGCTTCGCCCCAGGCCTCTCCTATGGGCTGGAGCCCCAGGGGGCAGCTCCACCGTGAACAATTCCTTTTCCCATTGCAGGAGTCTCCTTTGGTGTGGAAAAGACAGAAAGAAAGGAGATTTCCTGCCTTCCCCTCTCTCAGGGCTGCAGAAGTCCTCAAACTTCCCTCCTGCTGCTCCCACAGAGAGAATGCTGGCCTAGGGACTCTCTGCTGTTGGATTTTGGGCACGGGAGGAGGGAGACACTTGGTTGTCCCTGTGGACACAAGAAATGGGCCAACATCCAGTCCCAAATATTCGTGTGGCATTTGTCATCCTTCAGTGATTCCGATTTAGTTTTGGAAAGCAGAGAAGAGGAGGAGAGGGCCCAGGAAAGGAACAATCCTTCTGTAGCCCGTGTCAGGAGGGGACAGCCAGGGGGTCGGGCTCTGCTCCAGGGAACAGGGACCGGACAAGGGGAAATGGCCTCAGGCTGGGCCAGGGCAGGCTCAGCTGGGACAGCAGCAGCAATTTCCCCATGGAAAGGGGCTCAGGCCCTGGCAGGGGCTGCCCAGGGAGCTTTGGAGTGCCCATCCCTGCAGGTGTCCCCTGGAGGTGGCACTGAGTGCTCTGGGCTGGGGACAAGGTGGGCATGGGCCCAGCTGGGACTCCCTGGGCTGGGAGGGCTTTTCCAGCCCCAGGGATTCTGGGGTTCTGTGAGAGCTCTCCCAGCAGAAAGAAAAGCCAACACCGGAGAAAGGCCCTGCCCTGGAGCAGCAGAGGAGCAGCCCCGAGGCTGGAGGAGCCAGGAGCGGGCTCCAGCCACGGCTGCTCAGCCCTGAGCCCTGTGGGGCTGCCCAGCAGCAGCAGCAGCAGCAGCAGCAGAGCCCCAGAGCTGCGCTGCTGCTGCGCTGCTGCTGCGCTGCTTTGGGCTCTGCGGCTGCACAGCCCCGTGCAGCTGCTGCCGCAGGGATGTGTCAGGAGCAGCACAGAGCTGCTGCTGCTGCCTCAGCTGGGGCTGCAGCGGGGGAACCCCTCCCGCCCGGCCCAGGGCTGCTGGAGGCAGGCAGGGCTGCAGGAACAGCCCCGGCCCGGCTCCCCGGCCACGGGCAGCGGCAGAGCGGGGCTCCGCTGCCTTCGCTGTGCTGCCTGCACAGCCCTGCTGCAAAGGGCTGCCCGGCACAGCTCTCTGCCAGCCGGGCTCAGCCTGCGCCTCCCGTTTGCCCGCAGAGAGCAGCGACAGCCCTGCCCCGCCGGCCCGGCCGGAAACTCTCCCGCTGCCGCTGGGGCTGAGCCCGCGCTGCCCGCGGGGCGCTCCGTGGCTCGGGCTGGGACAGTGCATCGGCACCTCGGAGAGACAGGACACGGAATCTGGGCACTCTGCTCTGGGGCCTTACCGACGTTGTTAGCAAACACACAGATTCTTCACTAACGGGAACTGCGTGGGGGCGTTATGATGCATTGTGATTACAGCATATGGTACATTAATGTTTTTATTGCATAGACTGTAATATAAATATACAATATCTAATAACAATAAATTATTTCTAAGTTTTATTTATTTCTTCAATTTTCTCTTCACTTTCCTATTCTTATTCTTCTTATGGTTTATCTTCTTCCAACACTTTACTATTCTTCTTGTTTGCTACTTCTATGTATTTTTATATTCTTATTCCTATTCCTATTCTTCTTCTACATATTTTAAAACTCTTATTCCTATTCCTATTCTTCTTCTTCTACATATGTAAAAATTCTTATTCCTATTATTCTTCTTCTACATATTTTGAAATTCTTACTCCTATTCCTAGTACTCTTCTTCTTCTAAGTATTTCTAAATTCTTATTACTATACTTCTTCTATCTATTCTTAAATCAACATTCTATGTCTTGTCTTTTTAGTCTTCATCTTTGTCTTCTTCCTCTTTGTTGTCTTCTTCATCTTCTTCATCCTATTTGTCGTCATCTTCTTCACTGTCTTCATCTTTGTCTTCTTCCTCTTTGTTGTCTTCTTCATCTTCTTCATCCTATTTGTCGTCATCTTCTTCACTGTCTTCATCTTTGTCTTCTTCCTCTTTGTTGTCTTCTTCATCTTCTTCATCCTATTTGTCGTCATCTTCTTCACTGTCTTCATCATCTTCATCTGCTGAGTCGTCGGTGTCCTCTTTTTCTGTGTCTTTGTCTTCATCTTCTTTGTCTTGGTCTTCTTTGCCGTTGTCCCGGAGGGGTTTGTGCTGAGAGTCTGTTCCAGGAGCCTCTGCTTTGTGCCCAAGAAATGGTTATTGCACCTTCCAGCCCGGGGCCGGGTGTGTGCGGGGCAGGGATGGGGGAGCTTTGGGCTCTTTGGGTGGGCATTTTCCAAGCCTCACTGCCCAGGCCTTCGTGGCTCTGCCTGCTTGGGTTTTGCTTGGCTTGTCTGGCCCATCCAAAGGCTTTTCTCTTCCCAGATTTGGAGGAGCTGCAGCAGCAATCTCTGAGCCCCTCGAGCCGAGCCGAAGAGCTGCTGCTCCGACACAGAGGAGCGGGACTGGCAGGAGCGGTCATCTTCATGTTCTTCCTGTTCTTAACCTTCCTTCTCTTCCTCCTCTTCACCCTTTTCCGTGTCTGTTTTACTCCTCCGTCCGTGGCCTGAGGCAGGGACAGCGGAACAGCCCCCGCAGCGCCCGCAGCGCCCGCCTGAAGCGGGAGGGACGTTTCCTGGGGGCAGCCGGCTGCCCGCGGAGGGCCTGGGCTCTCAGCCGGGCAGGCCAGGGGCTGGGGGGGCTGTGCGGGGCAGGCGCCGGCCCTTGGCTGCACGGCTCCTGTGCCGGGCACTCAGCCCCGGCCTCCTGAGGGACGGGCACTGGGAGCCCCTCTGCCACAAAAACTTTCCTTTTCTGGTCTTTCTTGTCTTCTGGGGGCAGCTCCAGGAGGCTCACATCGTCCCACTCATCGTCCTCGGGGCACAAGGGCTTGGCCAAGATGACGTGCTGGGGCCAGTTCTCCTGCACGAGCCCCGTGTCGCTGTCGTCGCCCCAGCTGGAGAGTCCTGAGGGTCTGCTGCCATTCCCTCTGGACACCTTCTGGCCAAGGTATTCTTCCCAGTCCGAAAGTTCTGCGCAGCTGACGACATCTCCTCCGCACAGCACTTGCTCAGGGTATTCTTCCCAGTCGGAGGGGCCTTGGGAGCTGCTGACTACACCGTGGGGCAGATCTTCCTCTGTGTATTGTTCATAGTAGGACACTTCCTGGGACAGTTCTGGGTCTCCAACCAGGAAAGGCTCCAGGTCATACAAGAATTGCCAGAATTTCATTTCCTCATTGGAGTCGTCCGTCTTCTCCTGCACTGCCAGTCCTGACCCTGCTGCTGCCTCCTCAGCAGCTCCGGACGGGGCAGCAGCTGCCGGCTCGGCCTCCGTGGGACTGCCGGGGAGAGGAGAGGCGCTGGGCAGGGCAGGGGCTGCCTCTGCTGCCACCTCTGTGCCCACGGGGCTGGCAGAGCTGGGCCCCTCTGGGGGAGAAGGCTGGGTGTCCCCCTCCTTCACTGGGCCCACAGGCTTCTCCCCAGAGCTGGAGCTCACATCGTCCTCCTCCTGGGACAGCTCTTGGATGAGCGAGACTGTCCCCTGGGACAGCTCTGGCTCTACTTCTTCTTCCTCTTTGTCACTGTCGGATGACCAGTCGCTGTTCGAAGCCAAGGCCTCCAGGCTCCAGTGCTGTGACAGCACTGGCCCTGCCAGTGCCAACACTGCCCTCTCCAGCTCCTCCCAGAGGTCCTGGGCTCCCAGAGGGGCAGACAAGGGGCTGGGGGTTCTGTGTGGGGCAGGAACCGGGCTCTCTTCCTCAATGTCAAAGTCCCAGTCGCTGTCCGGAGCCAAGGCCTCCAGGCTCCAGTGCTGTGACAGCACAGGCCCTGCCAGCGCCAACACTGCCCTCTCCAGCTCCTCCCAGAGGTCCTGGGCTCCCAGAGGGGCAGACAAGGGGCTGGGGGTTCTGTGTGGGGCAGGAACCTGGCTCTCTTCCTCAATGTCAAAGTCCCAGTCGCTGTCCGGAGCCAAGGCCTCCAGGCTCCAGTGCTGTGACAGCACTGGCCCTGCCAGCGCCAACACTGCCCTCTCCGGCTCCTCCCAGGGGGCCTGGGCTCCCAGCGGGGCAGATGAGGGGCTTGGGGTGCTGTGTGAGGCAGGCACCGGGCTCCCCTCCTCACTATCAGCATCCCAGTCGCTGTCCGGAGCCAAGGCCTCCAGGCTCCAGTGCTGTGACAGCACTGGCCCTAACAGCGCCAACACTGCGCACGCCGGCTCCTCCCAAGGGGCCTGGGCTCCCAGCGGGGCAGATGAGGGGCTGGGGGTGCTGTGTGGGGCAGGAACCGGGCTCTCTTCCTCAATGTCAAAGTCCCAGTCGCTGTCCGGAGCCAAGGCCTCCAGGCTCCAGTGCTGTGACAGCACAGGCCCTGCCAGCGCCAACACTGCCCTCTCCAGCTCCTCCCAGAGGGCCTGGGCTCCCAGCGGGTCAGATGAGGGGCTGGGGGTGCTGTGTGGGGCAGGCACCGGACCCTCTGTCATCTCTGCCGGGCCTCTTGCTGCCCCTGCTGGATCCTCCCTTTCCCCCAGGTGCCTCTGCAGGCTGCTGCCTGCATCCCTGGATGTGCAGCAGTGCTTGCTCACCATCTCACCGCTGATGCTCCAGGCCAAGTCCAGCAGAGCCTGGCTGCAGCCCGGGGGGCTGGGAGGGGCAGGGACCGGGCTCTGTGTCCCTGCGGATGGCAGCTCCTCCCTGGGGGCAGGAGGCTCCGCTGCCTTTTCTGCCTCAGGAACAAGAGGCTCAGGGGGCTTCTCCTCCTCCTCAGCAGCTCCAGCCGGGGCAGCAGCTGCCGGCTCGGCCTCCGTGGGACTCTGTAGGGAAGGAGAGGCACTGGTTAGGGCAGGCACTGCCTCTGCTGCCACCTCTGTGCCCACGGGGCTGGCAGAGCTGGGCCCCTCTGGGGGACAAGGCTGAGGCTCCTCGTCCCTCACTGGGCACAAGGGTCTGTCCCAGATCTCAGAGCTGATGTTGTGTCCCCATCGGGACAGCTCCTGCCTGCTCACATCTTCCTCCCTTTGGGACAGCTTTCGCTCACTCACATCGTCCCACCGGGGCAGCTCTTGGGCTGCAGTGTCTGCTCCTTGGCACAGCTCCCTGCCACTGCTGTCTCTCACTTGGGACAATTCCAGCTCTCTCCTGTCTTCCCATTGGGACATGTGGCAGTGCACACCTTGTCCCCATGCTGAGAGGTCTTGGTACCTCTCACCTTCCCTCTGGGAATGCTCTTGGGCATCATCCCATTGGGAATTCTCTGGGACACTCAGATCTCTCTGCAGGGACAGCCCTCGTGGCATCTCTCATCTTCTCCCCATCCCATCTCCTGCCACCCAGTCACATCTATTTCCCACTGGGAAATCTCTTGGGTTGTCACTCGTTCTTCCCTCTCCCGCCCCTCTTGGTACATCTCACTGTCCTCCTCCCACTGGGACAGCTCCTGAGCGCTGATGGTTTCTTCCCCTTCATAGAGCTCTTGGTGTGTCCCACCTCTGTACTGGGAAACCTCCCAAACTCTCACACGTACCTGGCCTTGGTACAGCTCTTGGCCGCTCCTCGTTCCCTGCCAGGACATTTCTTGGGCTCCTGGAACATCTCTCTGGCGGGTCTCTTCCACATCTTCCCTCCGGGAAAGCTTTTGGCCCATTTTGGCCAAGATCCTCTCCTCCACAGTCTGTGACAGCGACAGGACTGAGCTGCCCACTGCCCCTGACCACTGCTCGCTGGTGGCTTCCAGCCAGCTGGGCAAGGAGCTATGGGACCGGGAGTTGGATTTGGCTTTGTCCTTGTCGCTGTCGCTGTCTGTCGCTGTCGGCCGCTATCACTGTCAGCGTGTGGCGCAGACGGAGCCAGGGAGCTGCTTCCTCCTCAGAGAGCGGCTCTCCTGGGAATGAGCACCCCAGGGCTCCGCGCCCCTTGGAGATCCTCAACCCTCGCGGAGCTCCCTGATGTCACAAGGGTCTCTGGCCACCACCACGTCCCACATCACAAAGGGCCATGACACCATGTGCCGTGTCACAAAGGGCCACCCCAGAACCCCAACAGCAGCGGAGCAGACGTGAACCTGTTGCAGTTTGTGTTTATTTCATTAAGTTATTGTTAAGTGGTACATTCTGTTGTCTGCCCATGTTTTCCCCAAGTTGTTTTTTTCCCTATGTTGTACACTCTCTTTGAAGCTGTCCCTCAAATTATTCCCCTCCCTTTGTCCCAGTCCCTTCCCTGCCTGTCCAGGTAACCCTGCCCCTTTTCCCTGAATGTTCCCTGCCACTCAGCCCCTGGGCCAACTCCTAATTGAAACCCTCACTTGGAAATCCTCTAATCCAGGATGCCCCATTGGCCCCTGTGCCTTTCCCTCTGCTCCCCCGATCCTGATTGTCCCACAGTGTTGCTGTAATCCCCTCATTCCTGCCCTGAGGATTCCCTGTTGCTTTTCTGTTTGTACCCACCGCCTGACTTGGATCTGAGCAAAACCCCTTTCAGCTATGAAGTGCCGAGCTGCAGGTGGGAGCATACCTGATGTCCCCCAGTGTTGCAGCATTTCTGAGAGAGAGAGGCCATGATTTATGTCTGGAATGAGATTTGAGCTACTCCAGTCTAGGCCTCAGATCGGGCCTTGTGAGGCCTTCCAGCCTGTGACACAGTTAGAAATTAAGAGTTTTTGGCACAGTTAGAAATTAAGAGTGTGTGGCACAGTTAGAAATTAAGAGTTTGTGGCACAGTTAGAAATTAAGAGTTTGTGGCACAGTTAGAAATTCTATTAAGGTGTGATGTGAAGAGCTGGGCTGTCTGGGTGTGAAGTAGTATAGGTTTATAATGAGAAGTTTAGTCCACCTTAAGACAAAGACAAACAATGTTAGCTTGCCAATGAGAGTGCCTTTGTAAACTGTAAACTATATAGAAGTGTGTGTAAAGTGCCATCTTCTCACTAATAAACGGAGAACGTTTAATTAACCATATTGGTTTGATGTGTGTTTGTCCTGTCCAGCTTTCCTGTTTTATGAGGAGCCTGGCTTCGCCCCAGGCCTCTCCTATGGGCTGGAGCCCCAGGGGGCAGCTCCACCGTGAACAATTCCTTTTCCCATTGCAGGAGTCTCCTTTGGTGTGGAAAAGACAGAAAGAAAGGAGATTTCCTGCCTTCCCCTCTCTCAGGGCTGCAGAAGTCCTCAAACTTCCCTCCTGCTGCTCCCACAGAGAGAATGCTGGCCTAGGGACTCTCTGCTGTTGGATTTTGGGCACGGGAGGAGGGAGACACTTGGTTGTCCCTGTGGACACAAGAAATGGGCCAACATCCAGTCCCAAATATTCGTGTGGCATTTGTCATCCTTCAGTGATTCCGATTTAGTTTTGGAAAGCAGAGAAGAGGAGGAGAGGGCCCAGGAAAGGAACAATCCTTCTGTAGCCCGTGTCAGGAGGGGACAGCCAGGGGGTCGGGCTCTGCTCCAGGGAACAGGGACCGGACAAGGGGAAATGGCCTCAGGCTGGGCCAGGGCAGGCTCAGCTGGGACAGCAGCAGCAATTTCCCCATGGAAAGGGGCTCAGGCCCTGGCAGGGGCTGCCCAGGGAGCTTTGGAGTGCCCATCCCTGCAGGTGTCCCCTGGAGGTGGCACTGAGTGCTCTGGGCTGGGGACAAGGTGGGCATGGGCCCAGCTGGGACTCCCTGGGCTGGGAGGGCTTTTCCAGCCCCAGGGATTCTGGGGTTCTGTGAGAGCTCTCCCAGCAGAAAGAAAAGCCAACACCGGAGAAAGGCCCTGCCCTGGAGCAGCAGAGGAGCAGCCCCGAGGCTGGAGGAGCCAGGAGCGGGCTCCAGCCACGGCTGCTCAGCCCTGAGCCCTGTGGGGCTGCCCAGCAGCAGCAGCAGCAGCAGCAGCAGAGCCCCAGAGCTGCGCTGCTGCTGCGCTGCTGCTGCGCTGCTTTGGGCTCTGCGGCTGCACAGCCCCGTGCAGCTGCTGCCGCAGGGATGTGTCAGGAGCAGCACAGAGCTGCTGCTGCTGCCTCAGCTGGGGCTGCAGCGGGGGAACCCCTCCCGCCCGGCCCAGGGCTGCTGGAGGCAGGCAGGGCTGCAGGAACAGCCCCGGCCCGGCTCCCCGGCCACGGGCAGCGGCAGAGCGGGGCTCCGCTGCCTTCGCTGTGCTGCCTGCACAGCCCTGCTGCAAAGGGCTGCCCGGCACAGCTCTCTGCCAGCCGGGCTCAGCCTGCGCCTCCCGTTTGCCCGCAGAGAGCAGCGACAGCCCTGCCCCGCCGGCCCGGCCGGAAACTCTCCCGCTGCCGCTGGGGCTGAGCCCGCGCTGCCCGCGGGGCGCTCCGTGGCTCGGGCTGGGACAGTGCATCGGCACCTCGGAGAGACAGGACACGGAATCTGGGCACTCTGCTCTGGGGCCTTACCGACGTTGTTAGCAAACACACAGATTCTTCACTAACGGGAACTGCGTGGGGGCGTTATGATGCATTGTGATTACAGCATATGGTACATTAATGTTTTTATTGCATAGACTGTAATATAAATATACAATATCTAATAACAATAAATTATTTCTAAGTTTTATTTATTTCTTCAATTTTCTCTTCACTTTCCTATTCTTATTCTTCTTATGGTTTATCTTCTTCCAACACTTTACTATTCTTCTTGTTTGCTACTTCTATGTATTTTTATATTCTTATTCCTATTCCTATTCTTCTTCTACATATTTTAAAACTCTTATTCCTATTCCTATTCTTCTTCTTCTACATATGTAAAAATTCTTATTCCTATTATTCTTCTTCTACATATTTTGAAATTCTTACTCCTATTCCTAGTACTCTTCTTCTTCTAAGTATTTCTAAATTCTTATTACTATACTTCTTCTATCTATTCTTAAATCAACATTCTATGTCTTGTCTTTTTAGTCTTCATCTTTGTCTTCTTCCTCTTTGTTGTCTTCTTCATCTTCTTCATCCTATTTGTCGTCATCTTCTTCACTGTCTTCATCTTTGTCTTCTTCCTCTTTGTTGTCTTCTTCATCTTCTTCATCCTATTTGTCGTCATCTTCTTCACTGTCTTCATCTTTGTCTTCTTCCTCTTTGTTGTCTTCTTCATCTTCTTCATCCTATTTGTCGTCATCTTCTTCACTGTCTTCATCATCTTCATCTGCTGAGTCGTCGGTGTCCTCTTTTTCTGTGTCTTTGTCTTCATCTTCTTTGTCTTGGTCTTCTTTGCCGTTGTCCCGGAGGGGTTTGTGCTGAGAGTCTGTTCCAGGAGCCTCTGCTTTGTGCCCAAGAAATGGTTATTGCACCTTCCAGCCCGGGGCCGGGTGTGTGCGGGGCAGGGATGGGGGAGCTTTGGGCTCTTTGGGTGGGCATTTTCCAAGCCTCACTGCCCAGGCCTTCGTGGCTCTGCCTGCTTGGGTTTTGCTTGGCTTGTCTGGCCCATCCAAAGGCTTTTCTCTTCCCAGATTTGGAGGAGCTGCAGCAGCAATCTCTGAGCCCCTCGAGCCGAGCCGAAGAGCTGCTGCTCCGACACAGAGGAGCGGGACTGGCAGGAGCGGTCATCTTCATGTTCTTCCTGTTCTTAACCTTCCTTCTCTTCCTCCTCTTCACCCTTTTCCGTGTCTGTTTTACTCCTCCGTCCGTGGCCTGAGGCAGGGACAGCGGAACAGCCCCCGCAGCGCCCGCAGCGCCCGCCTGAAGCGGGAGGGACGTTTCCTGGGGGCAGCCGGCTGCCCGCGGAGGGCCTGGGCTCTCAGCCGGGCAGGCCAGGGGCTGGGGGGGCTGTGCGGGGCAGGCGCCGGCCCTTGGCTGCACGGCTCCTGTGCCGGGCACTCAGCCCCGGCCTCCTGAGGGACGGGCACTGGGAGCCCCTCTGCCACAAAAACTTTCCTTTTCTGGTCTTTCTTGTCTTCTGGGGGCAGCTCCAGGAGGCTCACATCGTCCCACTCATCGTCCTCGGGGCACAAGGGCTTGGCCAAGATGACGTGCTGGGGCCAGTTCTCCTGCACGAGCCCCGTGTCGCTGTCGTCGCCCCAGCTGGAGAGTCCTGAGGGTCTGCTGCCATTCCCTCTGGACACCTTCTGGCCAAGGTATTCTTCCCAGTCCGAAAGTTCTGCGCAGCTGACGACATCTCCTCCGCACAGCACTTGCTCAGGGTATTCTTCCCAGTCGGAGGGGCCTTGGGAGCTGCTGACTACACCGTGGGGCAGATCTTCCTCTGTGTATTGTTCATAGTAGGACACTTCCTGGGACAGTTCTGGGTCTCCAACCAGGAAAGGCTCCAGGTCATACAAGAATTGCCAGAATTTCATTTCCTCATTGGAGTCGTCCGTCTTCTCCTGCACTGCCAGTCCTGACCCTGCTGCTGCCTCCTCAGCAGCTCCGGACGGGGCAGCAGCTGCCGGCTCGGCCTCCGTGGGACTGCCGGGGAGAGGAGAGGCGCTGGGCAGGGCAGGGGCTGCCTCTGCTGCCACCTCTGTGCCCACGGGGCTGGCAGAGCTGGGCCCCTCTGGGGGAGAAGGCTGGGTGTCCCCCTCCTTCACTGGGCCCACAGGCTTCTCCCCAGAGCTGGAGCTCACATCGTCCTCCTCCTGGGACAGCTCTTGGATGAGCGAGACTGTCCCCTGGGACAGCTCTGGCTCTACTTCTTCTTCCTCTTTGTCACTGTCGGATGACCAGTCGCTGTTCGAAGCCAAGGCCTCCAGGCTCCAGTGCTGTGACAGCACTGGCCCTGCCAGTGCCAACACTGCCCTCTCCAGCTCCTCCCAGAGGTCCTGGGCTCCCAGAGGGGCAGACAAGGGGCTGGGGGTTCTGTGTGGGGCAGGAACCTGGCTCTCTTCCTCAATGTCAAAGTCCCAGTCGCTGTCCGGAGCCAAGGCCTCCAGGCTCCAGTGCTGTGACAGCACTGGCCCTGCCAGCGCCAACACTGCCCTCTCCGGCTCCTCCCAGGGGGCCTGGGCTCCCAGCGGGGCAGATGAGGGGCTTGGGGTGCTGTGTGAGGCAGGCACCGGGCTCCCCTCCTCACTATCAGCATCCCAGTCGCTGTCCGGAGCCAAGGCCTCCAGGCTCCAGTGCTGTGACAGCACTGGCCCTAACAGCGCCAACACTGCGCACGCCGGCTCCTCCCAAGGGGCCTGGGCTCCCAGCGGGGCAGATGAGGGGCTGGGGGTGCTGTGTGGGGCAGGAACCGGGCTCTCTTCCTCAATGTCAAAGTCCCAGTCGCTGTCCGGAGCCAAGGCCTCCAGGCTCCAGTGCTGTGACAGCACAGGCCCTGCCAGCGCCAACACTGCCCTCTCCAGCTCCTCCCAGAGGTCCTGGGCTCCCAGAGGGGCAGACAAGGGGCTGGGGGTTCTGTGTGGGGCAGGAACCTGGCTCTCTTCCTCAATGTCAAAGTCCCAGTCGCTGTCCGGAGCCAAGGCCTCCAGGCTCCAGTGCTGTGACAGCACTGGCCCTGCCAGCGCCAACACTGCCCTCTCCGGCTCCTCCCAGGGGGCCTGGGCTCCCAGCGGGGCAGATGAGGGGCTTGGGGTGCTGTGTGAGGCAGGCACCGGGCTCCCCTCCTCACTATCAGCATCCCAGTCGCTGTCCGGAGCCAAGGCCTCCAGGCTCCAGTGCTGTGACAGCACTGGCCCTAACAGCGCCAACACTGCGCACGCCGGCTCCTCCCAAGGGGCCTGGGCTCCCAGCGGGGCAGATGAGGGGCTGGGGGTGCTGTGTGGGGCAGGAACCGGGCTCTCTTCCTCAATGTCAAAGTCCCAGTCGCTGTCCGGAGCCAAGGCCTCCAGGCTCCAGTGCTGTGACAGCACAGGCCCTGCCAGCGCCAACACTGCCCTCTCCAGCTCCTCCCAGAGGGCCTGGGCTCCCAGCGGGTCAGATGAGGGGCTGGGGGTGCTGTGTGGGGCAGGCACCGGACCCTCTGTCATCTCTGCCGGGCCTCTTGCTGCCCCTGCTGGATCCTCCCTTTCCCCCAGGTGCCTCTGCAGGCTGCTGCCTGCATCCCTGGATGTGCAGCAGTGCTTGCTCACCATCTCACCGCTGATGCTCCAGGCCAAGTCCAGCAGAGCCTGGCTGCAGCCCGGGGGGCTGGGAGGGGCAGGGACCGGGCTCTGTGTCCCTGCGGATGGCAGCTCCTCCCTGGGGGCAGGAGGCTCCGCTGCCTTTTCTGCCTCAGGAACAAGAGGCTCAGGGGGCTTCTCCTCCTCCTCAGCAGCTCCAGCCGGGGCAGCAGCTGCCGGCTCGGCCTCCGTGGGACTCTGTAGGGAAGGAGAGGCACTGGTTAGGGCAGGCACTGCCTCTGCTGCCACCTCTGTGCCCACGGGGCTGGCAGAGCTGGGCCCCTCTGGGGGACAAGGCTGAGGCTCCTCGTCCCTCACTGGGCACAAGGGTCTGTCCCAGATCTCAGAGCTGATGTTGTGTCCCCATCGGGACAGCTCCTGCCTGCTCACATCTTCCTCCCTTTGGGACAGCTTTCGCTCACTCACATCGTCCCACCGGGGCAGCTCTTGGGCTGCAGTGTCTGCTCCTTGGCACAGCTCCCTGCCACTGCTGTCTCTCACTTGGGACAATTCCAGCTCTCTCCTGTCTTCCCATTGGGACATGTGGCAGTGCACACCTTGTCCCCATGCTGAGAGGTCTTGGTACCTCTCACCTTCCCTCTGGGAATGCTCTTGGGCATCATCCCATTGGGAATTCTCTGGGACACTCAGATCTCTCTGCAGGGACAGCCCTCGTGGCATCTCTCATCTTCTCCCCATCCCATCTCCTGCCACCCAGTCACATCTATTTCCCACTGGGAAATCTCTTGGGTTGTCACTCGTTCTTCCCTCTCCCGCCCCTCTTGGTACATCTCACTGTCCTCCTCCCACTGGGACAGCTCCTGAGCGCTGATGGTTTCTTCCCCTTCATAGAGCTCTTGGTGTGTCCCACCTCTGTACTGGGAAACCTCCCAAACTCTCACACGTACCTGGCCTTGGTACAGCTCTTGGCCGCTCCTCGTTCCCTGCCAGGACATTTCTTGGGCTCCTGGAACATCTCTCTGGCGGGTCTCTTCCACATCTTCCCTCCGGGAAAGCTTTTGGCCCATTTTGGCCAAGATCCTCTCCTCCACAGTCTGTGACAGCGACAGGACTGAGCTGCCCACTGCCCCTGACCACTGCTCGCTGGTGGCTTCCAGCCAGCTGGGCAAGGAGCTATGGGACCGGGAGTTGGATTTGGCTTTGTCCTTGTCGCTGTCGCTGTCTGTCGCTGTCGGCCGCTATCACTGTCAGCGTGTGGCGCAGACGGAGCCAGGGAGCTGCTTCCTCCTCAGAGAGCGGCTCTCCTGGGAATGAGCACCCCAGGGCTCCGCGCCCCTTGGAGATCCTCAACCCTCGCGGAGCTCCCTGATGTCACAAGGGTCTCTGGCCACCACCACGTCCCACATCACAAAGGGCCATGACACCATGTGCCGTGTCACAAAGGGCCACCCCAGAACCCCAACAGCAGCGGAGCAGACGTGAACCTGTTGCAGTTTGTGTTTATTTCATTAAGTTATTGTTAAGTGGTACATTCTGTTGTCTGCCCATGTTTTCCCCAAGTTGTTTTTTTCCCTATGTTGTACACTCTCTTTGAAGCTGTCCCTCAAATTATTCCCCTCCCTTTGTCCCAGTCCCTTCCCTGCCTGTCCAGGTAACCCTGCCCCTTTTCCCTGAATGTTCCCTGCCACTCAGCCCCTGGGCCAACTCCTAATTGAAACCCTCACTTGGAAATCCTCTAATCCAGGATGCCCCATTGGCCCCTGTGCCTTTCCCTCTGCTCCCCCGATCCTGATTGTCCCACAGTGTTGCTGTAATCCCCTCATTCCTGCCCTGAGGATTCCCTGTTGCTTTTCTGTTTGTACCCACCGCCTGACTTGGATCTGAGCAAAACCCCTTTCAGCTATGAAGTGCCGAGCTGCAGGTGGGAGCATACCTGATGTCCCCCAGTGTTGCAGCATTTCTGAGAGAGAGAGGCCATGATTTATGTCTGGAATGAGATTTGAGCTACTCCAGTCTAGGCCTCAGATCGGGCCTTGTGAGGCCTTCCAGCCTGTGACACAGTTAGAAATTAAGAGTTTTTGGCACAGTTAGAAATTAAGAGTGTGTGGCACAGTTAGAAATTAAGAGTTTGTGGCACAGTTAGAAATTAAGAGTTTGTGGCACAGTTAGAAATTCTATTAAGGTGTGATGTGAAGAGCTGGGCTGTCTGGGTGTGAAGTAGTATAGGTTTATAATGAGAAGTTTAGTCCACCTTAAGACAAAGACAAACAATGTTAGCTTGCCAATGAGAGTGCCTTTGTAAACTGTAAACTATATAGAAGTGTGTGTAAAGTGCCATCTTCTCACTAATAAACGGAGAACGTTTAATTAACCATATTGGTTTGATGTGTGTTTGTCCTGTCCAGCTTTCCTGTTTTATGAGGAGCCTGGCTTCGCCCCAGGCCTCTCCTATGGGCTGGAGCCCCAGGGGGCAGCTCCACCGTGAACAATTCCTTTTCCCATTGCAGGAGTCTCCTTTGGTGTGGAAAAGACAGAAAGAAAGGAGATTTCCTGCCTTCCCCTCTCTCAGGGCTGCAGAAGTCCTCAAACTTCCCTCCTGCTGCTCCCACAGAGAGAATGCTGGCCTAGGGACTCTCTGCTGTTGGATTTTGGGCACGGGAGGAGGGAGACACTTGGTTGTCCCTGTGGACACAAGAAATGGGCCAACATCCAGTCCCAAATATTCGTGTGGCATTTGTCATCCTTCAGTGATTCCGATTTAGTTTTGGAAAGCAGAGAAGAGGAGGAGAGGGCCCAGGAAAGGAACAATCCTTCTGTAGCCCGTGTCAGGAGGGGACAGCCAGGGGGTCGGGCTCTGCTCCAGGGAACAGGGACCGGACAAGGGGAAATGGCCTCAGGCTGGGCCAGGGCAGGCTCAGCTGGGACAGCAGCAGCAATTTCCCCATGGAAAGGGGCTCAGGCCCTGGCAGGGGCTGCCCAGGGAGCTTTGGAGTGCCCATCCCTGCAGGTGTCCCCTGGAGGTGGCACTGAGTGCTCTGGGCTGGGGACAAGGTGGGCATGGGCCCAGCTGGGACTCCCTGGGCTGGGAGGGCTTTTCCAGCCCCAGGGATTCTGGGGTTCTGTGAGAGCTCTCCCAGCAGAAAGAAAAGCCAACACCGGAGAAAGGCCCTGCCCTGGAGCAGCAGAGGAGCAGCCCCGAGGCTGGAGGAGCCAGGAGCGGGCTCCAGCCACGGCTGCTCAGCCCTGAGCCCTGTGGGGCTGCCCAGCAGCAGCAGCAGCAGCAGCAGCAGAGCCCCAGAGCTGCGCTGCTGCTGCGCTGCTGCTGCGCTGCTTTGGGCTCTGCGGCTGCACAGCCCCGTGCAGCTGCTGCCGCAGGGATGTGTCAGGAGCAGCACAGAGCTGCTGCTGCTGCCTCAGCTGGGGCTGCAGCGGGGGAACCCCTCCCGCCCGGCCCAGGGCTGCTGGAGGCAGGCAGGGCTGCAGGAACAGCCCCGGCCCGGCTCCCCGGCCACGGGCAGCGGCAGAGCGGGGCTCCGCTGCCTTCGCTGTGCTGCCTGCACAGCCCTGCTGCAAAGGGCTGCCCGGCACAGCTCTCTGCCAGCCGGGCTCAGCCTGCGCCTCCCGTTTGCCCGCAGAGAGCAGCGACAGCCCTGCCCCGCCGGCCCGGCCGGAAACTCTCCCGCTGCCGCTGGGGCTGAGCCCGCGCTGCCCGCGGGGCGCTCCGTGGCTCGGGCTGGGACAGTGCATCGGCACCTCGGAGAGACAGGACACGGAATCTGGGCACTCTGCTCTGGGGCCTTACCGACGTTGTTAGCAAACACACAGATTCTTCACTAACGGGAACTGCGTGGGGGCGTTATGATGCATTGTGATTACAGCATATGGTACATTAATGTTTTTATTGCATAGACTGTAATATAAATATACAATATCTAATAACAATAAATTATTTCTAAGTTTTATTTATTTCTTCAATTTTCTCTTCACTTTCCTATTCTTATTCTTCTTATGGTTTATCTTCTTCCAACACTTTACTATTCTTCTTGTTTGCTACTTCTATGTATTTTTATATTCTTATTCCTATTCCTATTCTTCTTCTACATATTTTAAAACTCTTATTCCTATTCCTATTCTTCTTCTTCTACATATGTAAAAATTCTTATTCCTATTATTCTTCTTCTACATATTTTGAAATTCTTACTCCTATTCCTAGTACTCTTCTTCTTCTAAGTATTTCTAAATTCTTATTACTATACTTCTTCTATCTATTCTTAAATCAACATTCTATGTCTTGTCTTTTTAGTCTTCATCTTTGTCTTCTTCCTCTTTGTTGTCTTCTTCATCTTCTTCATCCTATTTGTCGTCATCTTCTTCACTGTCTTCATCTTTGTCTTCTTCCTCTTTGTTGTCTTCTTCATCTTCTTCATCCTATTTGTCGTCATCTTCTTCACTGTCTTCATCTTTGTCTTCTTCCTCTTTGTTGTCTTCTTCATCTTCTTCATCCTATTTGTCGTCATCTTCTTCACTGTCTTCATCATCTTCATCTGCTGAGTCGTCGGTGTCCTCTTTTTCTGTGTCTTTGTCTTCATCTTCTTTGTCTTGGTCTTCTTTGCCGTTGTCCCGGAGGGGTTTGTGCTGAGAGTCTGTTCCAGGAGCCTCTGCTTTGTGCCCAAGAAATGGTTATTGCACCTTCCAGCCCGGGGCCGGGTGTGTGCGGGGCAGGGATGGGGGAGCTTTGGGCTCTTTGGGTGGGCATTTTCCAAGCCTCACTGCCCAGGCCTTCGTGGCTCTGCCTGCTTGGGTTTTGCTTGGCTTGTCTGGCCCATCCAAAGGCTTTTCTCTTCCCAGATTTGGAGGAGCTGCAGCAGCAATCTCTGAGCCCCTCGAGCCGAGCCGAAGAGCTGCTGCTCCGACACAGAGGAGCGGGACTGGCAGGAGCGGTCATCTTCATGTTCTTCCTGTTCTTAACCTTCCTTCTCTTCCTCCTCTTCACCCTTTTCCGTGTCTGTTTTACTCCTCCGTCCGTGGCCTGAGGCAGGGACAGCGGAACAGCCCCCGCAGCGCCCGCAGCGCCCGCCTGAAGCGGGAGGGACGTTTCCTGGGGGCAGCCGGCTGCCCGCGGAGGGCCTGGGCTCTCAGCCGGGCAGGCCAGGGGCTGGGGGGGCTGTGCGGGGCAGGCGCCGGCCCTTGGCTGCACGGCTCCTGTGCCGGGCACTCAGCCCCGGCCTCCTGAGGGACGGGCACTGGGAGCCCCTCTGCCACAAAAACTTTCCTTTTCTGGTCTTTCTTGTCTTCTGGGGGCAGCTCCAGGAGGCTCACATCGTCCCACTCATCGTCCTCGGGGCACAAGGGCTTGGCCAAGATGACGTGCTGGGGCCAGTTCTCCTGCACGAGCCCCGTGTCGCTGTCGTCGCCCCAGCTGGAGAGTCCTGAGGGTCTGCTGCCATTCCCTCTGGACACCTTCTGGCCAAGGTATTCTTCCCAGTCCGAAAGTTCTGCGCAGCTGACGACATCTCCTCCGCACAGCACTTGCTCAGGGTATTCTTCCCAGTCGGAGGGGCCTTGGGAGCTGCTGACTACACCGTGGGGCAGATCTTCCTCTGTGTATTGTTCATAGTAGGACACTTCCTGGGACAGTTCTGGGTCTCCAACCAGGAAAGGCTCCAGGTCATACAAGAATTGCCAGAATTTCATTTCCTCATTGGAGTCGTCCGTCTTCTCCTGCACTGCCAGTCCTGACCCTGCTGCTGCCTCCTCAGCAGCTCCGGACGGGGCAGCAGCTGCCGGCTCGGCCTCCGTGGGACTGCCGGGGAGAGGAGAGGCGCTGGGCAGGGCAGGGGCTGCCTCTGCTGCCACCTCTGTGCCCACGGGGCTGGCAGAGCTGGGCCCCTCTGGGGGAGAAGGCTGGGTGTCCCCCTCCTTCACTGGGCCCACAGGCTTCTCCCCAGAGCTGGAGCTCACATCGTCCTCCTCCTGGGACAGCTCTTGGATGAGCGAGACTGTCCCCTGGGACAGCTCTGGCTCTACTTCTTCTTCCTCTTTGTCACTGTCGGATGACCAGTCGCTGTTCGAAGCCAAGGCCTCCAGGCTCCAGTGCTGTGACAGCACTGGCCCTGCCAGTGCCAACACTGCCCTCTCCAGCTCCTCCCAGAGGTCCTGGGCTCCCAGAGGGGCAGACAAGGGGCTGGGGGTTCTGTGTGGGGCAGGAACCTGGCTCTCTTCCTCAATGTCAAAGTCCCAGTCGCTGTCCGGAGCCAAGGCCTCCAGGCTCCAGTGCTGTGACAGCACTGGCCCTGCCAGCGCCAACACTGCCCTCTCCGGCTCCTCCCAGGGGGCCTGGGCTCCCAGCGGGGCAGATGAGGGGCTTGGGGTGCTGTGTGAGGCAGGCACCGGGCTCCCCTCCTCACTATCAGCATCCCAGTCGCTGTCCGGAGCCAAGGCCTCCAGGCTCCAGTGCTGTGACAGCACTGGCCCTAACAGCGCCAACACTGCGCACGCCGGCTCCTCCCAAGGGGCCTGGGCTCCCAGCGGGGCAGATGAGGGGCTGGGGGTGCTGTGTGGGGCAGGAACCGGGCTCTCTTCCTCAATGTCAAAGTCCCAGTCGCTGTCCGGAGCCAAGGCCTCCAGGCTCCAGTGCTGTGACAGCACAGGCCCTGCCAGCGCCAACACTGCCCTCTCCAGCTCCTCCCAGAGGTCCTGGGCTCCCAGAGGGGCAGACAAGGGGCTGGGGGTTCTGTGTGGGGCAGGAACCTGGCTCTCTTCCTCAATGTCAAAGTCCCAGTCGCTGTCCGGAGCCAAGGCCTCCAGGCTCCAGTGCTGTGACAGCACTGGCCCTGCCAGCGCCAACACTGCCCTCTCCGGCTCCTCCCAGGGGGCCTGGGCTCCCAGCGGGGCAGATGAGGGGCTTGGGGTGCTGTGTGAGGCAGGCACCGGGCTCCCCTCCTCACTATCAGCATCCCAGTCGCTGTCCGGAGCCAAGGCCTCCAGGCTCCAGTGCTGTGACAGCACTGGCCCTAACAGCGCCAACACTGCGCACGCCGGCTCCTCCCAAGGGGCCTGGGCTCCCAGCGGGGCAGATGAGGGGCTGGGGGTGCTGTGTGGGGCAGGAACCGGGCTCTCTTCCTCAATGTCAAAGTCCCAGTCGCTGTCCGGAGCCAAGGCCTCCAGGCTCCAGTGCTGTGACAGCACAGGCCCTGCCAGCGCCAACACTGCCCTCTCCAGCTCCTCCCAGAGGGCCTGGGCTCCCAGCGGGTCAGATGAGGGGCTGGGGGTGCTGTGTGGGGCAGGCACCGGACCCTCTGTCATCTCTGCCGGGCCTCTTGCTGCCCCTGCTGGATCCTCCCTTTCCCCCAGGTGCCTCTGCAGGCTGCTGCCTGCATCCCTGGATGTGCAGCAGTGCTTGCTCACCATCTCACCGCTGATGCTCCAGGCCAAGTCCAGCAGAGCCTGGCTGCAGCCCGGGGGGCTGGGAGGGGCAGGGACCGGGCTCTGTGTCCCTGCGGATGGCAGCTCCTCCCTGGGGGCAGGAGGCTCCGCTGCCTTTTCTGCCTCAGGAACAAGAGGCTCAGGGGGCTTCTCCTCCTCCTCAGCAGCTCCAGCCGGGGCAGCAGCTGCCGGCTCGGCCTCCGTGGGACTCTGTAGGGAAGGAGAGGCACTGGTTAGGGCAGGCACTGCCTCTGCTGCCACCTCTGTGCCCACGGGGCTGGCAGAGCTGGGCCCCTCTGGGGGACAAGGCTGAGGCTCCTCGTCCCTCACTGGGCACAAGGGTCTGTCCCAGATCTCAGAGCTGATGTTGTGTCCCCATCGGGACAGCTCCTGCCTGCTCACATCTTCCTCCCTTTGGGACAGCTTTCGCTCACTCACATCGTCCCACCGGGGCAGCTCTTGGGCTGCAGTGTCTGCTCCTTGGCACAGCTCCCTGCCACTGCTGTCTCTCACTTGGGACAATTCCAGCTCTCTCCTGTCTTCCCATTGGGACATGTGGCAGTGCACACCTTGTCCCCATGCTGAGAGGTCTTGGTACCTCTCACCTTCCCTCTGGGAATGCTCTTGGGCATCATCCCATTGGGAATTCTCTGGGACACTCAGATCTCTCTGCAGGGACAGCCCTCGTGGCATCTCTCATCTTCTCCCCATCCCATCTCCTGCCACCCAGTCACATCTATTTCCCACTGGGAAATCTCTTGGGTTGTCACTCGTTCTTCCCTCTCCCGCCCCTCTTGGTACATCTCACTGTCCTCCTCCCACTGGGACAGCTCCTGAGCGCTGATGGTTTCTTCCCCTTCATAGAGCTCTTGGTGTGTCCCACCTCTGTACTGGGAAACCTCCCAAACTCTCACACGTACCTGGCCTTGGTACAGCTCTTGGCCGCTCCTCGTTCCCTGCCAGGACATTTCTTGGGCTCCTGGAACATCTCTCTGGCGGGTCTCTTCCACATCTTCCCTCCGGGAAAGCTTTTGGCCCATTTTGGCCAAGATCCTCTCCTCCACAGTCTGTGACAGCGACAGGACTGAGCTGCCCACTGCCCCTGACCACTGCTCGCTGGTGGCTTCCAGCCAGCTGGGCAAGGAGCTATGGGACCGGGAGTTGGATTTGGCTTTGTCCTTGTCGCTGTCGCTGTCTGTCGCTGTCGGCCGCTATCACTGTCAGCGTGTGGCGCAGACGGAGCCAGGGAGCTGCTTCCTCCTCAGAGAGCGGCTCTCCTGGGAATGAGCACCCCAGGGCTCCGCGCCCCTTGGAGATCCTCAACCCTCGCGGAGCTCCCTGATGTCACAAGGGTCTCTGGCCACCACCACGTCCCACATCACAAAGGGCCATGACACCATGTGCCGTGTCACAAAGGGCCACCCCAGAACCCCAACAGCAGCGGAGCAGACGTGAACCTGTTGCAGTTTGTGTTTATTTCATTAAGTTATTGTTAAGTGGTACATTCTGTTGTCTGCCCATGTTTTCCCCAAGTTGTTTTTTTCCCTATGTTGTACACTCTCTTTGAAGCTGTCCCTCAAATTATTCCCCTCCCTTTGTCCCAGTCCCTTCCCTGCCTGTCCAGGTAACCCTGCCCCTTTTCCCTGAATGTTCCCTGCCACTCAGCCCCTGGGCCAACTCCTAATTGAAACCCTCACTTGGAAATCCTCTAATCCAGGATGCCCCATTGGCCCCTGTGCCTTTCCCTCTGCTCCCCCGATCCTGATTGTCCCACAGTGTTGCTGTAATCCCCTCATTCCTGCCCTGAGGATTCCCTGTTGCTTTTCTGTTTGTACCCACCGCCTGACTTGGATCTGAGCAAAACCCCTTTCAGCTATGAAGTGCCGAGCTGCAGGTGGGAGCATACCTGATGTCCCCCAGTGTTGCAGCATTTCTGAGAGAGAGAGGCCATGATTTATGTCTGGAATGAGATTTGAGCTACTCCAGTCTAGGCCTCAGATCGGGCCTTGTGAGGCCTTCCAGCCTGTGACACAGTTAGAAATTAAGAGTTTTTGGCACAGTTAGAAATTAAGAGTGTGTGGCACAGTTAGAAATTAAGAGTTTGTGGCACAGTTAGAAATTAAGAGTTTGTGGCACAGTTAGAAATTCTATTAAGGTGTGATGTGAAGAGCTGGGCTGTCTGGGTGTGAAGTAGTATAGGTTTATAATGAGAAGTTTAGTCCACCTTAAGACAAAGACAAACAATGTTAGCTTGCCAATGAGAGTGCCTTTGTAAACTGTAAACTATATAGAAGTGTGTGTAAAGTGCCATCTTCTCACTAATAAACGGAGAACGTTTAATTAACCATATTGGTTTGATGTGTGTTTGTCCTGTCCAGCTTTCCTGTTTTATGAGGAGCCTGGCTTCGCCCCAGGCCTCTCCTATGGGCTGGAGCCCCAGGGGGCAGCTCCACCGTGAACAATTCCTTTTCCCATTGCAGGAGTCTCCTTTGGTGTGGAAAAGACAGAAAGAAAGGAGATTTCCTGCCTTCCCCTCTCTCAGGGCTGCAGAAGTCCTCAAACTTCCCTCCTGCTGCTCCCACAGAGAGAATGCTGGCCTAGGGACTCTCTGCTGTTGGATTTTGGGCACGGGAGGAGGGAGACACTTGGTTGTCCCTGTGGACACAAGAAATGGGCCAACATCCAGTCCCAAATATTCGTGTGGCATTTGTCATCCTTCAGTGATTCCGATTTAGTTTTGGAAAGCAGAGAAGAGGAGGAGAGGGCCCAGGAAAGGAACAATCCTTCTGTAGCCCGTGTCAGGAGGGGACAGCCAGGGGGTCGGGCTCTGCTCCAGGGAACAGGGACCGGACAAGGGGAAATGGCCTCAGGCTGGGCCAGGGCAGGCTCAGCTGGGACAGCAGCAGCAATTTCCCCATGGAAAGGGGCTCAGGCCCTGGCAGGGGCTGCCCAGGGAGCTTTGGAGTGCCCATCCCTGCAGGTGTCCCCTGGAGGTGGCACTGAGTGCTCTGGGCTGGGGACAAGGTGGGCATGGGCCCAGCTGGGACTCCCTGGGCTGGGAGGGCTTTTCCAGCCCCAGGGATTCTGGGGTTCTGTGAGAGCTCTCCCAGCAGAAAGAAAAGCCAACACCGGAGAAAGGCCCTGCCCTGGAGCAGCAGAGGAGCAGCCCCGAGGCTGGAGGAGCCAGGAGCGGGCTCCAGCCACGGCTGCTCAGCCCTGAGCCCTGTGGGGCTGCCCAGCAGCAGCAGCAGCAGCAGCAGCAGAGCCCCAGAGCTGCGCTGCTGCTGCGCTGCTGCTGCGCTGCTTTGGGCTCTGCGGCTGCACAGCCCCGTGCAGCTGCTGCCGCAGGGATGTGTCAGGAGCAGCACAGAGCTGCTGCTGCTGCCTCAGCTGGGGCTGCAGCGGGGGAACCCCTCCCGCCCGGCCCAGGGCTGCTGGAGGCAGGCAGGGCTGCAGGAACAGCCCCGGCCCGGCTCCCCGGCCACGGGCAGCGGCAGAGCGGGGCTCCGCTGCCTTCGCTGTGCTGCCTGCACAGCCCTGCTGCAAAGGGCTGCCCGGCACAGCTCTCTGCCAGCCGGGCTCAGCCTGCGCCTCCCGTTTGCCCGCAGAGAGCAGCGACAGCCCTGCCCCGCCGGCCCGGCCGGAAACTCTCCCGCTGCCGCTGGGGCTGAGCCCGCGCTGCCCGCGGGGCGCTCCGTGGCTCGGGCTGGGACAGTGCATCGGCACCTCGGAGAGACAGGACACGGAATCTGGGCACTCTGCTCTGGGGCCTTACCGACGTTGTTAGCAAACACACAGATTCTTCACTAACGGGAACTGCGTGGGGGCGTTATGATGCATTGTGATTACAGCATATGGTACATTAATGTTTTTATTGCATAGACTGTAATATAAATATACAATATCTAATAACAATAAATTATTTCTAAGTTTTATTTATTTCTTCAATTTTCTCTTCACTTTCCTATTCTTATTCTTCTTATGGTTTATCTTCTTCCAACACTTTACTATTCTTCTTGTTTGCTACTTCTATGTATTTTTATATTCTTATTCCTATTCCTATTCTTCTTCTACATATTTTAAAACTCTTATTCCTATTCCTATTCTTCTTCTTCTACATATGTAAAAATTCTTATTCCTATTATTCTTCTTCTACATATTTTGAAATTCTTACTCCTATTCCTAGTACTCTTCTTCTTCTAAGTATTTCTAAATTCTTATTACTATACTTCTTCTATCTATTCTTAAATCAACATTCTATGTCTTGTCTTTTTAGTCTTCATCTTTGTCTTCTTCCTCTTTGTTGTCTTCTTCATCTTCTTCATCCTATTTGTCGTCATCTTCTTCACTGTCTTCATCTTTGTCTTCTTCCTCTTTGTTGTCTTCTTCATCTTCTTCATCCTATTTGTCGTCATCTTCTTCACTGTCTTCATCTTTGTCTTCTTCCTCTTTGTTGTCTTCTTCATCTTCTTCATCCTATTTGTCGTCATCTTCTTCACTGTCTTCATCATCTTCATCTGCTGAGTCGTCGGTGTCCTCTTTTTCTGTGTCTTTGTCTTCATCTTCTTTGTCTTGGTCTTCTTTGCCGTTGTCCCGGAGGGGTTTGTGCTGAGAGTCTGTTCCAGGAGCCTCTGCTTTGTGCCCAAGAAATGGTTATTGCACCTTCCAGCCCGAGGCCGGGTGTGTGCGGGGCAGGGATGGGGGAGCTTTGGGCTCTTTGGGTGGGCATTTTCCAAGCCTCACTGCCCAGGCCTTCGTGGCTCTGCCTGCTTGGGTTTTGCTTGGCTTGTCTGGCCCATCCAAAGGCTTTTCTCTTCCCAGATTTGGAGGAGCTGCAGCAGCAATCTCTGAGCCCCTCGAGCCGAGCCGAAGAGCTGCTGCTCCGACACAGAGGAGCGGGACTGGCAGGAGCGGTCATCTTCATGTTCTTCCTGTTCTTAACCTTCCTTCTCTTCCTCCTCTTCACCCTTTTCCGTGTCTGTTTTACTCCTCCGTCCGTGGCCTGAGGCAGGGACAGCGGAACAGCCCCCGCAGCGCCCGCAGCGCCCGCCTGAAGCGGGAGGGACGTTTCCTGGGGGCAGCCGGCTGCCCGCGGAGGGCCTGGGCTCTCAGCCGGGCAGGCCAGGGGCTGGGGGGGCTGTGCGGGGCAGGCGCCGGCCCTTGGCTGCACGGCTCCTGTGCCGGGCACTCAGCCCCGGCCTCCTGAGGGACGGGCACTGGGAGCCCCTCTGCCACAAAAACTTTCCTTTTCTGGTCTTTCTTGTCTTCTGGGGGCAGCTCCAGGAGGCTCACATCGTCCCACTCATCGTCCTCGGGGCACAAGGGCTTGGCCAAGATGACGTGCTGGGGCCAGTTCTCCTGCACGAGCCCCGTGTCGCTGTCGTCGCCCCAGCTGGAGAGTCCTGAGGGTCTGCTGCCATTCCCTCTGGACACCTTCTGGCCAAGGTATTCTTCCCAGTCCGAAAGTTCTGCGCAGCTGACGACATCTCCTCCGCACAGCACTTGCTCAGGGTATTCTTCCCAGTCGGAGGGGCCTTGGGAGCTGCTGACTACACCGTGGGGCAGATCTTCCTCTGTGTATTGTTCATAGTAGGACACTTCCTGGGACAGTTCTGGGTCTCCAACCAGGAAAGGCTCCAGGTCATACAAGAATTGCCAGAATTTCATTTCCTCATTGGAGTCGTCCGTCTTCTCCTGCACTGCCAGTCCTGACCCTGCTGCTGCCTCCTCAGCAGCTCCGGACGGGGCAGCAGCTGCCGGCTCGGCCTCCGTGGGACTGCCGGGGAGAGGAGAGGCGCTGGGCAGGGCAGGGGCTGCCTCTGCTGCCACCTCTGTGCCCACGGGGCTGGCAGAGCTGGGCCCCTCTGGGGGAGAAGGCTGGGTGTCCCCCTCCTTCACTGGGCCCACAGGCTTCTCCCCAGAGCTGGAGCTCACATCGTCCTCCTCCTGGGACAGCTCTTGGATGAGCGAGACTGTCCCCTGGGACAGCTCTGGCTCTACTTCTTCTTCCTCTTTGTCACTGTTGGATGACCAGTCGCTGTTCGAAGCCAAGGCCTCCAGGCTCCAGTGCTGTGACAGCACTGGCCCTGCCAGTGCCAACACTGCCCTCTCCAGCTCCTCCCAGAGGTCCTGGGCTCCCAGAGGGGCAGACAAGGGGCTGGGGGTTCTGTGTGGGGCAGGAACCTGGCTCTCTTCCTCAATGTCAAAGTCCCAGTCGCTGTCCGGAGCCAAGGCCTCCAGGCTCCAGTGCTGTGACAGCACAGGCCCTGCCAGCGCCAACACTGCCCTCTCCGGCTCCTCCCAGGGGGCCTGGGCTCCCAGCGGGGCAGATGAGGGGCTTGGGGTGCTGTGTGAGGCAGGCACCGGGCTCCCCTCCTCACTATCAGCATCCCAGTCGCTGTCCGGAGCCAAGGCCTCCAGGCTCCAGTGCTGTGACAGCACTGGCCCTAACAGCGCCAACACTGCGCTGCTGCTGCTCCTTTGGGCACAAAGCGAGGTCCAAAAGAGTCTGTTCAGGGAAAGTAAATTTACTTTCCAGAGTTTACTTTTTCAAAAGAAAAAGTTAAAAAATCCAGGAAATGCAGAGAACTGAAGGGGTTATTGTTGAAAGGAAAGGCTATTTATGAAACGTTAGTGGTTTATAACTGAAAAAAAAAGAAAAAAGCCTTTTGATAAAAAGAGGGAAGGGAAGGTGAGGTGAGGTGAGGTGAGGTGAGGTGAGGTGAGGTGAGGTGAGGTGAGGTGAGGTGAGGTGAGGTGAGGTGAGGTGAGGTGAGGTGAAGGGAGGTGAGGGAAGGGAAGGGAAGGGAAGGGAAGGGAAGGGAAGGGAAGGGAAGGGAAGGGAAGGGAAGGGAAGGGAAGGGAAGGGAAGGGAAGGGAAGGGAAGGGAAGGGAAGGGAAGGGAAGGGAAGGGAAGGGAAGGGAAGGGAAGGGAAGGGAAGGGAAGGGAAGGGAAGGGAAGGGAAGGGAAGGGAAGGGAAGGGAAGGGAAGGGAAGGGAAGGGAAGGGAAGGGAAGGGAAGGGAAGGGAAGGGAAGGGAAGGGAAGGGAAGGGAAGGGAAGGGAAGGGAAGGGAAGGGAAGGGAAGGGAAGGGAAGGGAAGGGAAGGGAAGGGAAGGGAAGGGAAGGGAAGGGAAGGGAAGGGAAGGGAAGGGAAGGGAAGGGAAGGGAAGGGAAGGGAAGGGAAGGGAAGGGAAGGGAAGGGAAGGGAAGGGAAGGGAAGGGAAGGGAAGGGAAGGGAAGGGAAGGGAAGGGAAGGGAAGGGAAGGGAAGGGAAGGGAAGGGAAGGGAAGGGAAGGGATGGGATGGTGGGAGAGAAGCTGGAAGGCACAAAGGAAGGAAGGAAATTAAAAATTACAATTAAAAAAAAAATCAAAAAACAAAACACACACCAAACATACACCCCCAAAAAATCCAACCTACCAAGCAAATTAAAACTTAGAATATCTAAGCAAGTGGGGACTAATAAAATAAAAAGATAATAGCATTCATTTTAATCCCTTTGTTTTAATCCCTGTATTAGCTTTCACCATCCACTCTCTCTTCTGAAAAATAGCTCAGAATGTTTGTGTTTGCACTGGTTGTATGGCTCCATTATGCTGACATGTAAATATTGCTGATTTTGCCTACAGAAGCCATGCAGCATGAAGGGAAATGCTGGCTAGGAACCCACATCCAAGTGACTGAAATTGCTTGAAAAGCAGACTTACCATCACTGTCACCAGCATGTGCAGGAGGTGTTCCGGCTAGTTGGTGTCCAATTCGACCCCAGAAAGATTCTATGAAGAGAAAGTAATTTTCAATCTAAAAATTGTTTTTGTTTTATAGGAATTGCACAGCACTGAAATGGCGTGGTGGCAAGGAAAGGCCATTACAAGTATTGGTTTATAACATAAAGGAAGGAAAAAGTCTTTGGTAAAAAAGAACAATAACAACAACAACACAACAACAAAAATCCCAAAAGAAAAACCCAAAAAAACCAAAGGAAAGAAAGAAATTTAAAATAGTAAAAAAAAAAAAAAAAAAAAAACCAAACCAAAAACATGAAACATGCACCCACCCACAACCATTAGTCTCCAAAATCAAAAGAATCCAAACAACCCACCAACCAAACCCAAATGAAAACCAAATATGTCCAAGCAAATGGAGACCAATAGGAAAAAACCCTATAGTAGTAATTTTATTTCCTGTGTTAGCTTTCCCCATCCTCTTTCTCTTCTGAGAACATCTCACAACTTTGCTGTTAGCACCAGTTTTACTGCTTCATAGTATTTGCAATTAAGGACTATTGTATTTGCCTACAGAAGCTGTGCAGCATGAGGGAGATGCTGCCTAGGAACCCACATCCCAATTGCTTGACAAGCAGACTTACCATCACGAGCATGAGCAGGTGCAGGAGGTGCACGAGCTGCTTGGGATGAAACAGGAAGCCAGAAAGAGTCTGTTCAGTGAAAGTAAAATCACTTCAGAGGAGGTAAATTTTAAAAAGCAAGGAAATGCACAGAACTGGAAGGGTTATGTTTGCAAGAAATGGCATATTCAAAATGTTAGCAGTAGTGTAATTGCTCCATTATGTTTACAATGAAGTATTGTTATATTGTCTGCAGAAGCTCTGTGGCATGAAGGGAGAGGCTGGCTCTGAATGCACATCCAATACTGTGGACAATAATTGCTTGACAAGCACACTTACCATCAGGACCAGGAGTACGAGGTGTAGCAGCTTCTTGGGGTTCAATGCGATGTTGAAAGGAATCTGTTCAGAGAAAGTACATTTACTTCAGTGTCTTAGGGTATCACATAAGATGCAACCCAGAGGTATGTATTCTATTACCATCTACATCAGCTGTTAAGAGAAATGGGGCAGTATTCTTTATCCTCTCCATGACTCATTCCTGACGACTCCTTCCAGAGGCCTGTGTCTGCCAATGGGCCATCAAGGCCTCACTGCATCACCCATAAAATTCCATCATCCCATTGTGAGATGCTCTGCCCAATGGGGAGAGTCAAGCATTTGTACCTGGATATAATCTGAGAGCTGGAACACCAGAACAACCTTACCAACTGGATTTCCAGAGGACAAGAGCTGCATAACTACCTCTGGATCTACAGAGGAAGACCAGACCCTTCTACAGGATCACTACTTCAGCAGAAACACATCTATCACTTCAGCAGGACTGCAGCCACCATTTTATCAGACTGCTACCACCACCCTGACCAACAGGGTGTCAGGTTGTATCCTGACTCTTTAGGCCAGTGTTTTCTGCCTTTATTTTAATTGTCCTATGAAATACTAGTTCTGACTTGGAATCTCGCACTGGTTAGTTTTCAAACTAGGACACAGTACAAGGTACCAGCTGATTTGGGTTCAAAGTGACACCAAAAAGACTCTGATCAGTGAAAGTAAATTTACTTCAGAGGAAGTAATTTAAAAAAAATGGAATGCAAAGAAATGCATTAAGTATTGTTGTATTTGCCTACAGAAACTGTGCAGCATGAAGGGAGATGCTGGCTCTGAACCCATGTCCAACTGACAGCAGTTGCTTGAAATGCGGACTTACCATCAGCAGGAAAAGGAGGAGCAGTGGGTTTACCAGCTGCTCGGAGTGAAAAAAGAGGCTGAAAAGTACCTGTTCACAGAAAGTAAATTTACGTCAAAGAAGGTAAATAAAAAAAAAAAAAAAAGGAAATGCAAAGAACTGAAATGGTTATGGTTGAAAGAAAAAACCTTTAAAAAAAGTTAATGGTTTATAACATAATGAAAGGAAAAAGTTTTCAGTTAAAAATATAAACAGAAAGAAGAAATAAAAGAAAAAAATTAAAAACAAAAACCCACCCACCCCCACCACTCCCCAAAACCAAAAAATTCAACCAACCAAGCAAGCAAATCTAAAATAAAATCAAATAAAATCAAAAATATCCAAGCAATTAGGGACCAATAGGAAAAAAAATTACAGTACTCACCATCCCCTTTCTCTTCTGAAAAAAGTATCACAACATTTCTGTTTGCACTAGTTTATTTGCTCCATTACGTTTAAAATCGAGTATTGTATTTGCCTACAGAAGCTGTGCAGCATGGAGGGAGATGCTGCCTAGGAACCCCCATCCAATAGACTATAATTGCTTGAAAAACAGACTTACCATCAGGAGCAGGAGCTGGAGCAGGAGCAGGAGCTGGAGCTGGAGCTGGAGCTGGAGCAGGAGCTGGAGCAGGAGGAGCAATAGGTCTACCAGCTGCTTGGGGTGAAACATGAGGCTGAAAAATAGCTGTTGAGTAAAAGTAAGATTTAAAAACCAAGGAAATGCACAGACTGGAAATGGTTATGGTTGAAAGAAAAGGCTGTCACAAAATGTTAATGGTTTATAGCAGAAAGAAAGGAAAAACACTTTTATTATTAAAAAAAAAAAGAAAGAAAACAATTAAAACACGTAATAAAAGGAAAAAATCAAAAAGCAAACACCCATATACTCACCTCAACCACTCCCCAAAACCAAAAACCTACAAGCAACCAAGCATCCAAAACAAGAAACCAAACTAAAAAAAAATAATAAAAACAAAAACAAAACAACAACAACAACAAAACAACACCACAAGGAAATAGGGGACAATAGGAAAAACAATTCCAGAAATAATTTAAATCCCTGTCTTAGCTTTCATCATCCCCTTTCTCTCCTTTAAAAAGATACACAACATTTCTGTTTTCATTATTTTAATGCTCCATTATGTTTTCAATAATTGTTGTTGTATTTGCCTTTGTATTTGCATCTATACAGGGTGCTTTCAGTGCAACGCTAACCGAAAATATCTGTTCAGAGATATTAAATTTACTTCAGAGGAGGTAAATTTTAAAAAGCAAGTAAATGCACAGAACTGAAATGGTTATATTTACAAGAAAATATGATTAAAAAATATTAATGCTTTATAACATAATGAAAGACATTTTCTATATTTTCTATAACATAGAAAATTACAAAAAATCATTTAAAAAGTCAAAAAACAAAAACCCACCCACCCATCCGCTACTGCTACTCCACAAAACCAAAACCAAAAAAAAAATCCAACCAACCAAAGCAAAACTCAGAAATACCCATGCAAATGGGGGCCAATTAAAAAACCCCACAATATTCACAGAATTCGCAGTATTCATAGAATGACTAGGTTGGAAAAGACCTTAAAGATCATCGAGTCCAACCCATGCCTTAACACGTCAACTAAAACATAGCACTGCGTGCCACATCCAGTCTTCTTTTAAACACATCCAGGGATGGTGACTTCATCACCTCCCTGGGCAGGTCATTACAGAACTTTACCACCCTTTCTATAAAAATATTCTTCCCTATATCCAACCCATATTTCCCTTGGTGCAGCTTGTGACTGTGTCCTCTGGTTCTGTCAGTGCTGCCTGGAGAAAGAGACCAACCCCCACGTAACTATGACCACGTTTCAGGGAGTTGAAGAGAGTAATAAGGTCACCTCTGAGTCTCCTTTTCTCCAGGCCAAGCACCCCCATCTCCCTCAGTCATTCCTCACAGGACTTGTGTTCCAAGCCCCTCACCAGCCTCGTTGCCCTCCTCTGGATGCGCTCAAGCATCTCAATGTCCTTCCCAAACTGAGGGCCCAGAACTGGACACAGCACTCAAGGTGCAGCCTCACCATTGCTGAGTACAGGGGAAGGATAACATCCCTGCTCCTGATGGCCAGGATGCTGTTGGCATCCTGATAGAGGCCAGGATGCCATTGGCCATCTTGGCCATCAGGGCACACTGCTGGCTTATGTTGAGCCAGCTCTCAACACCCCCAGGTCGTTTTCCACCTGAGCCCTGTCCAGTTACACTGTCCCCAGCCTATAACATTGTAGGAGTTATTGTGGCCACAATGCAGGACTTGGCACTTGGACTTATTCAACTTCATCCTCTTGTACTCTGCCCATCCATTCGACCATTCCAGGTCTCTCTGCAGAGCTCTCCTACCCTCCAACAGATTGACACAAACTCCCAGCTTAGTGTCATACACAAACTTACTAATGAAAGACTCAATCCCCTCCTCTATGTCATTAATAAAGATATTAAACAGGACTGGTTCCAGCACAGAGCCCTGAGGGACACCACTGGTGCCTGTCCCCAGCTGGATGCAGCACTGTTCACCACCACTCTTTGGGCCGGCCATCCAGCCAGTTCTGAGCCCAGCACAGAGTGCTCCTGTCCCAGCTGTGGGGGCTGCAGCTTCTCCAGGAGTTTGCTGTGGGAGACAGAGCTGGAGTCCAAATACACAACATCCACAGCCTTTCCTGCATCCATCAAGTGGGTCATTTGGTCATAAAAGGAGATCAGGTTGGTCAGACACAACCTACCCCTCCTAAACCCCTGCTAGCTGTGTCTGACACCCTGGCCATCCTGTAAGCGCTGTGGGATGACACTCAGTGTAAACTGTTCCATCACCTTACCGGGTACTGAGGTCAGGCTAAACGGCCTATAATTAACAGGATCTTCCTTCCCCCCCTTTTTATGAATAGGTGTCACATTGGCCAGCTTCCAGTCATCTAGAACCTTACCAGTGAGCCAGGACTGCTGGTAAATGATAGAGAGTGGCTTCACAAGCTCATCTGCCATCTCTCTCATCACCCTGGGGTGGATCCCATCCAGGCCCATAGATTTATGAACATCCAAGCATCTCAGCAATACTGTGACTGCCTCCTCCTGGATAACAGGGGGCTCATTCTGCTCCCTGACACCATCTACCAACTCAGGAGGACAGTTGTCCTGAAAGCAAGTCTTCCAACTAAAATATGAGGCAAAGAAGACATTAAGCACTTCTGCCTTCTCCTCATCTGCAGTTACTAAGTTCCCTTCTGCATCTAATAAAGAACAAAGGTTGTTCTTACTCTTCCTTTTACCATTACTGTATTTATAAAACCATTTTTTATCATCCTTTACAAATGTTGCCATTTTAAGTTCAAACAGAGCTTTGGCCTCCCTAACTTTTTTCCTACATACTCTAGGAGTCCCCTTAAATGCCTCCTGAGAAACCTCCTTCCAAAAATAATGCATCACTTTTTTATTCCTAAGCTCCTCCAAAACCTCCTTGCCCATCCAGGTTGGGTGTTTGCCTTGTCGTCTTATCTCTCAGCACACAGGGACAGTCTGTTCCTGTGCCCTCGAGATCTCTGTTTTGAAGCACGCCCACCCTTCCTGAACTCCTTTGTTTTTAAGAACTGCTTCCCAAGGAACTTTCTGAATAAGTCTCCTGAGTAGGCTGAAGTGTGCCCTCTAGAAGTCCAGTGTGAAAGTCATATTAATGTTCCTTCTGATTTCACCAAATAGTGAGAATGCTATAATTTCATGATCACTGTGTCCTAAGCGGCCTCCATTTCCCACCAGCCCATCTCTATTTGCAAATAACAAATCTAACATAGTCCCTTCCCTGGTGGGCTCACCCACCAGCTGTGACAAAAAATTGTCCTCCACAAACTGTAAAAATTCCCTGCACTGCCTTTTTTCAGCTGTATTGAGTTCCCAGCAGATGTCTGGAAGGTTGAAATTGCCAGCAAGAACAATGGCTGATGATCCAGAAACATGCTCAGGTTGCTTGTAGAATGAGTTCTCCACCACTTCTTCCTGACTGGGTGGACAATAACAGACTCACAGTAGGATATCAGTTTTGTTGGCCTTCCCCTTAATTCTTACTCATAGGCAACTTCATCGTCATTAGTTTCAATACCTATGGCATCCAAAGCCTTGCAAATATCAAGGGTTACCCCTCCACCTCTTCCGCCTTTCCTGTCTCTTCTGAAGAACTTGTATCCATCCAGTGCAGAATTCCAGCCATGTGAGTCACCCCACCACACTTCTGTGATGGCAATTACATCATAGCTCTGCTCTTGGACCATGGCCTCCAGCTCTTCTTGTTTGTTACCCATGCTGCGTGCACTAGGTAACAATGCACCTCAGCTGGGCTGCTGATTTCACTCCTATCTCAGGTTTACCAGCCTTGGGCTGGCTTCCAGACAGTCCAATTGCATCCTCTTCCCCCTTCAAACCTTGTTCAAAGTCCTCTCAACAAGTTCTGCCAGTTCACAAGCTAAAAACCTGCTACCCTTACCATAGAGATGGAGCCCATCTCGTTCCAGTAGAGCAGGTGTTGTAAAAGTTGCCCCATGATCAAAGAATCCAAAATTCTCCTTATGGCAGCAAGGCAGCAACCCTTGAGCCACTTCCTGATAATGTGAGATCTCCTATTCCTTTCACGGTTTCTCGCAGCCACCAAAGGGACTGAGGAAAAGACTACCTGTAGCCCTGTACAACTACTTGTCCCAGTGCCCTAAAGCCCCTTTTAATTGCCCTGACACACCTCTTTTCAATCTCATCACTGCCAGCCTGAGGTATCAGTAGTGGGTAATACCCAGAGAGCTGAATCAGCCCAGGCAGTCTCTCAGTGATATCCCATACCCAGGCCCCAGGGAGGCAGCAGACCTCTCTGTGGGGTGGGTCCAGTCGACATGTGGGGGCCTCTGTTCCCCTCAGAAGGAAATCACCCACCATGATTAACCTTCTTTTCTTTTTGATCTTAGAGGTGGTAGTCCTTCTCACAGATTAATCATAACTGGGAGGCTCACTGGGCAGATAATTTTCTTCTAAATCATCTGGCTGATTCTCCAGGCGTTCATACCTATTCTGAAGTGGCACCTGGCTTGGGAGTGAGAGTCAGGAGGAGTTTTTATTATTACCTCCTCGAGTAGGAACCCATTTCCACTCCCCTTCATCTACCAGGTGTCCTTCTATTGCCTAACAGTGAGAGTCACAGGAGTCCTCTGACTCTTGGTGGGCCTCCCTCAAGGATGGAAGGGCTGAACTCTGCCAATCTTTCACTTTCCCTGATGCTCCTTAGTCTTTCAACTTCCTCTCTAAGCTCGGCCACAAGTGAAAGGAGATGATTCACGTGTTCACACCACAAGCAGGTTCCCTCTGCAATGCCCCCTGAAAGCACTGATAAGCTCAAACACTCCACACAGGAATGGGTCTGCACAGACACATCCTTTTTGGAGGGTTCCATCTGGTTACATGCTCTTGTACTAACTACAGTTTTCAATCACGTAAAAACCATTACTACCAGAAACCCCAAACCAACCAACCAACAGAAACACTGCACACAACACACAGTAAATCTGAGAGGCAACAAAAGCTGGAACTCTGCTTGTTCATCTGCCACGCAAACTGCCGTGCCGCTCCCTCAGAGCCTTGCCACGCTCCCGTTTGCCCGCTCTGGGTCGCCGCACTCCCTAGGGGTCTCTTTTAATCAGCCTGCTATTCAGGAACAGAAGAAGTAGTAATTTTAATTGCTGGGTTTGCTTTCAGCACCACCATTCTCTTCTAAAAGATGTCTTAGAATATTTCTGTTACCACTAATTTTAATGCTCCGGTATATGTTGACAATTAAAGATTGTGGTATTTGCCTACAGAAGCTGTGCAGTGTGAAGGGAGATGCTGGCTGGGGACCCAAGTGACTGTAATTGTTTGAAAGGCAGATTCCCATCAGGAGCAGGAGGTGCAGCAGCTCCTTTGGGCACAAAGCGAGGTCCAAAAGAGTCTGTTCAGGGAAAGTAAATTTACTTTCCAGAGTTTACTTTTTCAAAAGAAAAAGTTGAAAAAAGCCAGGAAATGCAGAGAACTGAAGGGGTTATGGTTGCAAGGAAAGGCTATTTCAGAAATGTTAGTGGTTTATAACAAAAAGAAAGGAAAAAGCCTTTGGTTAAAAAAAAAAAAAAAAAAAAAGGAAAGAAAGGTAAGTTCTGGGAAGGGAAGGGAAGGTAAGTTCTGGGAAGGTAAGTTCGGGGAAGGGGAAGGAGAAGGGGAAGGGAAAGGGGAAGGGGAAGGGGAAGGGGAAGGGGAAGGGGAAGGGGAAGGGGAAGGGGAAGGGGAAGGGGAAGGGGAAGGGGAAGAGGAAGGGAAGGGAAGGGAAGGGAAGAAATTAAAATTGGCAATAAAAAAAGCAAAAAAGAAACACACACACACCCACCATCAACAATCCCCAAAACAAAAAATTGCAACCTACCAAGCAACTAGAGCTAAATGAAAACGTAGAATATCTAAGCAAATAAGGACTAATAGAAAAAGCCATTACAAAATGTGGCAAGCACTTACAAACACAATGTGTTAACTTTCACCATTCCCTCTCTTCTGAAAAATGGCTCAGAATGTTTGTGTTTGCACTGGTTGTATTGCTCCATTATGCTGACATGTAAGTGTTGCTGATTTTGCCTACAGAAGCCGTGCAGCATGAAGGGAGATGCTGGCTAGGAACCCACATCCAAGTGACTGAAATTGCTTGAAAAGCAGACTTACCGTCTGGAGCAGGAACAGGAGCAGGAGGTGTATCACCAGTTTTGGGTTCAAAGTGACCTTGCAAAGTTTCTGCTTGGAGAAAGTACATTTTAAAAGCAAGGACATGCAGAGTACTGGAATGGTTATAGTTGCAAGGAAAGGGTATTACCAAATGTTAATGGTTTCTAATAGAAAGAATGGAAAAAGCTTTGTTAAAAAAAAACAAAAGGAAAGAGAAGGAAGAGAAGGAAGAGAAGGGGAAGGAGAGAGGGAGGTAAGGAGGGAGGAAAGAAGGGAGGGAAGGAGGGAGGGAGGGAGGAAAACAAAAACAGGAATACAAAAAAAAAAGAACCCAAAACCACACACCCACCCCACAGCAAACACTCCTCATAACCAAAAAATCCAACTCACCAAGCAACCAAAACCAAAGGAAAATTTAAAAATCTAAGCAAAGGGGCTCCAATAGAAAAAATAAATTACTCTAGTAATTTTGATCCCTCTGCTATCATCCAACTTTCTCTTCTGAAAAGTTACAGAACATTTCTGTTAACACTACTTTTATTGCTCCATTATGTTTACACTTAAAATTATTGTTGTATTTGCCTACAGAAGCTGTGCAGTACGAAAGGAGATGCTAGCAAGGAGCCCACGTCCAAGTGACAATAATGGAGACCTACCATCAGGAGCAGGAGCAGCAGGAGCAGCAGGAGCAGCAGGAGCAGCAGCAGGAGGAGGACGTGGCGATCCAGTTGCTTCGGGTTGAAATTGAACTTGCAAAGATTCTGTTTGGAGGAATTAAACTTTAAAAAGCCAGGAAATGCACAGAACTGAAGGGGTTATGGTTGCAAAGAAAGGCCATTACAGAAATGTTAATAGTTTCTAAGAGTAAGAAAGGAAAAAAGACTTCAGTAAAAAATCAAGGGAAAGGAAGGGAAAACAATAATAACAAAAATCAAAAACTGTAAATGAAAATACCCACCCAACCACCACAACAACTACCCAATAACAAAAGATTCAACAAACCAAACCCAAACAAAAACCTAAGCAAATCAGGACCAATAGAGGAAAAAAATTGGTAACACTAGCAATTTTAATCCCTGTTTTATCTTTCACCATCCCCTTTCTCTTCTGAAAAGTCATAGATCATTTCAGTTAGCACTACTTTTATTGCTCCATTATGTGTAAAATCAAGCAATGTTGTATTTACCTATGGAAGCTGAGCAGCATGAAAGGAGATGCTGTCTGGAAAATAACATCTAAGAAACTATAATTTCTTGAAAAGCAGACTTACCATCAGGAGCAGAAGGAGCAGCACCAGCAGGAGGGGAACCAGCTTCTTTGAGGGAAAAGTGAACTTGCAAGGATTCTGTTCAAAAAAAGTAAATGTGAAAAAGCAAGGAAATGGACAGAACTGAAGGGGTTTAGGGCACAAGGACAGGCTGTTACAGAAAAGCTAATGATTTATAACAGAAAGAAAGGAAAACGCTTTGGTAAAAAAAAAAAACAAAGCATAGAAAAAGAAAGAGAAAGAAAAAGAAAGAAAAATAAGGAAAAAGAAGGAAAGAGAAAGAGACAAGGAAAGATAAAAAAGAGAGAAGGAAAGAGGGAGGTAGGGAGGTAGGGAGGTAGGGAGGTAGGGAGGTAGGGAAGGAGGAAGGAGGGAAGGAGGGAAGGAAGGAAGGAAGGAAGGAAGGAAGGAAGGAAGGAAGGAAGGAAGGAAGGAAGGAAGGAAGGAAGGAAGGAAGGAAGGAAGGAAGGAAGGAAGGAAGGAAGGAAGGAAGGAAGGAAGGAAGGAAGGAAGGAAGGAAGGAAGGAAGGAAGGAAGGAAGGAAGGAAGGAAGGAAGGAAGGAGGGAAGGAGGGAAGGAGGGAGGGAGGGAGGGAAGGAGGGAAGGAGGGAAGGAGGGAAGGAGGGAAGGAGGGAAGGAGGGAAGGAAGGAAGGAAGGAAGGAAGGAAGGAAGGAAGGAAGGAAGGAAGGAAGGAAGGAAGGAAGGAAGGAAGGAAGGAAGGAAGGAAGGAAGGAAGGAAGGAAGGAAGGAAGGAAGGAAGGAAGGAAGGAAGGAAGGAAGGAAGGAAGGAAGGAAGGAAGGAAGGAAGGAAGGAAGGAAGGAAGGAAGGAAGGAAGGAAGGAAGGAAGGAAGGAAGGAAGGAAGGAAGGAAGGAAGGAAGGAAGGAAGGAAGGAAGGAAGGAAGGAAGGAAGGAAGGAAGGAAGGAAGGAAGGAAGGAAGGAAGGAAGGAAGGAAGGAAGGAAGGAAATATAAAAAAAATCCCCAAACTAACACCCACCCACTCACCACTCCCCAAAACAAAACAAAACAAAAAAACAAACAAACAAAAAAAAAACCAAAAAAAACCAAAACAAAAAAACCCAGAATCCAACCAATCAAGCAACAAGTCTGAACTTAAACCAAAAATGCACAATCAAATAGCAACCAGTAGGAAGAAAACTTACAATAGTAATTTCAATCCCTGTGTTAGGTTTCACTATCCCCTTTCTCTTTTGAAAATTGTCTCAGAACATTTCTCTTTGCACTAATTTTATTGCTCTCCGTTATCATTACAATCAAGTATTGCTGTATTTGCCTACAGAAGCTGTGCAGCATGAAGGGAGATGCTGTCTGGTAACCCACATCCAAGTGACTGCAATTACTTGAAAAGCAGACTTACCATCAGCAGCAGGAGTAAGAGGCTCAGCAGTTAAGGGTTCAAAGTGAATCTGTGAAGATTCCCTTCCTGATGTTAATGCTTTAACTTTGGAAGCTGCCAATGAGTAGAGATCCATAAAGTGTCTAAGCACGTGCTTTAAATAAAAGTAGAAGGAATCATTAGTGCCAGGCAAGCTACACTTAAATGCCAAATAGCACACATCCAAATTTTTTACAAAAGACAAAACATTTCTTTTAACAAAGAGATCAAATACAGATTGTGAGCCAGGCATAATGTCAGTCCCAGGACTTAAACATCAAAACATCTAACGCTGGATTTTGTATTTTTTCTAAAATATTGAATATTGATATCATTGAGGAGCAGAGAATGAGTCCACACCCTAGTAAGAAGATGCTTTGATGAAACGTTTTCAAGTATGCAGTACAGCATTGAGCTCTTGATACAATTTTTTCATTTTATTTCAATACAAGACTTAGTGCAGGTTCAATTTCTGTTCACAAAAAATGACCACAAAGTTTCAGGCTAATGTTCACACTTCCAAGATGAGTCAATTGATTAATCCTTCCACTCCACAGGGGGGGAAAAAAAAAATGGTAGTAACAGAAGAAACGTCACAAACCTACAGACCTCTGCAAACAAATAATCTGATTGCACTATAATTGGAAAAATGTAACTATTTCCATGTATGCAGTGGAAGAATGTCCCAATTTTGTTATATTGATTGGATTAATGATAAAATTAGCAGGACAAAAGAGCACAGATGATTTGGCAGTACTGGTAACTTTATATGTATCTCAAGTAGTCTCAACTATTTGTTGAACTTATTGGTCTTCTTTACAATGGTTAATCACATTTTATTTGTGATTATTTTCCCATTCAGATAGTATGACACTGATCTTTTGAATGTAAACTTGTGATACAGACAAAAACCAGCTTATTACCACAAACAGATTTACAAAGATTTTTGTAGTTTTTTTCTTTCCTTGGTTTCTCATTGCTGATTTTCAGAATAGTTGTTAACACTGCTAAATTCAATCAGGTTATTTCATTGTGGTTTCTAGGAACCAGCAGTGTCAAACCAACCCATATCACATCTTTTGTCATCAGAAAGAATCTACAAAATGTCTTGGTGCTGTGGTTCTAGTTCTGAAAGAGGATTCTTGCAGATTATAAGGCCTTTAATTGAATTGTGCTCACCACAGACTAATTAACGCAGTTCTAGAGGATGTGTCTGCAAACAACTGCACTGCTTTTAATGACAAGTGCTCCTAAAGTGATTCCTAACTCGTTACTTCACTCAAGATTGCAGGATTGCCCTCCATACAGTTTGGCATAAGGTAAAACTAAAATCCATTAGGTGACCTCTGTCTATAAAAGGCAAATTTCATAATAAAACCTCAATAATGAGCTTGGAAAGGAATCAAACAGGAACTAGAGATGAGGACAGAAGAGAGAGAGGGAAAAGGTGGAAAGAGAGATGGGGAAAGGGAGAAAGAGGAAAATGGATGGAGAAAAGGAAGTTCACAGTGACACAGACTGTGAGCCATTGGTGCTGTTTGTATATGTCCTGAGTTACCAAGTGCACCTGAGGCTGCCAGGTGAACATGAACTTTACCAGTCTGTCCCAGCAGCGAGCTCCCCAGCATGTACTCTACTATGTTAATTATACCACAAGCACTTTGTGCAAATATGAAATTAGACTTTTTGTATTTCTGATTCTCTTCAGGAGAGAAAGAGGGAACAGGCTGCAGATGCTTCTGCAATCATTCTGAGGTCAAAAAGAATGGGAGTTGGGATGGGATAAAAAGAAAAAAGAAGCTGCATCCACCACCGAATTAGAAAAGCAGGATTTAAAACCTGTGATTGCAACAATGCCTCCTGTGAAAAGATGCCACACATGGAACCTTTTGTGCAGCTCTAAAATGGATCACTGTACTGGGAAAACATTTTTATTCTACCCTTTGTTGGAAAAGTTCATCTGTGCTAATTAAGCCTCATGAGAATCTCAAATTATTGCATATTCCGTATTTCCATCTTTTAGTGCGGAAACATGATAATACATACATAATTTATATCTTTATCAGGCATGTATGCATGCAAGAGAGCAACACTGAGAATTTTACAGCTTAGAATCTATCTTTCTTGAACGTTTGATTTTGTAACCCTGATCCTGCAATTTTATACTACATTAGAACAGAAAATCTAGAACAAATTGTAAGGCATTACTGCAGAAACTTACACACTGTATGAAATACTTATTTTGTCTAAGATCCTTGCAATTTACTCGATTACCTGCTCTTCAGACAGAGAAGTACAATGAAAGAAATATGACTCACTCTGCCTTTTGCTCTCTCATTGGGAAAAAAAAATCTGTCTTGACACTAATATATTCTGCACAGCTATAAAGACTAATGGCTAGTTTCTGCAGAAGACATCAAACTTAAAAACAATGAGGAGACATTGCACTGAATCCACTGAATCTATGTTTAGAGCCAAAACTATGGTACATTTTCTGTTAATTTATCTTTTTTCCTACTTATTCTTTTGTCCTAACAAAATCAGTATTTATATATAATATTAATTATATTTATAATAAATTAATATAATAAATATAATTCTTATATTTATATAGAAGCTACATGAGCAAAATAGCTTCTATATTAAACATTCTAAATATCAGGTTTTTTAAATGAGGACTGCTCAAAACTCCATAATTTATTCTAGAACTGTGGGTTGAAAAAAATCTGGTACTGACCAAAATGGAGTATGAAAATCTTGTATTTTTTATTTGGTTGGTTTTGTTTGTTTGTGGGAACCTTACTTGGTTTTAGTTTTGTTTGTGTTTTATTTTTTTTCTTTTTAAATTAGTCTTGTGTATATTAATGGGAAAAAAAAGAGGGAGATAGAGGGATATTAATTTTCAGGTACATATACTTCTGTCCATGTTTGTATTCCCATCAGTTATTTGACGCTGAACTGCAAAATTAAAAGTTACCATCATCTCTGAAATACCATGTGCAAGAGTATACATGGACATTGTTTTTCTGCTGTTGACTGTAATAGTTTTGAAGCTTTTTGCTCTCCGCATGCTCAGAGCAGTCTATCTGCCTGTTGTGTCTCAGATGCCAAAAATGAAAGAAAATTAAAACAGAAAAAATGAAACAGGATTGGTTTTAGACTCTAACCTGGAACGACAAAGCCTCTGGCTTGCCCCTCACTGCTTCCTCTGAAAGGGTCTCCAGCTGCAGGCTGGGGAGCGGCGTGGCTGCTGCAGCACCTGCCACGGCCTCCTCTTTGGCCTAAAGGGCAAAAAAACCCAGTACCAGTGGTAATTCTCCTTCAGACACACCAGCTGGGATGAACTGGGTCCCCTTGAGCCCATTGAGTAGACTTGCATTGATCACCGGACCTAACATCCATGAATAAAGTACAAATGATTGAATTTTCATTGCAAATAAATCTCTAATTCACAGTGCTGGGAGAGAATGCTACCAAGAAAATAAAAAAAGCACCTTGCCCTGGTCAGAAAAGAGAACGGCCAAGGACATGGCACATATGTACTACTGTGAAAACACGGCAGTTGCTGCATGACATTCACTTCCAAAGTCTGAAAGAAGCCAGTATGAAGCTGGTGGTGGCCCAAAGAAAATTTTCTATCAGCACAGTTTGCTGTAGGTGATAAATGCAGTTTAGGTTCTGTCATTTTCTATGAGCATTAAAGGAAAGAGACTTGAAAAAGATATCTGAAAATATAATTAACAACAGTTTTGGTGAACGCAGAAACTAAAATAAAGAAGAGAATCCCATGTTGCTAGGAATTAAAGATGTAGTAAGGGAAATCAACACTCCAAGGTAATGAAAACACTTCTTTTGCTCTATGCTGCTCTAGATTAAAAAGTTATGAAACCATCTGCCTTTAGAGCTAGAGTTGAAAATAGTCCTTTCTCCTAAATAATTAATATGTACATCTTTATTAGACCTTCAAATAGTCCTGTAACAGGGCACAATTGTGCAAGTCAGAGGGAAAATTTGAGATTACTATTAAGTTTAAAATATGATTTTAAAAAATACCACAGAAGTTTCTGACCAAAGATTATGATTTCCTGCCTTTTCTTTTCCTATTTATGATGTTTCATAAGCTAAAGGAGCAGACAAAGTCAAATATGGCCACCAAGTATGTGACCTCTCATTATTCAGTAGAGGATTAACCATAAAATTTGTGTGTTCCATTAGTCTTCACTTGTCAACCAGAAATAATGCTCAGTGAGGGAAGGAAAGTGGATTTTGGCATAACTTCTACATTTAGAACAAGTTGTGTGTGTACTACAAACTTGCATTTTATTTCACTGTGGTTTATTAAGATGGAAGAAGTCAAGCAGGGAAACTTCAACACTAAGAAAAGGAAGTTGCTTTGCAACAACTTCTCTCTTCCCCTGAGAAGAAGCAGTTCTAAGGCTTTGGCGTGTTTGGAAACACAAATCAGAGGGAACACTTCCAATTCTTACCTCATTCAGGGCGTCTTCCACAGCTTTCATATGATTGATGAGCAACTCTTTGTCTCTATTATACAAGAAAAAACAAAACAAAACAAAATAATGGAGTATCTTTATGGAACTGAAGCTCTACCAATGTAGAAATTAATCTTCTGCTACTTTATGGAGGTCATGTCTTGTAAAATAATTGTTGATTATTATAACAGTTATAAACTGTTCAGGTTTTCTCTCTTTTTCATATCTCCAATGCAAGCCCTAAAAATAGTTAAGGTACCACTATTTGGTTCATTTCCATATGAAAGATGATTCTGTTGAGGATAAGCAATTCAAGTAGATGTAATTATAGGTCTATCAATGAACAAGTATTATGGCTTGGATATAGAGGTCATAAAAAGTCTCTAGCAGGGTGGTATTATATTCTTGTATTGGAAAACACAGACAGATTCTGTTTATTTCATCTGCTTTGCTTATATGTTCCAAAAGGAGAAAAAAACCCTATTTGTTGTGAAGAGTTGCTATAATAATGAAGGGAAGGGTAGCTTTCTTGGTTGACATTCAGCTGCTCTATACAGGGAAAAAATGCCAATTTTAAAGTCACTTTTCATTAAAATAACCTTTACTGGATATATGTATGGCCACAAGGAATGCTCTTTACTGAAATGCCCAAAATAGATCGGGGCAGGATAAAAACGGAATGCTTTCTAGAACAAGTCCTTCTGCAGGTGACACTTGCTTTGATCAAATCCTACCATCATTTGGTATGATTTGATAATTTTAATTAGCTTGTAAATATTTCATTGAGGACTATGCAAATTGCATTATATCTCTGGTGCATAAAACCCTTAAAGCTTCTCAGATGTTGCTCTTCAGGGGTTGAATAATCCCAGGTATGATGAGAAATTTTAATTAACTAATTTTTTTTAGATCCTAGCCATGGAACAACAATATTCATAATACATATTTCATGCTATGTTAAGTATTAGAAAACAAAATCTGCAAAGATTTAATTTTTCACATGGTGTAAAAATAGCTTAGCAATAACCTCCTTCAAGTCAAGGGGGCTCCTTTTGACTTTTCAAGACCTGTGCCTGAGCCTTTCCCTTCACTCAGGGTTGTTGTGTAGGGGTGTGGGGATTAGGGCTAAATCCAAAACTCCCTGAAATCAGAACAAAGATCTATCTTGTACCACAGGAAAGGTTAGGTCCAAAATGGGTTTCAGTACCTTTGGTGGCAAAGACCTGTCCCCTATCTGATGCTTCTGTATTCACTATAAATAAATTGTATCTGTCTACAAAAAGATGGTGTGGAAACACAGAGAACAAGCAATCATTTCCTAAGTAAACAAAACTTTAAGGATCTGCCAAAGAGATGTTGTCAGAGCAGTAAGATAGAACAGGTATTTTGTTTGCTAGTTATTTCAGCACCCAGAATTTGGAGCACTATTATGGGATAACTGCATAAAATGTATGACCTAGTATTTTGAACTAACACTTTTGTTTTTAGAAGACTATCCCTGAATTTAAAAATAAAAGAGACATATGTACTTTTCTCTTCTAACCTTACACTGTACAGGGCTAAAACCCTGCCCATGGAAGTAGGAATTTAAATTTTTATTTACTTTAAGTGACATCCCCCAGGCCCCAGTGCTCACTTTACTCCCAGTTTGAGGGCAGGTTCTGCCTCCTCAAGAGTCTCCTGAAGCTGTTGCTGGTCCTGCTCCGTGTCTTCCTGGAGTCTTTTCTGGTGATACAGAACCTGGTCTCTGCTCCTCAGCTGCTCCATTGTGTTAGAGAGGTTCTGCCACAGCAGACAGAGAGCAGAGTTACTCTTTAGCCCAAATAAACTTCACTTTATGCCACTGGCTACTGACCAACGTGGAAGACAAATTGATTGCGAAGTAGATTTGGACCACTGCATACTAAGGTTTTATGAATTTCCTAGAAAAAGCATTACTGATTCAGAAACCCCTAGTTTTTAGTATATTTGCTATGTATAAATGTGCTTTAGAAAACAAAATTATTGTAGGCAAAACCCCCCAAAACAAACCCCCCTTGAAGTATTTTCCTTAAATCGTTAAAAATAAAACATAGATAGCTTTAAAAAAAATTTAAAAGGAGTCTTTGAAGTGTTGTCTCAGTAGCCTAAAATTCCATCAGACTGAGTAGCGTGTGTGTATTTACTCCTTTTACTTTATTTTCACAAGGACTATACTATTTGGCTTATTTAACAAAAGGTAAAATTCTGTTGACTGTTCCAGAAGAATAGGCTTACCAGCAGAGATACATTAGCGGCTTGGCTTCTATCTGGGCTGGCAAATGAGTGCAATTCCAGTCTATTACTCAGCTCCTGAAGCCGTCGCTGGTGTTCTTGTAAAAGCAATCTTGCCTCCTGCTCACGCTGCAAAGCATTATCTAACTCCTCATGTATATTGTCTTGGTTGATTTTCTGGAGAGAAAAACAAGTTGTGCCTGATTCTGTAACTATATTCAGTGGTTTCCCTACCACTGAGTGAGTTCCACTTGCAAACATACCAAATTCTAAAACAAATGCATGCTTAGGATTAGTATTGAGGGTTTTTTAACATGAAGACAGATCACTGAACAGTAAGACTGAAGACCAGTTAATTACTGTATTTTTTATAAAGAACATTCATGTAAAGTCTTGGCATTCAATATTCTATTCAAATTAGGACCCTAGGATGCAAAACCTCAATATTTAGAAGGAAAAATATGCAGATCAATGATCAAAATTTTAGTGGATAGCTTATTAATCCTTGTAAACACCTTTGTGGATTGTTCTTCTCCTCCAAAAACTGTTCCAGAAAGAAGAAATAATTCTTCAAGGAAAATCATTATCTGCATTTCAACTACAATCTAAAATGTGATGGTAAAATGTGATAAAATTTTCATCTAATTGTCCCAAAGCACTAAGGGAATAAAACCTGTTGAGAACAGAACTGAAGATGATTAGATATTTTGGAGTAAAAAAAAAATCCATTTTATTAGATAGGAACAGGAAGGACAATAAGTGAGACATCATCTAGAGCATATTATCTGCTTGGAACTGTTTGGATTAGGACACATTGCCAGGTTCTACCAACTAGGCTTCAGGTTAGGGAACCCACAGTGTTTCAGTAAGTTAATCAGCAACAGTAAAAGACTCGGGAGAATTTTGTGCATTTGTGTTACTGAGAACGTAGGAAAAGGCTTTTTTCCCCCACCATAAAGTTACTTCTTCAGAGAAACAGACCTACTAAAATTTGTATTGTATTTATTATAACATTCATCAACATCCATACCGAGTTTAAACTGCTATATTTATATTTAATGAACTTCTCATAAACATTCTTATTGAATACCCTCATTCCAGCTGACTTTACTCTGTTGAAGTGAAATCTTCTTTTAGGATACATAAATCATCACAACATTTCCAACAAAAGGGAGAACCTAAACTGATGAACACCAAACTGCATTTTATACAGGATACCTCCTTCTACAAATCAAAAGGAAACTCCAGTGGAAAAGGGGTCTTTCTAAATACATCTGTCTTCTAGTTTAGAGATATTTACAAGGCAAGGTTTCTGCAAAATTCTGTTGAAAGTAAATCAATTTTATGCTTGTTTTCAAAAAGGACACAAATCAAAAATGTGTAGAAAGGAGAATCTCTTTTAAGCAAGGGAGCCTCCAAATCAAATGTACTTACATGCTGAAGTTCATTTAATTGCTCCTGCAGTCTGTGGGCCTTTTCAGCATCTTTTTGCATCTCACTGAAAGCCCATCTGCATTCTGCAAGCTGCAGGTGCACTGAGCGGGACTCTATCTCTGCTGCATGAAGCCTTTGTGAAAATTCCAATATTTCTTGCTGCAAGACTGCTATGTTTCTCTGTCAGCAAACAAAAACAAGTTGATGGGCTATAAAATCTGCTATGTCAGCAATAAAATAAATCGTATTTAAGACCCAAGAAAATGAAGACAAAACTATCATTTTTTCCTCCACCTCTAAAAGACATACACAAGGGCAAAAGTTTGAACCTGTCACCTGCCAACCCTAGCAAGGGCTACAAATTCTGTTTACATAGAAGTACTATTTTCACCTAAAGTCTCCAATAAAAGATTGTCGGAGAAAGAATTTATCCTTTCATTTTGGTTAAAGGGAAGAAGGTTATCTTAACTGAAAGAAAGGATAGTAAACATGAGAAAGTAGAAAACCATAATAAAAAGCATCCTTAACATTTACATCAAACAAAAAGCAAACTTGCTCTTATAAGCTAATGTAGATCTGATAGACCTTGAAAAAAAATCTTTTATTTGGATACACTAAACCTCCTCCAAAAATTCTTTGTCAATAAAAGAGAAGACCTATTCACACCCTAATGTGTGACAAATCAACTTCTGAGTGCCCATATAGTGGTATTTCATTGTCATGGACTAAATGGTGCTATCAAGGGAGCTTCACTGCTGCTGTAAGCCTTCTGTTTCCATGAAGGAGGACTGTAAATCTGCTTACTGTGCTGGGCAGTCTGTCATACAATCCAGCTTCCAAGGCCTGGGCATTTACTCTGTGGAGCCCACAAGCCAGCCTCTGTATCAGGGAGTCTCTCTCCAGGTAGCCTCTGCACCCAGAAGGTTTCCCTTGAACTGTCTCCATCAGTATGCTCAGGTTGTCCATCAGTTTTGCAAAGCAGTTCCTGGCTACACTGATGAGTGAGTGTCCAGAAAGCCAGGAGTATGCATATTTAAGAAACAGCAACAAAAAGAAAACATCAAGCAGGTTATTACTTCCCATGTCCTGTAATATCATGTTCTTTTTCATTTATACAGGATGGAACCTGTAAATATTCTGAAACACAGAATACTGAATCTGAAACACTGTTCAAACTTCGTTTTTTGAGGATATTAACTCAATTTATTGAAAACAGCATGCTCAAAGAAAAAAGTGCCTGAAAGTGCATCTAAGCACATTTGATGCAATGACAACTTTTATACCAATTTAGTATTTAGCCTTCTGGAAAATGCATCACCTTGTCTTTCTCCTGCTAGTTCCCTTTATTCACATAAATTGTCCCTCTTCTAATATCCTTTTTTTCTGTGACAAAATTGTGGGGATTCTGAAACTAGAGATTAATAAAGAACCAGGGATGGCAGCAATGCAGATGAACCAAGGAAGCCTTTATCAGTTTTCACTGTAAATAAACTCCAGAAACACTCTCCAGCCTTCTGCTTCCATGGCTATAAAATATATATAAAATATCCTATCAGCTGTTAAAGAAAATGAATCTGTTCCAATAGTACAGAGATGTGATCATTCAGAGAATGTAGAAGACGGTTATTATTTTACCCTGCAATAAAATTACTCCTTCAGGGAAACAGCCCCACTAAAATTTGTATTGACTAGGTCAGGATATAACCTCTCATCAAAGGTGTGTATCATAATATTCAGAAATATCTCTTCAGAGCTACGATCCAGAATAGTTTAGATAAAATCATAAAAATAGAAATTATATGACCACCCTTACTTACTTATTTTTAATATATTTCTGCTACAACAATACAGTGTTAAAATTACCTTGTGTGCTCAGAACATCCTCCAGTTCAGAGACGGAGCTGATTATTGCAGTATAGAGGTTAGAGCTAGTCAACCAATCAAGTGCTTCAATACAGTCAACTCCTTCCTCTTCAAAACCTGGGAAACAGAATTGCAGCTATCAGGAAAAGTGGATCACTAAGATATGGCACACTCCAGCTCTTTCAGAAATTAACCAAAAATAAGCATAGAAACAACAAATTAGTCAAGACAATTTAGACCATTTTAAGCATGCTTCCAGAATTACTAAAAAAAACCAGTAGATTATTCTTCTAATTTGCAAAACATTTATGATACCATTTGTCCTTGCAGAGGGAAGTATAAACTGATCTGGCAACAGAAAGGGGCAAGTAGACATAGTCTCTAAAGAAAAATTCAAAATCCTATGCTAATATTTTACTTGAATCAAAAAGCCATTTTTGTGGGTTTTATTAGGAAATAAATATTAAAAATTATTTTAAAAAGAAAAGGAAATACCTTTTCTAAAAAAAAAAAAAAAAGAAAAGGTGATGGTTAATAATTTAGGAACATTGCAAGATATTTACCACAGAGAAGATGCTGTAGCACCTAGTTCTGAAATTCATAACACAAATATCAAAAATACCAGATAGTGTTAAATTCATGTGCATAATTGCAATTTTACCTGCAATGCTTTACATAAAACTCGGCATTTCCTCTTAGAGTGAAATACATTTGTCAAGCAACATAAAAAACATAAATAATATTTGTCCAAATATCATTAAATATGTCTCTATGCCCCAGCAATAATAATAATCTTGCTCTTTGTTATTCCTTAACCATATAATTTGTCATGAGAACATTTCACTTACGTGACATATGCCTGCCTCTGGATTCTCCCACACAAACTTGAATTCCAGTGCATCCTCTGGAGCCATCTGTCCAGATGAAAAAGGTGCCAGAATATCGGGCCAGAGCCCTCAGCCTGTGAGCGGCCAGAACTGCAATCACAGCTCTTCGGAAGACGTAAATCAGGTGCTTGGCTCTTCTCTGCCCCAGCCTGCCTTCAACTTGGCTGTTTCCCACATTAGTAGGGAGAGCATAAAGGAGGCTGATGATCTTCTGGTTCAATAATTTGTGCTGGTTCACCTGTTCCTGGAGAATGTCTCTTTGGCAAGACACAGAGCACAGTCTGCTGTAGAGAGGACACAGGGCCCCTGACAGCAGTGCACAGGCTGCCAGCAGGGATAAGCGTGCTTTGTGAGCATTTGATAATGTGTTTGTCATGGAATTGTTTTCGTGGGCCAGTTTCTCACGGATTTGTTCGAGGCCATACAGTTTTTGCCTGGTTTTCTGCACTGTTTCTTCACATTCCTGCAACAGAAACAAACCAAAAACTAAAAGGAAGAAATATTAACTAGATGGTTTTTACCTAGACAAGAGCAAAAAGAAAATTCTTCGTTTTGCCATTCAAAAAATGTATTACAGGAGTAAAAAAATTCTAGTAATGGTGGGGATGAAAGTATCTCCTTCTAGTAAACTATTACAGAATCAGATATATGAAACCAAAGCAATGATAGGAGGGAAATTTACAGGATCATCAACTGCAAATTGGACTCCTGACTTCTAAGAACAATCCACCAATACAGTGACAGCTCACAGAAGGTCCAACACCGCTTCTCTGCCCACAATACAGTTTTATGAGTTGACTTAACACTAGTAGTAACATCCTCCAATTTCAGGGAGAGCACTGCTCTACCAAGCAGAAAGCCAGTGTAAGTGAGAGAAAAAAGGTAAGGAAGGCTGGAACATGACGCTAGACAGATTAAATTTTTCAGCATGCAAAGACTTCCAGTCCTGAAATCTGCATCAACTAAAACATTATTCTATGAAGTAAGTTGCAGCAACTCACAAATAACAAGGGACATCTATTCCCTTTATTCACAATGCTTTTAATTGAAACAGGTGTGAAGGAATGTGATGGTAAAGACAGGAAGTGGTGGTTGTGGAATAACAGGTAACATTTTGGGTTGCAAATAACTCATCTAACAAGCAGTGGCAGTTTCACACTTTAAAACCACTTCTCACTGTAGTATCATGTCCTGGTTTAGGGCAAATGTGGGAGAAAACCTCTGGAAGGAGCTCCAGAAAGAAAACCCCCACGGCCCCTTGCCCCCACCTGGTTTGGGAAGAATTTCCTCGGAGAGAAGTGGGAAAAAAACCGGTTTATTTAACAAACAAGACACTCCCCAGCACAAAAAAAAAAAAAAAAAAAAAAAAAAAAAAAAAAATTAACAACACCAGATGACAAAAACCCTTTCACCACTCTGAAGAGATGACAAATTTAGAAAGTGTCTTCCGGGCGTGGTCGCCCAGTTCTTGGTCTCTGACACTGGGGATGGCTGCTGCAGATCACCAAATGCAGGCTTCTGGTGTTTCTCGGTGTTTCCCAGGTCCCAGTACGGAGCAGGTTATAGTGATATTCAGGAGAGGGAAAGAAAATAGTCCAGGGAAAAAAAATTGGGCTGCTTAGCTAAACTAACTAATAAGCAAAGGCAAAAGCAAAAGCAAGAGCAAGAGCAAGCAAGCAAAGCCTCTCCTAGACAACAGACCATGGGGGGAGGTGAACTGGCTGATAACAAGACAAAACAAACCTTCACTTTCAGAGTCAGTTCTGAAAGCACAGGACATAATATCAAACATAAACAGCACACACAACTGGGGATACATGCATCATAACATCACCCTAGGACATATCAGTAAAGCAGAGTCACTTAACACTGTTGAAATCTACCACTGTTCTTAGGGTCAGTACATATCTAATTAAATTTATCCACAGGTAATGACATTATTGTTACTCCATACCATCTCTGCAAATGATGATGCTGAAAAAGTAGCTGCTGCCCTCAGCAATTCTTAAAAAAACGAAATCTGATCTTACAGCTTTAGCATTCTCAGAAAAAAAAAAATACTACCCACTGTGGATGAAATCAGGCTTCTCAGCTGAGGCTGTAGACCAAATTCTCTTCAACAAATGCTTCAATAAAGTTATTTATTTCTTATTTTAAGTGATGTTAATATTATTACAGTGATGAGTTGATTTGTTGTTTGGGATTTTTTACTTTAAAAATATACTAATGTTCCCAAATGACCTTAAATTGCTAAGGGCCTTAAACTACTGAAAGAACCCATTAAATGTTACAAGAAAAAAAAATTAGAAGTTCCCAGCACCATACCTGTGCTCTTGCATGAACCTCTGCAAGGATATTTGAGTAATGCTGTTCAAGATATTGTTTTTCTTTCTGCCAGCAATGTTCCTGTGCTTTTAACTGTTCAGATATTTTCTCAAAAGCATCCTCCTGCTTCTGCTGAAGGTCATTCAGAGTGTCAGTCTTGTGCTTGCAAATATATTCTAACTGAGATATCTGTGTGATAAGCATTTAAGAAGAAATTATTATTTACCTTTTCACTTTGAGTCAAGCACAGACTATATCAGCATAAAATCGAAACTGTAATTTCTTCAGAATTTTCATTAAAACTAAGTAAAACATTTCACAGCAGATTAATTACTTGGTTCTCAAAAAAAACCTGAAATATATTTTGAAACAAAGTATTTTATTTGGTTTTGGTTCTGCCATGCTTTTACCACCTTGCAGATACTTGTCACCTTCTTTGTAGGAAATCTGAACCAGACACTTCAAACACTTTTTTAAACAATTGTATTAAATGTTAGTATATTAGTAAATTAGTAATCCAAGCATATAGAAATTTAGAAATTTGTGATGATTGCAAACAAAAATTAAAAAACAGCATTTATTTTTTTGTTTTGTTTGGGGGGTTTTGTGGGGCTTTTTTTTTCTTGGGGTTTTTGGTTTTGTTTGGTTAGGTTCTTTTTGTTTGTTTGAGGGGTTTTTTTGGTTTTTTGTTGAAAAGCCAAGACATTCCAGATTATTATTAAGTTTTTAAACAATTTCAGGGAAAATATAGAGAATATTTCCTTACAAGTAGTTCATAAGTTTATGATGTGTTTTCAACAAGCATGAAGGGATTCACTCTTGTGGTTTAACACTGTACCTCCCATGCAAATTAAATGGAGGAATGAACCAAGCCAACAATGATCTCCAAATGCACACACCTGCACTTTGTTTCTAGAAAATATCAGCAAGATCACACTGAACTGTAGGGAAAAAACGTTTGGACAACACAGTCTAAAATCCCAGAAAAGCTGCTAAGAACTTGAGAAGAACCCTAGAGACCTCACAACCAGTCTCAGTAACAAGGCTTAATTTAAAATCAAGCACAATAAGACACAAGCCCCACAAACACTGCCAACAATTTCCATCTCCTTCCCTTTACATCTCTTTCCTTCTCCCTTTCCTCTTCTACCTAAAAAGAGAAATAAACCAGAAAACAAAATGAAACCCTGAAGAGTGGCTTAGCCACTCTTAGCTTAGTCTCTGGAGCCAGCTGACCTATTAAAAAAGTTGTTTTGGTTTTTTTTTTCCTAAAAACACAAGGTTTGCTGGAAGAAAGGCCATGTAAGCTCACTTGCATTAATATCACTCAAAAAAGTACAGCTCCTCCTTCACACAAATACTGACAAATGTTTTATAATAGGTATTTCTATTGTGTTTCTGAACAAAAATGCCATCATCTGAAAGCTACAATTAAACAAAAAACCCCACACTGGCATTCTTTCAAATAGTACATCTGCATCATAAACACATAATATAAAGATTATATTCCTGGAGAAAGTGTATTTTGCCTATGGATTATGATAAAATAAAGACTTGCTTTATGATTGTAAAGTACTACATTCTGTGAATTTCTTCATCAGTAAAATGAATTTATTATCTTTTAATTTTCACCTAATTTCTTTTAGTTAGGTCCCTGTGGCTAGTATCAGGTAGTCCTTTCGGAATGTCCTGCACTGAAAGTGGAGCTGAGAGACTTGATGCACACTCCAGTCACATGTAAATGCTCACAGCAACAGCATCAAACTGAGCAGTGGACCGGCCATAATTAAAGGTGTTCATTTTTTAATGTCCAAATCCCCTTGGGGGGATGACTATCACTCCTTTTTAATGAGACTGCAGTGTTCACTAATGTCACTGAGCTCAGCAAAGGCAGCTGATGCTTGGGGACACTCACCCTCTCTCCAGCCTTGTGGAAGTTCGAGATCAGGGTTTCAACGTTCTCATGCAAGAGTGCACAAAGCTCTGTCCATGGTAACTCTTCCAGGGGGGTGTCTGAATGTTTGGCAAGCACATGGGCGTTTGCCATGCTCTGGTATAAGTTCAGGAGGATGGACATCTCCCTCTGGAACACAAAGGAAAATTAATTGCTGTAGCTGGGCGATGTTAAAATCAAAAGAGATGCATCATATGTGCAGTAGCAGTGCTGAATACAGCTGAAAACAAGATCTCAAAGTTCATTCTCACAGCTTTACAAAATTCCTCAGTTCAGTTCTAATAATTGCAGCCATAATATTGCATAATCTTACAGCAGAGTAAGGAAAGAGATTTCACAAAATCTATCTGATTATACACAGTATGTCTATAAAGTATGTGAATAAATCCCAGTCCTGTGGGGGCCACAACCATGACCGGGCACAGATAAAAATTTCTGTGCTCTCAGTGGCTGCAATTCATTCTCCCATGTTAATACTTTGAGGTGCATTCAAACTGTGCCCCCACACAACTGCACAGCACACAGAAAACTGTCCAGTTGGCTTGGCAGCACAACACACTCTAAATTATTTTAAAATTAGTTTTGCATTTATTATATAAGATTAAATAGCTGGTCAAAATAGGCCTACAGCTCCATCAGTCAAACTCCACAAGCCATGTCTCATTTCTTTACAGTGATTTTAATCAGTGGTATAATAAATTGATTCAGATTATAAACAAATTCCAGCAACAACAGCATGCAGTAGAAATTCAATTCTTCATACTTTTAGTACATTCATGTGGCTCGAAACTTTGATTAAGATAATAGAAAGCTGTTTCTCAAATGCCATGAGGACAAAGTATGTAAACCGCTGTATCAGTACAGTCAGAGATCAAGATAAGATTCTCAGACTAGAGCGGAAAGAACATATTCAGGGAGCATAAAAGTGGTATAAAATATGAAAAAATACTGTATAGGTCAGGAAAGCAGGAAGGGGAAATTAAGGGAAGAGAACACTCTGACATTTTCACACAGTTTTGGCATGGGTATAGCGAAGACTAACAGCAATAAACTAAATGTTATCCATACTTAGTTGCTGCTACAGTCTTCCACTTTTTCATTTTGGGAAGCAAAATCAAAGCTGTCTCAATGGAGTAAACAGGATCACACACAGGCACTCCTGCTTCCCAAACAGATACAAACATCTTTGGGAAAAATACAAAGCCAACCAAGGCAATAAATATTTAATCTCATAAGGGAACCACTAATACAACTCTTCCAAAAATGAGTATTTTTAGCATGCTCAGGATAGTCCTGTGATTTGAAAACTTTTGAATAAAACAATTAAAACAACCAGTCCTGTGAATATGACAGTGAGACAATCGTGGTTTTTTAACCTTTCAGTAATACAACATTAATTTTGAGCACACCATTAAACACTGTTTCCAGTACCAGAAATCTTGATCATGAATGAAATCTTGTACTGAATTCTTCTCATATATAACATATATTTTACTAAGGAATACAGATAAAAAGGGAAACTCTTACCACAGCAACAGCTATCAAGCACTTAAGGTTTCTAGTAGAACATTTTCAGCTTGTAATTGTGTTTCATAGTTACAAATAGCAATCATTCATGCCTGTAGTTAGGCCAGACAGTTGCTTTTCTTTCTATGTATTCCTTTTGTGCCTGATGAAATTACTTTTTCAGGCTAACAAGGCCAGCAAATGTCTTTTAATACATTAATAATTGCATGGAAGAAGCTGCTCTCCCAGAGAGAAAGGAAAAAGAATGTTCTGATTTTAGTTTTCTTCAGTTTATGAATTACAGATCTGCCTGGGCAGTGGACAACACTAAGACAAAGTGTAGAATAACTCCACCAACTGAACAAAAGACACCCACAAATCTGAAGACTCTCTTACACAGGTCTCTGCTTCAACAGGGAACAGACCTCATGTACCTTCCATGCTCAGAGGTCTGAGAGAGAAAGAGGAGAAGTTTCCAAGCCACCACCACCAAAATTAATATTGCTAAGAGTAGAAATAGAGCAAAGGTTACCACACAATGAGAGATTTTCTAGACATGCTAAGAACTTTCCTTCATCCCTGCTGCTATGTGAAAAGATGGCACAATTATTATTCAAGACAGTAGAAACGTCCAAAGTGGTCATATAAGAGGAGAAAGTTTTCAGAAAATAATCCAGTGAAATACATCCAATGTGCTAAATCCGCAGCAAAACAAGCAAAATACAAAACAACAAAAAATCCCCTCTGCTTTTCCACCTGAAAGTTTGAAACAATTTTCAAGAATTTTTTACAGTCAAATATTTGCACTAAAAGAGTATATGAAATAGAAATAAACATTTCTACAATGGTAGCTAATGAAACTTGACAAAAAGTTGGGTAGAAAGACAGAATATTTTTCACATGAAATCATAATCCATATCTACAAAATGCCTTCTTAATTAGGAATGCCAGTACATCCTATCCAGACTTTAAAAATTAGCTTCTCCAAGGCGCTGGTTACATTTATTAATAAATTAAATTCTTAATAAGGTAGCATAATAACAAACAGGGTAAGAAAATGGCAGAGTTCTTCCACAGTTCAACACAGCAAATGCAGCAAATCCTCAGCACAGTAAATATTTTGACAGTATGTTTTAAAAAACATAAACAATGTGTGCCACAGTTTTTTTTTTTTCCTTACTATTGAGCCTTCCTCCACGGTGAAGCTTTCCATGGTATCCACAAATGTCCTAGAGGATTCTTCAGCTTTCTTCCTTCCCTCAGCCTCATCTCTCCATTGCACATTTAAGGATGAACGCTGTCCTTGTAAACTGGAAAGTTTCCATAATAAGATACTTTAACCAAAATTGCTTTTGTCAAATACACTGTATTCTTTTAAAGGATAATCAATAGATATGGCAGATACCACGTTATCACGTCACATGGCTTCTGAAGCTGCTTGCCTTTCTTAAATGAAGAAATTCATATTCCTTCTAAGAAAGACTTTTCAGGTGGTTATGTTTTCAGTTACCAAGTCTTGTATCATGCAATTCAATAGATTAATATTTGGATATGGCCTCGAAATTACATATAATAAACAGAAGTCTTCATATTTTAATTAACACAACAGCTCTCATGGTCTCTCTCTCAGAGAGACCATGTCACATCTTGCATCATCAACCCTGATTTCACGTACAGTTCTCACTCCTAAGGTTTCCTCATGCCTGGCTCTACTCTGGCATGACTTTTAAAGCAGACTACCCAGAATTTTAACCTGCTCTTATACTGTGTCAGTCAGGAAAACAAGAGCCTGGCATGACTAAACAGGCAGCTGATGAGGAAACTACAAGGCCAAACAACAGCACAAAGGAGACAGAATCAGAGACAGGAATCCAAGGAAGAATTTAAAAAGATTGCCTGAGTATTTAGGCATGGTGTCAGGAAAGCCAAAAGCTTGCTTAAAATTTATATTTGCAAAAACTGACAAAGGCTTTTCCAGCTCACGTTTTAAATATATTACTAAAAAACATTCCATAACCATGAATCTTGAATTAGCTGCTCAGAAAACTTGCTTTTTTTTTTGTAGGAAAACCAGTTTCTTTCATTCTCCACTACTCCTTGTATGAGTAAGTCAACATAAACACCTGTGTATACAGACCCATATAGTTCTAGGCTGAAAGAGAGGGCACCCAAGCTCTGTTACCACAGACACAGCAGACTGTGCTGGGCAGGAAACATCCCAAGAGATTTCCTCTGTTCTCATACATTTCAGTATTTTTTAACCGTTTAAACTTTCTACAGCCATTCAAAAGTTGAAAACAAACATTAGCTGCTACAGATGATACACAACTTCTTGACAGGAGTCTTGGAGATTCAACTGAGTCACTAATGTGGAAAATAATGTCTTCATAATAGAATATATCTCGACCAAGTATGAGTTGCTGCACCTGAGTCAGGTTAGGTCTCAGGATGCATCCAGGCACAGTCTGGCCCCAGGATGCCAAGAGGATGGGAGCTCCTGCCTGTCTGTGCCCTGTCAGCCTGTTGTGTAGGCCCCAAGGCAGCCAGGCTGTTACTACACCACCGTGTCCCTCGCTCTCTGTGCCCGGCACCTCCGGCCCTGCTGCCCTGCTCCCGGAGCCCTGTCCCCGGGCAGAGCCGTTCCCTGCCCGGGCACTGCCCCTTGGGGTGCTCCCTGCTGCGGCCTGGGCTGGCCCCAGAGCAGGGTCCCCCTGTGGGTGGCCCCGGGCGGGCCGCGTGTCCCCGGCCGGCTGTGCCCGGGCAGCTGCCTCAGCCGTGAGGGCTGCAGAGCTGCGGGAGCCCACGGCTCTCTGCCGGCCGCGCTCCAGAGCTCCCAGCTCCAGCTGGCAGGGCCTCAGCGCCCGCCCTGTGCCCTCCCGCAGGGACAGGCAGGCCAGGCCCTGCTTGCTGCCCTCATGGCAGCATTCCTGGCCCCTGCGCTCTCCAAGGGCTTCTCCGGGGGCACCCTCCTGCGACCTTTGGGTCCCTGCACGGGAGCCGTGAGAGACCGGCACAGGGGCTGTTGGCAAGGGCCTGGAGGGACAGCGCCAGGGCCAGTGGCTTCCCACTGACAGAGGGCAGCCTTAGGCTGGAGCTGTGCAAGGACTTCTGCTCTCTGAGGCTGCTGAGCCTCTGGCCCACGCTGCCCACAGGAGCTGTGGCTGCCCCATCCCTGGCTGTGTTCCAGGCCAGCTTGGATGGGCCTTGGAGCAACCTGGCCTAGCGGAAGGTGTCCCTGCCCTTGGCAGCAGGGCTGGGACAAGACAATTTCTAAGCACCCTTCCAAGCCAAGGCATTCCGGGATTCTGTGATCAGAGGGGCTGGGGGTGGCTTGGCTTAATTTCGGCTAGAGATAATTCACCACTCTGAGTTTGGTTGAGTTCAAGGAGTCATGTTCATGAGCCCAGATTCACAGCCCGTGACATTTACCACTACTATAGGCCTGGCTGACATCAATAAAGTCTTGCACACTCCAGATTCTGCACAAACTGCCTTTTATTGACACCAGAGCAAAGCATTTTCCAGTTTGCTACTTATAAATGCATTAACTCTAGAGCAGGAATATGGGTTGCAACAGATAGCAAGACTGGATATGGCTTTACATCTGTATAAAATTTATATCATGCATGTAATCTATTATAGGCATATGATATAGAATATATATTGCAGAGTTATATTCATATTTAATGTATACAGCAAGTATATATCATATGTATGCTATATATGTAATAAATATATCTATTTTATGAAAAACCTAGACATAAAGGGACTATGAGCAACAATATGTGTCACAACAGAAACTGACAATAAATATGTGTTCTACTGTTACTATTTAAACGAAATTACATATGCAACTCTTTAAAATTACTTTTTGTCCTGATGTAACTCCATATTTCATATTTTGATATTATTTATATTACTATATTGTTTTGATTTATCGTATTTTACTAGTAGATATGATAATTCATAAACTTTATAGTATATAACAGGCATACACAATATATCTATCTATGAAACAAAAACCTTGATTCTGCTATAGATAAAATTTCATGTCAGCTCCAACACACGTGGTCTAATGCTGACATAAAGGTGTCTCTTCCAGGGACATGGAGAGGCTCCATCCATTGACTCATCCCGGGTCAGCAGTGCCAGTTTTTCCTCATACTCTTTTTTGCCCCATTTCTTTTTTTCTTTTTCTGTCCCAGATTCCCACTTTTTTCATGCTTGAAATTTTAGCTCTCCTCAAAGGCTGGGAAGAACTGCATATTGCAGGTGGGGTTTGGAGACTTTAGCTCAGCATGTAGAGCAGGGCTCAATGACTACTGGGTGCCTTTTTTGGAAAGTGAAATGATACAAAGAAGTAGAATAAACCCTCCCGTGGCAGTCCACTTTCTGAGGTGCCAGCAGAGGCTGTTGGACCTTCTCCAGAGCCTTTGCACGTATCCTCTTCTCCTTAGCACCAAATTTGTGCTAGGAGGTGGTTGTCTGCTGACAGCTGCGAGCAGCACAAGCACAGCTCTGTGCACTTGGCCATGGCTCCTGCCCTTCCTTCAGTCATCCTCTCCGAGAGCGGTCCTTTTGAACGTCTTGTGCAGCACCCGGTAATCCCGCATTGCCTGGGTGTGGGCAGCCGGCTGCTGCGCCAGGTGATGCAAGAGATTGTATGTCCTACCCATTCTTACATCTGGGGGTAAATTGATGTCCTGAGGAAACCTCCGGTTACCCACAATGAAGTGCTGGAGGCATTTTTGTCGCAAACATATATGCAGGCTGTCCCTGATATCCGTCAGTCGCTCCCGGAGATGTCCCCTGCTCCACGATGATGCGGGCATGGCAATGAGCAGGTGCATGACGATGGTCTTCATGGTGTAGGTGGAGAAGCTGAAGCCCAGAACAAGGCGGGAGAAGAACTGAAGGCATTTGAGGTGCAAGCTGTCAGGGGGGGCCTGCCTGGCAATGTACTTGAAGAACTCAGCCTCTGCCACAGCATAGGACTCAGGCCAGGCTGTGCTTAGTGTGTAGGCCTCTCTAGGCTGGCTGCTCACAAAGATGGCTGAGTCACCTCTCCACACCCCGAACAGCATCTCAATCCTGAAGCTTTCTTCACCATTGGTCACCTTGAATTGGCAGGAGCGTCTGGAGGGCAGCAGCATTAAATGCCAGTTGTGTGACTGAGGCAAAGCTGGCCAGATTGCTTTCACCAGTTGCCGGAACCAGAGGGCAGTTTTCTGCACGTCCAGGTAGGAGTCGGTGCACAGGGTGTCTAGGAGGCTGGGATCCTGATTGCTCCTCAGCTCCTCCTCAGGGCTGTGCAGGAAGCACAGCATGTTCTCACCCTGCTGCTGCCTCGTGCAGGTGCACTCCAGCTGCACACGGACACGGAAGTTCCTCACGTGCCTCTGCCCCTCACCGTCCAGCTCCAGGTGGAAGCTGTGGCCTCGGGGAGGAGTCATGGGTATGAGCACACGGTACACGACATCCTGTTCACGGGGACTCCAACCTTCAAAGGCACTGCCCACCCCGATGGGTCGGTGCAGGACTGGGTAGAAACTGTCAGACAAGACATGCCCAAAGCAAATTGTATAATTGTCCAACAGGTCAGTTATCCACTCACAGACTCTCTGCAGGTCCTGTACAGGCCCCTGTATGCGCTCCATTATATCTTGTCCATCACGATCATCAACATTGTTGTCTTCTTCTTGGACTACATTTGCAACATCATTGTCATTGTTGTTTTCTGCAAGTGCAGCCCCATTGACAACATCATTGACCAGGGCCAGGAGCACAGCAACAGCTAAGAGCTGCAAGTGTGGCATCTTCTTCTGGGAGAGCTGCTCCACCTGCTGCTCCAGCCGAAGCCTCTCCCATTCCAAGTACTTTGCACGCGCTTCCATGCGCCAATGTGTTTCCTCATCCAAACCATCACCCACGGGCGGCGGGTACTGGATGAGACCTTGCAAGAGCGCGAACAGGAACACGACTGGATCCATGGTCTGCAGGAGGAGGGAGAGAAGGCCTTGAGTGGGGAAGGGAGGGTGGGAACTACTGTTTGCTGGAGGGAGGACAGGATGCTCAGGGTTCTGGGCGCAGGAAGGACAGGGCCCCAGACAGCTGGCAGGCAGCAAGGGCTATCCCAGTGCCCCTGGAGCTGCAGCAGCAGCAGCAGCCCTGTGGCCTGCCCAAGGCTCTCCCATGAGGGGCTGTCCCTGCATGCAGGGGGAGAAGCCAGCCCCGGTTGCAGCGTTTCTGCCCCAGCCCTTGTCCCCAGCCCAGCCTCCCCGCCGTGTGTGTACTCACCGCTTGCCCAAGCAATAGAGGGCCAGCGTTAACCTGCTGGGGCCTTTTATTGCTTCCCCCTCTGTGACACGTCCCCTGTGATGTCACAGGTGTCAGAGCGCATCACAGCCCAGCCAACCCCACCCTTTGTCCCCTCAGCCAACTCCTCCCTCAGGAACTCAGAAAGGCCCTGGTGCACTGCTTAAGGCTGCTTTTGAGGGAAGCTTCTTCAAATAACTCCCATTGTTCTCTCTTTTGGATTTATTTTCATCTGCCTTCCATTCACAATCTCATAGATATCCCTGTTGGAAGGCGCCCTTGAGGATCATTGAGTACAAAGGTAATGGTGGCTGGTTCACCAGGTACAGCGTTCCCATTTACCTTCCCAGCTATCTAGACAGGTTATCAGTGTGGGTATGAAGCAGGTGTGAGATGCCAGGATCAGCCTTTGGATGAGGGTGGTGGGCCTACAACATCTCCCAGCGCTTGGGAAATGCTTGGCTTTTATGGCTGGGGTGAACGGTGTCAAGCTAACCCAGTACCCAGACCCCTGTGGGGAAACTGAGTCAATAATGGTGCTTTGTCTCAAGCCCCTGACACTCAACAGCTATAACAAGCAGTACAGCTCTAGCAACCCCCACCAAGAACATTTTTTGCAGTTTTTAATCTCGGCAAAATAACGAGAGGAGACAGTCAAAGCTAATGGAAAATACTCTTACCGTTACAAGGAATTACTTCAAATAAATCATTCCACTAAGTGAAGTCCCCCTTCCTTTCTTCCTCAAAGAAGGACTTGTCAGCAAACTTTTCTGCAAACATCCTAGCAGTGAACAGTGTTTTAACTCCCTTGTTCCCTGTGGAAGTGTCAACCCAAGTATGAACAAGATGCTGTGTGATGGGGCACTCCTCTCACATTCAAACAATCAGTAGTGGTTATTAAAGATACACAGGCAGGTTATTAAAGATTATTTGCATGAAGAAACAGACTGAGAAAAGTTGAAGTGTATTCCCTGTTCCAGAGCTAGAGAAAAAACAAGGTCACCAAACTGCCTTGCAATCAAAGGTTTCTGGAGATGCAGGCACAAATAGCCCCTTTGGAGAGGGGCTTAGAGGGAAACCCAACTTAGTATATATATAGAGGCTGGAGGAGACAGCATAAGAAAGATGAGGTTTCGTGGCATCTTACCCATACAAACAAACCACTGCAGCTGTCATCAATATTGAAATTCTCATGATCTTACATGAGTTTCATATAATTTCTATCTTTCCCCTCAGATGAACTGAGGAAATAATCCACTTGTATTATCTCCATGTCTGTTGAGAATGATGAACACATGTTGCATTTGTACGTGTAAAGGGCTTTATCTTATCTCATGGGTCTGGGAGACTGAGAGACACAAAAGGATGGAGCTATGATTGTTCTAATTTTGGAGCAATAATTTAAATCTGAGTAAGAAGCACACCTTTGACGTGTAGCTTCAAAAGAAGTTAAAGGAAGCACGGCATATCCTGTTTCAACAAACCCTTTTCCAGTAACCCTAAGGAAGATCTTCAAACATTGTAAGGGTTTTGGAAGCTGCTTACCTTCATTCATAGTCTTCCTGTTTTCCTCTAAGGTCAAACAGATTTGTATGTGAAAGGACAGTCTGCAGTTGTGAGCCACGTGCCGCTTCTTGTTTACACCAGTTCTGCAAAGCTAATCCCAGAGCCTCTGCCTTTTCTTGGTATTTTCAAACTCAATAAAACCACAAAGACTTGAAGAGCAGAATAGGTGGTGTATTTTAAATGCTTTTTCAAAGGGTGATTTGCTTCAATGTGCTCTCATTATTAAAGTAGGGCATCTGCTGAAATAAAAATGCAATTGTGCACAGAGAAAATGGAAATGCTGGGAAATATAAAGTCAAGAAAATTAATGAGTGTTAACAATGTCCATGGTTCAGCCAAGTTCAGACCTATCTGCTGTCCACTCCAAAATCCACATCTTCATTCAAGGGCTTCCCTCTCTTACAAATTCTTCTCAGTGGTACCCAAGTTCTTCTTGAAGCTAATGTAAACAAGCTCTGACAGTTATATAAATGACTTCTCAATGCATGGGGATCATCCTTCTGAAATCAGCACAGGTTACAATGCTGTAGGCAGCAGAGAGTCAAAGTCAGATTGGAGAAGACCCTTCAGGTCATTGAGTCCAGCCATTAATCCAGCACTGCCCACCACTAACCTCTGTCCATAAACACCATGTCTGATGATCTTAGAGGTCTTTTCCAACCTAAACAATTCTATGATTTTATGAGTCCACGGATCTGATGGCATAGGTACTTTTTTATCCATCTAACTGTGCACCCAGTACAAGTGTAATGTATTCCCTTGGATACACTGCAGAGGAATTGCTGGCAGAAGAACCTGTTCAGATTTGGCACATATGCAACCCACAGCCATTTGCCTGTGTGTCCAAGGTTTTGCTCCGGGCTGTTGCGGCCCTGCAGGGCTGCATGACCTTGCCCTGGGCTGCAAGAAGACAAGTGAAGCCCAAAAGATCAGTCCAGCTGCATTTCCCTGAGACTGCCCCTGAACACAGGGCATGAAGGAGCTCCTGGGATCAGAAGCTTGCTCTGGAGTCCTCTTCTTGGACTCAGCAGGAGACACAGGAGGGCAAACAATGGTTTTCCAAGCAAACTCCCCTGTGGACCCCTTCCAGACTATCCTCACCTTCCCCAGAGCCTTCTGAGGAGGAGATGGCCACCTGCCAGCTGCTCAAATCCTGACCCACTTTTCCTGAGAGCTCAGCAAGGGAGAGTTTAACAGACAAGAGGAAATCCCTAAACAGCATGCAGCTCAGAGAATGGAAAGTTTTTCCTTTGGGGGGAGGGGGGTGTGGGTTTATTGTGCTTCCCCCCCCCCCCCGCCCCTTCCCCTGCTTCCAACTTCCCAATGAATACATCTGGCAGCACACTGTCCCTGCTAGTGCGGGATCCCAGTGGAAAGCAGAGCTGGGAGGGCTCTTCCTGCCCGGGGAGGCTTCCCAGGAGTGTGAGGGATTTACAATCCCACCTCTCGCTCCCCATCCCCTGCAGAGTCACCCTGAAGGCCATGCGCAGTGGTAAGCTGCAGACAGCTTTGCTGGTGGCCGGCTACTTTGTCTACCTGCTGGTGGGTGCTGCCGTGTTCCAGGCCCTGGAGAGGACTGCTGAGAAGCAGGAGAAAATGGCAGCTGCGCAGATGAAGGAGGCTTTTCTGCAGAACTTCACGCAGCTCACGGTGGTGGAGATGGAGCAGTTCATGAAGGTGAGTGGAAGTCCTTTCTCCCTCCTGTTTCCCCATCAGATGTTGTTCCCTACTTGTCCTCACTGCACAGGTAACTCTTACTGTTTTCCTTCTGATTGTGGTCACTTGGAGGCTTCCAGCAAACCCCTCTGTGGTGTGAGCAGGCAGCTCACTCTGATGGCAAATACAACCTATGCAGCCAGACGAAACCTTGTGTATGCTTGATATTAAAAATCCCCATCTCACAATATCCTTGGGGTATTTTGGGTTTTGCCTCCTGTTGATTCTTTTAGTGGGGCTGTGCTCTTACACAATAGGTGGCATGGCAAGAAAAATGAGGCTGTCTGAAATGAATAGGTGTGGCTGCCACTTGGAACAGCGTCACAGATAGCACAAAGGAACAATAAGGAAATGTCTGGATGGGGGAAATAAAAACCCAAACAGCTCTAAATAACTACAAGGAGGGTGGCATGATCAGAGTTTAGTTTTTGAGGATGCTGCAGAAGTGGAACAAGCAGCCTGGCCAGGGGAAAATATTTCTGGTCATGGCACAGGAAGATGAAGACGAATATGGCTGTCTCTTCAACTTGGGTATTTTAGAGTTCTATCTGCTATAATGCAGGAGAAAATGAGGAGTTAAAGCCTTGCTGGAAGCATTTGCACATGGAAAACTAGCAGAGCTCTAAATGGTCCACTTCACAGAATAAAGAAATGAGGGGAAGAACTGGTGTTTCTAATAGCAGAACCAGCAATTCAGCCCCTGTTACACCCATGCATGCATCCTCTTCACCTTGTTTTTTATGGGTAGGAAAGAAGGTAAAAAAAAAAAAAAAAAAAAAAAAGAGAGCTTTTCAAGAAGGAAAGAAATAAAAAATAAGAGCTTCCAGATGTCCAGTCCAATGTTCTCTCTTTGCTAAAGACAGGGACAACTGGATATTGTTTGCTTTTTAAATTTACTTTTAACTTAAAAAAAGAAAAAAAAAAAAAGAGGGTTAAAAAAAGTAACAGCACTTAGAATTAAAACCAAGGAAGAGTCTGAAACTTCCTAAGGTGGTAAATGATAGCACTGGAGAGGTGTGGAAGAAATATTTAGTCAATCCTTGTGTAGCAGGGCAGTCTCAACTCAACTGAAACCATCTCTAACAGATGTTCCCCTCTAACCTCCTCTCAAAGGCAATTTTGCAAACATCTGTGTAAATGTGCAAATTTATCTATGTGTATTCATGCATACAGTTTGGAGAAGGATGTGTATGTCAGGCTTTGGAAATCAGTGGACTTTCTCTGAATTTAATTCTGTGACATGAGTCAAAATACAGACTTGAAATTAAATTCTCGGTTTATCTCATGTGTACCCTGGTACAACTCACTGATGTGGGGAGGGATCAGAACTCACTGGGAGGGATCAGAGCCACTGCTCATACAGGTGGGTGATCAAATATTGGCTCCACCACTGCCATCTCAGCTGCAAATCCAAATCAAAAAACCAGCCACCCCCATCTCTTAAATCAGTGCTCTGCCACATCCTGGTCACACACAGGATGGCGATTTTCCAATCTACTTGATGTGAAAGAAACGAGGTCCTTGGTCACACTGAAAGAAACAATTTCTCTCCAAACACCCGCTAGAAGAGTCAGCACAAATAGGGCAGAAGTTGAACACTTGAAACCACTGGATAATGGTTTTCCAGGCTTGGAGGTGAAGGTGTGAATAGTGTCAGACAATCTCTGAAGTGAGACGAGTGGTACTCGCAGGAGAGGAGCAGCAGTTGGCTAAACCTGTAATATTTTTGCAGCAAGCACTTGAGAAAAGCATCAGGATGATACCAAACTTTGCTTTTTCTCCCAGAACCTGATTGAAGCCATTCAGAATGGAGTTTACCCTGTTGGAAACGAGTCACAGTTTGAAGAAAGCCACTGGGATTTTAGCAACTCCTTCTTCTTTGCAGGCACCGTTGTCTCCACAATAGGTAGGTCTAATGCTTTCCATTTGTGTGTGCCTGTGTGTCAGTGATGCTTATTATGTCTGGTTATTAAGAAACGAATGGATAATACTTTCCAGGATAAAAACTCCAGCTCTTTGTTGTCATGGGTGGCTTAGTCTTAGTCCTAAGACCTTCCCACTGCACATCTCTTGATGCTTTATTTTGGCTTGTCAGATATCAGTGGCCTTTCATATTATTTCCCACTTGTTCTTTTTTCAAATCATCTGTTATAATTTTCACTCTGCTGATATTTGTGGGTGGGAGATAAACTTCACTTTCCTGGTTTATTCCAGGCTTTAAATCTGAGAGTGCTGTAAAACATTAAAATTGAAAGGAAATAAGTGAATCCTGCTGGGGCCTGGGCACTGTTTCCATAACCTGTTTTGAGCTGTTAATTCGCATATACAATTAGTAATGTGCCAGGAGGAAAAAAAATGGGAAGGGGTAAAGGCAAATCCTCAGAATTTTACACTGCTGCTTCAAGCTGTTCTGATCTTTACAGGGCCTGCCTACCCCTACAGGCTTCGTCCTTTCTTTCAAATGCACATCCCAAAAAGTGCAGGCCTGCCAGACTTAGGGATAAAACCCATACTGTTGGCACCTGCTTCACAGTCACAGTGGAAGTCAAATCTGTGTTTTTACAGAGTGGTGCTGAGGCCTCACTCCTCCCAGACCAGACCCTAAGCACATCTGATCTGTGAGTGTCACATGTCCCAAAGGCCCCAGCAGTGCCCCAGCATCATGGGAGCTGTGTAAGTGCTGCCTGAGCCCGCAGGGAGATCTCCTCCTGTGGAAGGGGAGGGTTCTGACCCTCATCATTTAAAGTGGAATAATCGTTGAAATTGGAATATTTCTGCAACAGGGAGCACAAGACAGCTCATGCATTTGGGAATCTAGTAGCCCAAAAATCACTCAGTTGTTTTGTCTTTTCCCCGAAAGAAAACATTGCATTTTCCAAGGCATGGATGCCTTGACATGAGCTGTGCATGGGAAATGCAGTTTCCCAGGGTCACTGATAGCATAAGGACATACACAAAGTTCAGTATTCTTGCACTCAGGAATGGACCTCATGGGGTCCAAGAGTCTTGAGACTAAGGGACATGTTTGGGGTTGTCCCACTACTTAGTAGGACCTTAAGGCAAATGTCTCTCTGGTATGAATAAATCAGCCACCGGCAAGGTCTGGACTAATTAGCACCATCTATTCTAATGCACACTGCACTGCCTTGGGACTGGAGTCAGTATCTGGACATAGCAACTCGCTGGGATGTAGCCAGGGAGGTCACTAACACACAGGCAGATCAACAGGAAGCTGGAGAGGGCTGCATGTGATCCTGACAGCCTGGGACTCCAGCTCTGATGTCTTCCAGATCCTCTGACTTCTATTTTCTGACTTTCCATGTATTTGTCACAGGACAGAGCATGTTTCCCATAATTACTTCTTGATTGTGTTTTTGTTCCCGCTAAGACTGTGCTGGGAACACACAGAGCCACTTTATCTGCTTACTGCCTTTTTCAGAGGAAAAAATCGTGCATTTGGTCTGAGAAACACTAGCCACACCTTTTAGAGTCAAAGGCAGGCTGGATTGGAGTAAGGGTGAATATGACTGTGAATTGCTGCAGTTCTTTGGAGTATCTCCTCTGACCCATCTTTTTTTTACAGGCTATGGCACATTACATCCTAAAACTGCTGGGGGACAGATCTTTTGTGTGTTTTTGCTCTATTTGGAATCCCTCTGAACATTGTTTTTCTGCACCGTGTTGGTAAGATGCTCTCACTGCTCTGTAAAAAGCTGGGGAAATTCCTCTACAAGAAAGGAATGAGAAAGGTAATTGGTTTTACCTACTCAGGCACAATTATATGCTCATTTCTAGTGTTCTTCTCAACTTCTATGCTGCCTTATCCTCGATTGTATTTGCTCTTGTGCTGGGTTAGATGTTGTTCTAGGGCAGGAAAAGAGACATTCTTCACTTGCAGAGCTAAGCAGACATGTCTGCCATAGGGGAGATATTCAGACAAAGGGATGCATTTTGTCTTCCCACCTAGATGGCAGAAATCCAGCCCCCTTCAGCAATCAGTGGAGAAATTGGGCATCCCACCCCACTTTTTGAGACACTTATCTCAGGAGCCAACACCCTAGGGAAGTGCATGCATCCCTTGAAAATCAGTAAGGGTGATTAGGCGTCACCTTGAGGCAGCAAAAAGCAGGTGAGCTGTGCAAAGCTGTAAAAATTGGGTGAGGTGTAGAGGTTTAAATGGATTTTAACTCAATGCATAGTGTGTTACCCCTCCTAACTGATTACCTGGTCCTTTAGTCTCCCCTCACCCTTAACCGTGAAAGGAAGCATCAGGATGAAGTTGTCCATTTCAGCCTGGTTGCTGAAAGATGAGGAGACACCTGTAACAACCTCCAGATAGGATGTCTTTTGTCTGGTTTATACCCCAATTTATTTTCAGCTCCTCTCCTTCTCTCAGCACTGCTGAGGAAGTGAGAATAGCTTTTCTGTGTCTCCTACTGTAATTCTCTTTCAGGACAAGGTATGATTTCTACATATAACCCTGTTCAGATTGCTGAATTTCTTGTCATATATGGCAAACTTAAACAGCAGATAAGGCTCAATCAGATACAGACTCAAGCATATACACAATACATGAAGACAAATTATCCACCAGTTGCCATTAATTTCCAGGCAATCTTGGTTTAGAAAATTCTGTACAAGGTGTTGCCTTCAGGGGAGGCAAAGGCGACCTGGTTGCAAGGAGGCAGCACGGCAGCCCGGCCTCGTCCGGGCTACTCGGGCTAACGACGCACGCAAACACCAATGTGGTGGATGGTCGAAAGCGTTTATTATCTTATCTCATGGGTTTAAATAGTCTTGGGGGACTTTGCTACGTCAGGGGGCGTTGGTAGGGTCTCTAGGGTTAGTCAGGAGTGGAAAACTACTGGGTTAGGTGTGGTTACATGTTCTGGGGGTGGTAGATAATGTGTTGCAGGGTGAAGGGGGAAGGGTCTTTCTTTCCGTCACATCCCGGGATCTTCCGTTCGCCTGTCCCTATCTACTACACTCTTCTCATCACAGATCTATGATTTCAAGCTCCATCTAAAAATATAAGTCTTGTGCAGCCTTTACTTTGGAATTCTTACAAAGTAGAGCTGTTTGAAGGTTCTTAAAACAGTATATTCAAAAGAAAATTTTTTTTTTTTGGTGAGGCTGATTTTTTTTATGTTTCTCGTCCCGCTCCCAAGAGTGATCTGCAAAATTGAGATATTTTATCTAGGATTAAAAATACTTTAGAGAGAATATTAATTTTAAGGTAGAATATCAGTGCCTCTTTTGAGAAGCTTCCTACTCATTTTTCATCTTTATAAATGCTCAACGACCTTGTAAAACTGTTCTGAAAAGTGTACTTTTTTGTGATGATGATGATGATTAATAGAAATGAGAACAGGTTTGCCCCTTTTTCCAAAAAGATCCTAAACTGCTCTCCTACTCAAGCAGGTTCCTACTCCTGGATCTTACATAAGGATCCACATTTTGGATACAGACAGTTAGAAGTTCACTTCCTCATTTCTTGTATAGATATGTAAACAAAAATATTGAATATTCCCACTATTTTTTTGTCAATGTATGTTATTTGAAGCTATATCTCTTTTAACAAAATACTACTTTGGTCAAAAGAAGTGGGGACACATGTAAATATAAATGGTCTTTTTGTAGACTGTGACTATTAAGTAACCTCAAAACCTTTTTCTGCTGATGACTGTGATAGTTAAACATGTTCTGTCCTCCAGAAATTTCTGCAACATAGGTTTTATTTTCATCAAAATATTTCAGAACACCAAAGTATTCTAATAGGAAATTACATTCTGGATAAATTTATCTCCCTAGGGAGCACATCAGTTCCCATTTCAGCAAAGACACAAGCACATGAATCACAGATATGAAATCCTTCTGCCTTCAGTCTACTCCTAAGCTCACAAGACATGGGATCCCTGCACTTTTCATGCTGCCTTTATAACATGTTGTAGACCCAGAAAGATCTCTTAGCACAGGATCATTCCACTCTCCTTCCTCTGTTCTGTCATTTACTCATGCTGGAAACTAGAGTTTCTCAATTTAGGAGTGAGGAGTAGTGGAGAAAGCTGTGGGAAGAACTGGGGCATATCTGACTCTGTTGGAATCATGCTCTTCCCAGCCTTCATTCTGGATTCATTGCTGAACTCTATGGATGCCTTGAGGGCATTGAAGGGCTGCAGTTCAGTTCAGTTCAACAGTGATGTGGGAAATGGATTTGTAGAGACAAAGCCCAAGTTCTGGACCATGGCAAGTGAGGACCTGAGAGAGATTGTTTTACAAAGACAGAACTGATCAAAAAGCTTTTTCTTTCATGTCTCAAAAAGAAATAAAACTGAAGTAAGGGACGTGGAAGTGGAAAAGACAGAAAAGTAAGAAATGATGCGTCAATGGATGATAGGAGAGGTTACAGAAAGGGGGCAGAGGCAATCACCCGGATCAGCAGCCAAAAGTCTGAGGAACTATCAATGTAGAAGTGCATCCAGTAGTGTGCAGTAAAGCAAGAAATGCCCATTTTCACTGCAGTTAATTTATTAAACAAATATCTCTCAATATAATTTGACATCAGTCTTACTTCTCTAAATGTGTATAAATGCATAACTTATTTCATGGGATCATTAATGATCACAGCAGTGAACAGCTGTCTGGTTACAAATTTACTGTAATGCTTAAACCCCTACATACTGGAATTCCTTTTTTTCTGGGTTGTTTGGTTTTGGTTTTTTTTTTTTTGTTGTTGTTGTTGTTTCTTTGTTTTGGTTTGGGTTTTTTTTTGTGGTTTCTTTGTTTGTATTTGTTTTTTGGTTTTTTTTGTTTTTTTTTTTTAAATCAAGGAACTGAAAAGAGAAATAAATCTTGTGCTCTTTCATTAACTTGATCTTGAAGAATTGACTTACCAGTGATCCTTGCATCATATTTCAACAGCTAGTAAGTCTTTCAACACTTACAATATTTTAAAAATCCCAAACAAACAAAAACCAGAAAGACTAATTATTTTGCAGTCAAACCTGACACAGTCTAACACAGTGCATAATAGATAATACTGTTTCACCAACTTCCTTTGCAGTTCTTTTTCGCTTAGAACTGGCATCTTTTGTGGAACATAAGAGTGTTTACAAGAGACAAAATGTTCTGCGAACTGAAAAGAAGTCAGCAAAAGTGACTCTAGGAAAGGTAAAATAAGAATACCTGATTGTATTTAAACATGCAGATGTATTTTTGCATAAAACTGTGCTGCTTCTTAATTCTTCTTATAAAAAATACATGGGCATTTGACATATGTTAATACAAGAAAATAATTCTTATTCCAGGGGTTATTTGTTTTGAGTAAACCTTAGCCAGAAGGTATTTCTGAGGCCAATCATGAAAGCAGAATTTTAAAATACTTACAGGTTGTTATTTCTAATACGAAAATCCACAGCTAGTAATTTTTATTATGAGAATACGTATAAAGAGTAAAATCTCCATTTCTAAGAGCTTGGGTAAGCACAATTCTTTGTTCATTGATATGCTGAGTGCAGACTGCAAGTCAGTATTTAGCAGGGCTGCAGCAGGCAGTGCATGCCTGACCACACTCTCCTATTTTTTCACCCTTCTAGTAGCATTGGAGAGTCAAAAAAGCAGTGAAAAGAGAAGGGCATGTATTGAGGAATTTGTTATGCAGGATGCACTCAGGCTTCACGCCATTTAGCTGTAGAGATGAGCCCTAACCCAACAGTTATCTCTGTGCACTGCTGTATTTACAGGATTGCAAACTGAGAGCAGAATTGAGCCGAGGAATCTTTTTTCAGAATCATGGGGCTTTTTGTCTGTAGGAAGGCAAGCTGATGCTGTTAAGAGGCAGAAACTGTTAAGAGATGTGGGTTCATAATTAAAGATTTCTGATGTAACTCTTTCAAATTAGTTATGAACTCTCATTTTTCACTGTTGATACCAAGGATAATAAGAGGAATGCTCATCTTATTCAGCTGAAGTGTTTAATCTTCCATAACTGTGATGTGCTTTGAGGTGGCAGTACTGAATGTCACAAGGAAGAGCTATGAGGAACTAGCATTATGTACTTTGATTGAAGATAGTCAGATACCTGAACTGAAAAACTGAAAAAAAAAAATTTAAAGTAACCTTAGAACAGATCAATTGTTCCGCTGCAGTGTGATCTCAGTGCAGAATTATGCTGAAGTTAGCTTTGTAAAAGCTTTGGCAGAGGTCGCTTAAGAGCTATTTTTCAGCCAGCTACATCAGACAGTGAGTGTTTATTTTCTATTTATTTAATTGCCCATTTCAGCTGAGGAGTAGTTTGTTCTTCTTCCAAGTACTCTCCTTCTGACCTAATGATGTTTCCGAAGCAGCAGCCTTCAATAGCAAGGTCTGTGTCAGGCCCAAGTGGATTTGGTTAAATTTCTACCTCGTGTCTTCAGTGTGGAGTCAAAGGACAGCAGGAAAAGCAGGGCAAGTAACACTTTACAGAGTGAGGAGGCTGAGGGCCGAGATGACCCCCGCCACAGCTCCGTTTAATACCATGCCATGAAAGCACGTAATTGATGACGGGACAGGTACCAGTGCCATGTTTTGCTGGCAGCCACACACCCAGCTCGGGCCTTGGGCAGCCGTGCCCCCGGTGGGAAAAGCGCCAATTTCCTTCCGTTCGGGCCAGCTCGGCTGCGGGCGAGCCCCGCCCCGCCCCAGCGTCGCCCCTCGGGCCGAGCAGCTGCGGTCCCCGATCCGCGTCGGTGTCGGGGCCGTGTGGGGCCGTGTGGGGCCGTGTCGGGGACATGTCGCGACACAGGCGGGTCCCGCGGCGGCAGCCCGGCGGGGCTGCGGGGGACGGGGCTGCCGCCGCCGCAGTGTGCGCCCGGGCCGAGCCCCTCAGGGAGGCCGGCGTGGACGAGGAGGTGGAAATGGCGGTGCAGCTGGCCCTGGAGCGGTTCCAGAGCGGGGACGAGGCGGGTGCGCGGCACGGCCCGGCCCGGGGGCAGCCTGCGGGGAGGGCGCTGGCAGCGGTCAGGGAGGGGATCCTGCCCCTCTGCCCGGCCCCGGTGAGGCACAGCTGGGGTGCTGTGTCCAGCTCTGGGCTTCCCAGCACGGAGACAGGCAGCTAATAGAGCGGGTCCAGCAGAGACCACTGAGATGAGAGGTCTGGAGCATCTCTTATCAGGAAAGGTGTGGGGGTTGGTCCTGTTTCGCCCAGAGGAGACTGAGAGGGGATCTCACTACTGCATATGAATATCTCCAAGATGAGTCCCAGGAAGGTGGTGCAGCCAGTTTGGTGACAGGACAAGGAGCAATGGCCATAAATTAAAACAGAAGAAGTTCCACCTGAACATGAGGGAGAACTTCTTTCCTTTGAGAGTGGCAGAGCACTGAAACTGCTGCCCAGGGAAAGCGTTGAATTTCCCTCTCTGGAGACATCCCAAACCCTAGATGTGTTCCTCTGTCACCTGCTCCAGGTGAGCCTGCAGGGGGGTTGCACTGGGTGGTCTCCCTTCCAATCCCAACAATTCTGTGGTTCTGTAACATTGAGATGTCAAGATTACTGCCTGTTGCATTGTTACTGTCTTTTCATTATTATTTATCATTCTAGAGATGGAATTTCCTTCTAGTTTCACTAGTACTGAAAGAGCATTTGTTCACCGGCTCTGTCAGTCTCTTGGACTGGTGTCTAAAAGCAAAGGGTGAGTCAGGGTACAATTTTCAGTTCTTTGGTGCAGACGGATAGAATTTCAAGACTAATGATAACTTGTTTGATGTTTTCAACATACTCAACTGTGTTGCAAGGAATAGTATTAGAGAAAAAAGTCTAAAAGTAGCTACAGAAATGAGCATATTTGTTCATTGCTGTATGCATGCTTGGAAAAGCTTGTGACATGCATTTTGGGACAGCTTGATTTTATACTTTGTGGATTTAATGGCTCCATTAAAAAAGCTTCTCACTGTGATTTCTGTTTTTTTTCCCAAAGAATTTGCATAGTGTCTCATACCCTGGCAGATAAAAGTTAACCTAGAGTAGGTTCCTTTTTACTAAAATAAGTTTTCTCTCCCCCCTGACAGAAAAGGAGCCAATCGATACCTGACTGTAAGGAAGAAGGATGTGTCAGAGGCACACGTAGTCATGACTTGTGACTTGGCTCTCCTTACGAAACACGCCATTCGGAGTCTAATTCAGCGCTTTCCCGTCACAAATAAGGAACGCAAGGAGCTCCTGCCAAGGACAGAGCGAGGAAGTGTCTGTGCTGTTGCATCCGGTACGTTCAACATGTGTTCTGATTTGGACTTGTCCATCAACACCACTTGAAACCATGACAAAACAAACCTCTTTCTGCTCTGTCCCCTCTGGTGTCCTAACAGACACTTTCAAACAAATGCATTTATTTTCCTTACTTTTAAGGTCTTTTATAACTGGTGCTGTGAGGAACTTGGGAAGTCATATTATGCACATTGAGATGTCCACCTTGTGTTGTGTTAATTTAGAATCTTTGAGCCAGTTCCAGCCAAATCTTTTTGGAAGCACATTTTGAAGTGTGGCTTCACACAAGTACTATGAGGTGGGGTTGAAGAGTCAGTGTTATTGTGATGCCATAAGAATGCCTATATGAGAAAATGTGGTTGTCTGTTCTGCTTGTAGAAATTAATGTCCTTGATAAATCAATAATTTTAGTTTTTATTTCTTCATCTCTACAAAATAGATTTGGTCCTTAAGAGACTACTGTCCAGACTTCTTGATTTCTTGAATATGGAAGAGTTCGCTGAAAGACAAACTTCTGTCAAAATGTTGGGTTTTTTTTTTTAAAGCAAGGTTTTCATCTAGATTATTGCTTTAGCAGCTACAAGTGGAAGAGTTGCACTGTGTTTTTGTGTGCAGAGATGGGTGTAGTGAACAGAAAACATTTGTACCAGTATGCCTTGTTTAATTGCATGTTTCTGATGCGTGGTGTCTGTTCTTGAAGTGCTTTCTTTGCTGTTATTTTCAATTGTTCTAGTTGTTTAATAGGATTGTTATATGAACAGAGGGAATCTGTAATAAAAGTACTGAAATGCAATGTCTTAGGAATGTAAGGGATAAGTTAATGAACGGTCTAATGTTTGCCTTTCTCTGCATCTCAAGAATGTATTTTAGTTCTCCTGATCTCTTAGTCTGTTTGTCTTGGTACAACAGAGCTTGAAATTTAGTATATGAATCTGTTAATGGCATTAAATATGTATAACTGAGTTTACAGCGAGCTTTTCATTCTGCCAGAAAATAGTTCTCAAGGAATTACAGAGTGGCACTTGCAATGATGGATGTGAAGTGGCTCCCTCAGAAGATGTGCCCGTTTTTTGGCTGCTCATGCACCGCTTTCTAACACATCGCACTGCTGTGTGGGGGCCAGGGCTCTTGATACAGCATGCTTGCATTGGTATGATTTCAGGCAAACGTGTGGAATAGCTTAAAGGTTTAACTCTGTCAGTGTGTATTTCTAGGGGGAACTGCAGGTGTGAAATGTGGGTGCAGATTCAAAGGCCACCAAAATACACCAGGCTGGTATTCTCTGGTTTAGTTTGTTTCTCCTTTTGCTCTTTGTAGGCTTTTTTGACGTGGAGCAATGCTGTGGAAGAGTCTGGTTTTCTTCAAAATACCCATGAAAGTAATAACTCTTTTTAAAAATATCTATTCCAAGCACTGCAGGACATGCTATAAAAATGATGTCTAAATGTGTGATGGGTTTGTCACTTTACCCACAGGGATGCATAAAAAGTCAGCAATGTTAATTTTTAAGTACAGTTTTTGAGCAGTGTTTTTGTGACCTTCCTCTGTGTCTGCATAAATAAACTTTTAACTTGTCTTCACAGAAAACAAAGAAGTAAACAAGACAAGTGGTCGACTTAATGATGGTATCCCCCAGGTCCCAGTGAAAAGAGGGGAATCAGAGTTTGATTCCTTCAGGCAGTCACTACCAGTTCTTGAAAAACAGGAAGAAATTGTCCAAATCATAAAGGGCAATAAAATTGTTTTAGTTATAGGAGAGACTGGATCAGGAAAAACGACACAGGTATGTTGCTTCAATGAAATAAAAACTATAACAGTATTTATTCTAAACTAATGCCAATTGTGTAACATTTGTGATATGAGATACTTTTATGCTCTTTTAAGGCTTTCCTTTTCCTGTGTGATTGAAAATGTTGTTCCAATTCATTTTCTTGCTTTTGAAACACTAGGCCTCTAGATAGGTACTAGAAGCATAAATGATTCCTCACAATTTTCTGGTAGATACCATTTTTCATTAAAATAATACAAAATATTGAAGGGAAAATAGCTGTGATGTTTGTATATCCCTTTTTCTTCTAAGGCTAGTTCTGTTCTTAGTATCCAGAGTAATCTATTTTTTGTGTAAAAATGAGAGATCATCTACAGGGCTTTTTTTTTTTTGCTTTTTTTTTTTTGGTTGTTTTTTTAGATTTCTCTGAAGCAGGAGGGAGGCACTGTAAGGTTTTTTTTTAAAAAAAACCTAAATAGGTTATACTTAGAAATTTATTTTCTGCTGATTCAGATAGGCTTGCTGTGATAATTGTAATGAAAAGTCTTTTGCAATGTGCAATATTGATATGCAGTTAATGGTTTCCCTGTGGTAACAAAGCTGTGACTTTCTCAAAAAGCAAATTTGAACCACTTCTTTACAGATCCCTCAATTTATCCTTGATGACTGCTACAAGAATGGAACTGCCTGTCGTGTGTTTTGTACTCAGCCAAGACGTTTAGCAGCTGTTGCTGTGGCTGAAAGAGTGGCAGCAGAAAGAAGAGAGAAGATTGGCCAGACAATTGGTTACCAGATCCGGTTAGAAAGCAGGTACTAATGGTATTTCTAAGTGTCGGTTGATCTTGTGTTGGTCTTGTGAATCTTGTGTACGTTGAAACTGCAGTATGTTTGGGTTGCAGCCTCACAGGTGGCATATGTTACTGCAGGTAAGGAATACGTAAGAGTGAAAAGGAGGGCTTACTTCCTGTGTTTTGCAGTTTCATGTAGAAGGTTGTCTTACAGAACTGAATCTCAGGTATTTTCTGTTGATTTCTTCTGCGGAGTGTATGCATGGAAATCCTTGTCTGATTTTCAGATCAAGTCTACACTGTCTTCTTTCCCCACCACCCCCCCCTCCCCCCCTTCTGCTTTTAACATGTGCGGATCCAAAAGGTCTGCAAGCTTTGAAGGTAGGTGTGAAAACCAGCATGCTGTAACGAATGTTATGTAGTGAGAGTTGATAGGAGCCATGAAAGGGAAAACAAAAATTTGGAATGCGACTGATGAAGCTGAGCATTATTTACCAGTCTAGTCTGGACTAAATTTACTCTTCTTCAGCTTCTGTGTTTAAAACATGAAGTGATGTAAAAGTAGAGATTTCAGTATCACTTGATGAATTTGTCTGTAAGCAGAGCATGAATGGATTGTTTGGGGTTTTTACATCTTTGCACCGTGTAGCAAAATGACATTTCAGGGAAGGGCCAGCAGTTGAGATATGAGTGACCAGAAGATGGCTAAAGGTTGTGTTGCTTGAGTGAACAAAGATAACACATAGCTGGTGAAAATGAATGCACTTGAACAACGAAGCCACAATAAGAATTCAAATGTGTGCATGAAAGCTCACAAGGATATTGAGAGATTAGAAGAGCTAGTGAAGATGTGTCACAAATAAGCTGGATGATTAATATATGGAAGTACTATGCTGGCAGAAGAAGAGCAAAGTCAGGTGAAAATTGTAGAATTACTGGAAGCAGCGCAGAAAATCCAGCTTGAGAAAGATCAATACAATTACTCCAGAGAAACACTGAAAGGGGGCGATAACAATATTTTGAGCTGTGGACAAAAAAAATTTGGAGTGGATATGTTTAGAGGTGTTTGTAGTTAACACAGAAATATAATTTTTAAGGTTTTCTTAACTGTCTTCCAGAGAAAAGCTGTAGAGTACAGTACAGAGGAGCTTTTCAGCTCTTTTAGGATGGCAGTACCAGAGGGAGTAGTGACAACTGCTGTTTTTATTGGGACAGCTAACTGTGCCCCAGGTATAGAATTGTAAAAGTTCAGTATTTTCACCTCCTGAAAAACCAGAGGATCAAACAGATGACTTTGTGATTTGGTCAGCTGTAATGAATTGTGTCTTCAAGGCAAGGCTTTGGGAGCTGTGGGGAGGCTTCTGTGAGGAGGTGCCAGAAGCCTCTTCTGTGTGTGACAGAGCCGGTGCCAGCCAAGACAGACCTGCCTCTGGCCAAGGCTGAGCCCATCTGTGGTGGTGGTAGTGCCTCTGGGACAGTGGGGAATGGGGGAGGAAAACCTGCACAACAGAGGCAGCAGTTCAAGAAGAGCAGTGAAAGCATGTGAGAGAAGCAGATCTGCACACAGGAAGGTCAGTGCAGGAGGGGAGGAGATTCTCCAGGTGCCAGAGCAGCCCATGGTGCAGCCCATGGTGAGGCAGCTGTGGCCCAGCAGGCCGTGGAGGTCCGTGGTGCAGCAGGGATCCTGCTGTGAAGGATTCTGTGTTGGAGCAGGTGGATGCTTGAAGGAGGCTGTGATCCTCTGGGAAGTCTGTGCTGAAACAGGCTCCTGGCAGAACCTGTGGCCCTGGGGAGGGAGCCACACAGAAGCAGGTTTGCTGTCAGGATTGTGACCCTGTGCGGTCCCACACTGGAGCAAGCTGTTCCTCAAGCACTGCACCCTGTGGAAAGGGACCTGTGCTGCAGCAGTTCCTGGAGAACTGCAGCCCATGGGAAGGACCCATAATGGAGAAGCTCGTGGAGGACCCATGTTCCCGTGGGAGAGACCCATGTTCTCCTTGTCTTTCTCTGGAGCCTGGGAGTCTTTTTGTTGTGTTTCCTCTCCCCTGCCCATGGAGAGGACAGATAGAGTGGCTTGGGTAGGCACCTGGCGTCCAGACAGGCTCATCCCACCACGTGTAGACAAATACAAAGGCTATATCCAAGCACAGGCTGAAGAATTGGAACCTAGTTTTCCACATGGAATTTTCTAGTAAATTGAATGACATGCAGAGTTTCTTCACAGTTCTCTTTTACTTCCTTATTTATTAAAAATTGAATCGTATTCTTTCAATGAATCCGTCGTCCAGAGTTTTGGGGCGCAAGCACTACAAATTGTTAGGAAATGTCTGTGAAAAGGCATAGTTTAAAAACAAGTGGTGTGCATGAATCTTTTTAGGAGAGAACTGTAATTTCTCTTCTGGTCAGCAGCTGCTTTAATTTTTGATCCATGGAAAGCTTTAAATGGTGCAACCCCCTGAGTTGTCTCTGTGATGTGATCCATAGGGTTTCTCCAAAGACACTGGTAACATTCTGCACTAATGACATGCTTCTTGGCACGCTGATGGCAGGAGACAGCGCCCTCTCCACTGTGACCCATGTTATTGTGGTGAGCATCCTGTGGTCTTTCATGTGGGGTGGAGCAATATGTATTGCTTTGGAAAATTAGGTCCTCATTTGTTTTATTTAAATTTGCTGAGCACTTTAGGTGTTTTTGTTTGGTAGAATCTGAATCAACTTTAAAGACTTTCTGAGTCCTCAGAGTAGAATGCATGTCTTGTGCAGTTTGGTGTTTTTCTGTGTGTTTGTGTTTTTCCTGTAAAAATATCTTATTTTCATGCCAATGATTAAGTGTGGAATCAGGAGGAGTGGAGAAGGACAGAAGTGTAAATTTTTCTGAACTTCCATGGTAAGGAGAAAATCCTTAGGGAGGCTTACATTGATGTGGTTCAATGTGATTGTGTCAGAATTTCTCTTACCATTTGTTTTAGCAATACAGGTTTTCAGTCCATTTGTTTGCCCAGAGTTTTCAAGATAATGTGGAGTCTAATTGCTAGCAAATTATTCAGATTGTTCATTTGTGATTATGTCAATATTCCTATTGTGGAATTGAATAAGGGGAACTGGAATGTTTTTGGCAAGATTTAAGTACTGAAGATTAAAAGGTAAGTTTAGGTGCCTGCCTGTTTATCAAAGTTGAAAAAGCATGAGAATGATCTATACATTCTTGATGTCAGCCTACAAACTTTGTATTTTGAGTCCTTGTTTCCTTCATTCATAATATAGATCAAAACAGAAGAATGAAAAAGATGATTAATCAATTATGTGCCTTAACTTACAGGCTTTGTGTGTGACTTGTCTAAGCAATTTGTCTGTTTTTCAGATTATGTGGTGGCATACATTTCTTTAAATGCTTATCAATGGCGAAGTGAGAATTTATTAAAATAAGATTTGTAGTTTATGGTGTTTTCTTGAAATTTGGCCTCAAATACACAATCAGAGAGGTTTCAGATATTCACTTTAGCCTCTAAAGTTAAAGTGTTTATGGCTTCAGCATTGCAACGCACTCAGCGCTGATAAAAACTTTTTGAGGTGTTTTAGTTTCTTTATGGATAGTTTTTTAAAAAAACCCTATTAGTTAAACTAGACTCACACATTTTAAGGCCTCTGTAATGTGCCACCAAAACATGTATTTTTTTTTTTAGAGAAGTTTGTTTTTGTCAGAAATTGTGATCCTGAATCTGTGATGGTTTTTCATCTTTTTTTCCCCTTCTGTTACAGGATGAAGTACATGAGAGGGACAGGTTCAGCGACTTCTTGCTAATAAAACTGAGAGATGTGCTGAAAAACCAGAATAATTTAAAACTAATTCTCTCTAGTGCTGCTCTAGACCCAAATCTCTTTATTAGGTATTTTGGAAGCTGCCCAGTAATACATAGTAAGTCTTGATCTTAAGTGTGAGTATACCTGCCCTGAGACTCACAGATCTTACTAAACTGTAGCAAATTATTCTGAGTAAAGGCATGATTAATACACTGAGAATTACAGGAATCCTTGTTCTTTCTGTATGCAGGTTTCTTGTTTCTTGACTATTTGCACCTCATTCAGAGTGAAGTGTTTTAGTCACTGGGAGTTCTGTAAATGCAGATACATCCTGCCCCCCTCCACTCTTAATTGAAGAAGTAGGAAGAGGTTATTGAAGTTCTGTCTTCATGCTGATACAGGACTTAGGAGCTACATGAGTGTGATATGTATCAATGCATTCCAGTAGGATCTTACTCTTCAGGCTTTGTGCAGGTTCTTACTGGTTACTGGATAAAACACAGATAACTGTACCAGTTCAGTTCAGAAATACAGGCTTAGACAGATTGGGTTTCACATGAAAAAAGAATCACATGATTCTCTGATTTAAAGAAAATTAGTAGTTGTTCATCTAGGTAAATATTCAGAAAAGACATCCAGTTTCGCTTATTTTGTGTTCAGACTCAGTTACCTGCAGTTAGACTACATTCAAATGCAAAGAAAAGTTACCATTTTTTTCTGGTTTAATTTCATTTGACTGATCTTTAGTAAAGGCAAAATGTAAATGCGTGGGAGAAGGGGGGTTTTTGTGGGTTTGCAGTTTTTGCCCCACCCTCCTGGCTTGCAGGTTTTCTGCATGGGGGACCTCCTCTGGCACCTTGCAATCCTCTTACTTTTTCAACAGTAATGTCCAACTTTAATGTGTTTTGAAAAGTAGCTTTTAAGAGAAATGCTTTATTTGACAATCAGGTAGACTCTCTGCATGTCAGCCTTTTTAAAAAAAATCTCAACGGTTTTAGGAAATGGGATTGCTTACTGGTTTACTTTAGCAAATGTTTGTGAGGAGGAAACCTTTTTTTCCTTTCTTTTTTTGCACATGGAAGTGTTTAGTTCTCCGTTTTGAATTTCTGTCCAGTTGAATAAGGTTTGCAGCTTGTTGGAGACAGGAATGGGAAAATTACACGTGATTTCATGTTCTCTGAATTTTTTTTGCAAGGGAGTGCCTCAGTTGTGATTGTTGTATGACTTTCCAGTTTACTCTTTTTGCAGCTTCCTGTTCTTTCGGATCAGTCAATTTGTGTTGGAAAATCTGATGGCAATCTTTCCCAATCTCTCCAGTTTACCACAGTGTTTGTGCTGGTTATGTAACAGGCCAATAACAATTCAAAAGATGTTCTTTTCCCTTTTTTTTTTTTTGTTTTTGTTTTTGTTTTTGTTTAATTTAAGAATTAAATAAAGAGGCTTTGTCTGTTAATGTAATATACAAGGTTTGAGTCTCCTTCAGCAATATGGCTGACAAAATCCTGACCACAGAAACCACATTTTGTAGCTGTGGATCGCTGTAGTACACAGAGTTGTGATCAGTGTTGGAAGGCTTCCTCTGTCACAGCTTCTAAAAGTATGTGAATTGTGGATTGTTCTTTCTGAAGGAAAATCCTGAGTGTTCCTGAGTCAGGTTAAGGAACAAGAAATCAAAGTGTAGAGATTTTAATCTTCATGCAAAAAAGCATCCTGTAATGTCCACAGATAAGGTCTGGAAAATAGTCATGTTGAAAAAGAAATCGGGATAAATTATCAGAAGGTAAAGGCCACTGGGATGTCTCATCTGTCAAGAAGTATTCAGTAAAGAAAGCTCAGCTTTGCTGAATTAGTTGAGGATATGGAGATAAGGCTGCCTTCTTACATGCTTCTCAGGAAAAGAAAGTAGTTCAGTATAAAGATGTACTGTCTCTGTGTGGAACCTTGCAAAAAGCTGTATTAATTGCCTATTAATTAATTCCATTTTTAATCCAGATGGCAGACTTACATGGCAGGTTCTTGTTTGTAACCCTAAACAAACACGGCTGTTTTCTTTTCCTCATTTCAAAAAAATTGTAGTTAATAACTGTCAATCTTATGAACATCTCCTGCTATAACACTTCATAAAATTGAAGAGGTTGAGGAGAAACAAGGTGGCATTTGACTTTGGAAATATTTTGTTTTGTACAGTTTTGAGAAAAATAAACTCCAGTGAAGGTAGTTTTTTAAAAGAATTAATTCTGTAAGTGAAGCTAGTATCTTTTATGGATTTTTTTCTATTTTAGTCCAAGGGAGACCTTTTCAAGTTAAAGAGATGTTTCTGGAGGACATTTTACGAAGCACTGGGTATGCAAGCAAAGAGATGGTGAAGTACAAAGAAAAGAAGCAGCAAGGTCAGTGGATTTGTTAATTGTAAGGGTTGGCAATGAGAATCATTGATTGAACAAACAGTTAACAGGATTATTTTCTATTAAAATTCCAGAGTCAGGAGATTAAATGAGATGTGATTAGATGACAGCAAGTGTCTTTAAGCTCTCAATATTTACATTTTTGAAATAGTTTTATGCAATTAAAGAAAAAAAAATTACTTTGATTCAGTGGTTGCATTCTTTTTTCACTCAGTTGATAAATGTCATCTTTTTTCTAATTGTTATGCTGTAGAATTATATATAACTGGGGGCTCTGCCCACATGAATACTAAAGAAGCATAGGATGCTCTGTACCTTTGGGTGCAAATTCAAGTGCAGCTATTAAAGCAGGCATGATTTTGTACATCTTGCACTAAATTCCCTTCAGTAACATTTTTCACTGCTTTCTTCAGGCATGGATGTATTTTTTTAAGTGTTAACACTCTTGAGCTAAACATCATTTGGTTTAAGTTGATTAAGTAGATACTGCTTCAGAAGTTTTCTTGGCAACTGAAAGTAATGATCCCAGTGATTATTTAAAGAAAAATTTTTAAAAAATGCAAACCCCAAAGCTATAACATACAGTCCTAACTGGATATTGATCACAGTGCTCACCTCTGATCACTGGGGTCAGAAAAGTTCAGTTAGGACCCTGGTGTTTTCTAAGGTTTCTTCCACTTGTGTAGAAAAGTAAGTTGTTACATGCAGGGACTGTATCACTCGTCTTCAGAATTCCATTTGTGGAAAAAGATCTGGTCTGAGATTGTGTGGAAGGTGATTACTTAAGGAAGATACTTTGAATGCAGTAGTTTGGAATAACGGAGGTTTTGGGGGGTTAAACACCAAAGTGTTGGGTTTTACCTTGTTTTTATAGCCCTTGTTTGCAGTGGCGCCCTTTGGGTACCCTTAAATATGTCATTTATGTTGGACTGGTAGTAGCATTCTGGACTAAATAAAAGAGGTTGAATAGGTAAAACTTGGTAAAACCTGCTGTAACTAACTTTTTTAGTAGAAAACGATGGATAATAAATATGACTCTAAAACTTTCTTGGGGAATACTTTGCATTCTAGAAGAGAAACAGAAGAACACTCTTGCTGAGTGGTGTTCAGCTCAAGATAACACTAACAAAGGGACATCTCGGAGACAAAAATCAGTTCCAAGGACAAATGAGGAGTACAAATGGTTGGATGATGGTGGTGACACAGTATTTAATCAACTGGTAAGTTTTTTCTTTTGTCGGAAGAGATGTTTATATTTGTGTTGTATTCTAGCCATTTAAAATCTGTTTTCTACAGTTGTGTTGAGTCTCTCAGGACAGTAACGTATTTTAAAGATTACTTGATTAGGATGAACTGCTCTAGCTGAAGTGTGCTCTTCAGACAGGGTGGTTGCGCACAGCTTTTCCTCAGATCAAATGGCTCGACTGCCATTGTGTTTGTACTTGCATATGACAAAATCAATGCATTAACTGATACCTGAGTTGGTTATATCTACACTGATATATTTGGGTTTCTGTTGCTGCTGGGAAAAATAACCATTCCAATTCTTTGTGGGTAATGTATGAGAATAAAGACAACTCTTGGAAGAGATTAAGCTTTCAATATTGTTTTTTATCTTCAGACTGAAAAAGATGTGAATTGCCTTGAACCGTGGATAGTAAAAGAAATGGATTCCTGTCTTTCTGACATCTGGTTGCATAAAGATATTGATTTGTTTGCTCAGCTGTTAAATCTTATTTTAACTGAAAATGTCAGTGGTAAGTTTCATGTGTTATTACATAAAAAAAAGCAACCTCAAATTTACTTAGATTTTTATGGCTACTTTTATCTCCAGTTTCAAATGGTGTTACCTTTGCATTCTGATGCCGACTGAAAAAATGATAGGGCTAGCAGAAATAATGGGTTGTTTAGTTAGTTGTTGTTTTGAAGTATTGACAGAAGTGTGTTTCTAAAACAGTGTAGAATTCATATGAACTAACTTCAGAGATAAAGTGAGGAAACAAATTCTCTTTGGGCTGGAATTTGAAAGCAATATTTGTACTATATTTAGATGAAAAAATAACATTTCTCTTGGGTTTGCTGGATTTTCTTTTACTTTTCAGTTGATTATAGGCACAGTGAAACTGGTGCGACTGCTCTGATGATTTCTTCAGGGAGAGGCTTTTTGAGTCAAGTAGAACAGTTGATCAGCATGGGAGCAAGTATCCACTGCAAATCATCTAATGGCTGGTAAAAACAGAGAAACCAAAAGATAGATTTATGTGTCAGTATAGGAGAGAGAAAGAAAATTGTTTAACATCTAAATTAATTTGCTAACTTATCACACTGCTGTAAGAACTATAAATTTTGACAGCCTCAACAATTTCTAAATCCTGATAATCACATTGTTTTCTGTAAATTCTAAATTGAATTCTTAATTCCATGGTCTTGATTATGAGCTATAAACTTTGTTTCAGTAGGTCTTATTTAAGATACTGGTTAGCAGAACAACTGTAATCTACTGAATTGGACCACAATATTTGGCAATTCCTATTTTCATGGAGTTACCCATATCAGAAGATCTTTCTGTTATGTTTCTAAATATATTGTAGGATGTAAAAATATTTGTGAATCTGTAGAAACTCAGGTTTTGTGGTCATGGATTATGTCTTCATATAAACAGGGAAGTACAGTAAATAATTGTTGTATGGAATGATAAGAATTAGGATTCCAGGGGTCTGATATTTGGTACTAACATTTGAAAAAACTTGGGAAGGAATGCAGTTTAAAGATAAAACAGTGAACTGCATCGTGAGGAGGACAGCGTCTGAAAGACATGAAATAGCCAAATGTTATGCCTGGGGTGTGACCTTTTGAGATGACTTCAAGGATACTGCAAACAGGCAGGTCTGATCTCTGCACCTTGTTGTGGACTTTTTAAAGGAATGGCACTTTCTTCCTCCTCACTTCCTTGTGCATGTTTGCTCCTGTGTAAAACGGACATTCTTTTGTGGTAAAGAACTGTAGTCACCTAAAAGTCAGATAGCTGTTAACACCTATTCATGCACTTTCAAATGGGAAGTTGCAGATCCAGCAATAACAGTACGGATGTCAGCACAGAAATGGGTACAAAAGTCTGGTGTCAAGTGCCTCTCCTGATGCACTCTTCATATTCATCTTTTGAAGTGAAAAGTCTAATAAAAATACTTGTGCAACTATTTCAGGATGGCTGTGGACTGGGCTAGGCACTTTGGACAGACGGAGGTTGTTCATCTGTTGGAATCCTACAGGTCAGTTGTAACTGTTTTGCAGAATGAGTTGTATATGATATACAAAGAGTTGTGATGGGAAATTTGAGGTTTGTGTTCTTTTAATCAGAACAGGTTTTAGCTTTTCATGGTCTAAAATCTGGACTTAATGGCAAGACTTCTTTTTAAGAATAGGAATATTTCAAAAAATAAAGAGCAAAAAAGTTTGTACTCAGTATCATATTGTTTATGTTTGCACAACTTGCTAATTCTATACTTTTCACATGCTTACTTTGGAAACAAATCTGTCATGTGTTTTTATTTATACTTTTTATATGCAATAGGCATAGTAAAGAAAATTTACAGAAGTAATGTGTACACTAGGCCATTCAAGAATGATTTTCTGATTAACTTACAGTTATCGTACTTGAGGTAGTGTTTTGTAAAGCTTATCTCTACTATAATTTCTCTTAGTGTAGTTTCTGCTAGTGGGAAATTTTTGGAGAACACGTATCTCTTAAGTATTTTTACTTGAACAGATAAACGAGAAGTATCTTTATACTTTCCTTTGCTTATGGTTGTGTTTCAATGAAGTTGAAGAAAACTAAAGTTAACACTAATAAATAAAGTGGCATCCTTCACTGGGTTAACATTGAAATCAGTAAACAGTAATAGTATGGTGATTCCCTTCTGCTACACTTAAACATCAGAATTCAAGACCAATAGTCATATTGGTCTTGAACTAACTTTGAGAGGATGGCTCAATGCAAACCCGAAGGGGCAGCCTTGATTCTGGTGTATTTTCCTGTTACAGCGCTTCATTCGGATTTGGAAACATGGATGAAAGTTCCCTGGTCCAAAAAAATGCTAGTGACCTTAGTGCAGAGGACAGAGAGCTACTGACAGCTTATCATCACAGTTTTGATGATGAAAAAGTGGATCTGGATCTGATAATGCACTTACTTCACAGCATCTGTCATAGTTCTGATGCAGGTAGGTAAATACCTAACCAGTGGTTGTGGATTTGGCTTCTGATGAATCACGCTCTTTTTTCAGCAATCCACAAACGTTAAAACCTTCTGAGTGCTATTCGACATGTATTTGAATTTTCTGTTTAACTTTGCAAACCCACTTCCTTTTTTAGGAGCAATTTTAATATTTCTTCCTGGGTATGATGAGATAGTGAGCCTGAGAGACCGCATTGTTTTGGATGATAAGAGATTCACTGATAGTGCTCACAGGTAAAACCTTTAGTTACTGTGGCTTTTCATTGCTTCTTTTAAGGATCCTTAAAATGTTCCTTTTGTCTTGCGTTAGATACCAAGTTTTCGTGCTTCATTCAAGTATGCAGACTTTGTACCAGAAGAAAGTGCTTGAAAGTCCACCTTTTGGCATTCGCAAAATTGCAAGTATTAGAGGACTTTTTCCAATGCCACAATGACCTATTTTGCCATTGCTTTTACAGTTATTATAGTTTTGGTGGGTTTGGTTTTTTTCTTTGCAGATTCTTTCTACTAATATTGCAGAAACCAGCATAACAGTCAGTGATGTGGTGTTTGTCATTGACTCAGGCAAGGTGAAAGAGGTAGGACTGCCATAAATTTTCCTAGTGTGATTCTAAAACACAGAGTGCATAAATTTTGGAGAACTTTTTTTTATTATTTATGACTTTACAGTAAAGTGAAAAAAAGCTTTTACTAGCTGAGAGCTAGATGAAGATATTATTACAAAGTTAGAGTAGGATTGTAGAGTAGGACTCTAGAGTAGGATTGTTAAGTAGTTTTGTAGTATAGGTTTATAGATAGGATTATAATTAAATAAAGTTTTTGAAGCATCAAGTCGTTTGGAAGATTCCCCTCCCTCTGACCCCTTCAGAAAACATTTCCTTCTGAATTGCCAGTTGTCTTTTATTGGTGCTGAGACACACTTATGGCTTCTTTGGTATGGTTTGTAAATGGAGAAGGCTATTCTTCATTCCTCTTTTCCAGACTACACTGCCTTTGACATACGGCCCACCGGCCCCGTTTGGCACATCTGTGGCACTTCCAGTTGAGGCAGAAAGGGCAATGGCATTTGCAGGAAAAACCAAAGGGCGAGTGGGGCAGCCAAAACATCCTGTGCAGATGCAGGCCTTCAGCTGTGACTCGAGAGCATTTGGGTGCCTGCCACTTGGATTTGTATCGCGAAGGGCAAAGTCTTTGGCTGGAGGAGAGCCTTGCTCAGCGGAGAAAGCAGAAAGATCAGAGAGGTGCTCTGAAAGGTCTCCTGCGGTGCAGAGCTGTCAGCGAGTGTGAGGTGAGAGCGGGCCCGGCCTTGCCCGGCGTGGAGCCGCAGCAGAGCCCTGGCAGAGCCCGGAGCAGCCTGAGCCTGGGCAGGGGCAGGCTGCAAGGAGGCCCTTGTAGCTGCAGGAGGCACAGCCCGGCCCTGCGTGCCTCTTGCTGGCAGCGGGCGCATCCTCCGCTCTCAGAGGCCAAGCGCAGCCGGCTGCTCCCGAGGGGAAGCGGAGCCCTGCTGGGCACAGCCCAGCCTGGAGGCATTGGCCCTCTGGAGTCTGCCCCGAGGAGAGAAAGGCCAAGGGCAGCCGAGGGCCGGTGGCCTGGCTCAGCATTCCCACTCTTGTGCCGGCTGCCCTGCGACTCCTGGCAAAGGTCAGCAGTGTGTGCAGCACTCTGGGCACCGGGGCAGGAGCCGGGCTGCTCGGCAGGCTGGAGCACAGGGCAGCGTCCTTCAGGCACGGCGCTTGTGCCAGGGGACCATGGGCCAGCGGGAGGCAGGGACAGCTCTTCAGCTCACGGCTGCAGGAGCCAGTGCCTCACACAGCTCTGGGAGGCAGCGCCTGCAACCCCGCACTTCTGCACTGAGCCACAGCAAAGCTGTGACCTGCAGAGTGCTCTGCAGAAATATTCAGGGCCAGCAGGCCAGCCTGCTTTGTGCTCTCTGGCACACAGCAAGCGCTGTGCCACGCCGCAGCTCGGAGCTGCTGGGAGAGAGGGAATCGGGGATGCGCCTGAGGGTTTTGTTTGAGTCGTGAACTGGTTGGAAGAGAGCAGAAAAATTTCAGTAGGCAGTCTGTGTTTTCTTCCTTAATTTGTGAAAGAAAGTCACAATGTGTTGCACACAGGTTAGGGGTATTGTCAGAGAAAGGCCTTATAAAATCAGGCCTTACTCTGCTAAAAATAAGCAGCTGGCCTGTTGTGTCTTCTACGTGCAGCTAGCTAACTTCTCATGTGAAAAATCCTAAGAATGGCTGCAGTTATCACAACAAGCTCTTGTGGGAAGAAAACTGTTTGCATCTGTAATAATCAGGAAATCTGTCCAATGAGAGTCCACAAAGGAAAATTGTAAACACCTGAGTAAAAGAGTCTTAGCAAATTCACACAAAAACACCTAAGCAGTGAATTATGTGGCAAGAAAACAACCAGGCAATTGGAGTTGAACATGAGGTCTGTGAAAATGCTGTAAAAATGAGTTGTGTGAATAAAGAATTGGCTTTCCCTGCATGCAAAAACTGAGTCCTGGCTGCTGCATTGACACTGCAATGTGGCTTCACTCAGCAAGAGCACTTGAAGGGTGTATTGATGAAATGCTTGTGTTGATTCCCAGAACAGCAAGGAGAAATGTAAAGTGTATTCAATAGGGCTTAAGCTTGTGAATCCCTTTAGCTTTAACAGGCAGTGCTAAACCCTGTATTGCCCCACTGCAGTGCCTAATGTGTGCAAGTGCTATTTTAGCCTTGAGAATAAAGAGAGTGGTCCTGCTAAGAAGGTAGCTGGAATGCATTCAAAGGGAAGATATGTTTTCAAGAGGCTCTTGACCAGCAAAGGAGAATTTGAGGAATGGAATAGTTTTCAAATGACTGTGTCAGGAACCAGAGTCATGTTCCAGGCCCTGCCATATTTGATCCGTGTTTGAGCAGGTTGACAAGACAATGAAGAAAAGTGTATTGTTTAATGGGTGGGAACAGGACCCTTGAAAGAGAAACAATGTATGGGTCAGTCGGTGGGCAGTTAAGGTTTGAAAGGGGAGCAATGCATAATGGAGCCGTTGTTGGCATGGCCTTGGTATCTGGAGCCATCCTGGCCTCATCTCACATGCCAGCCATGTGTGAGCTGATGCTGTAACTGGGAAAATTCCACTCCTGAGCAGGAGGTATAAGGCCTGGCTCTGGGCTGGAGGGGTGAGAAGGATGACGTGCACACCGTTTTGATCCAGGGCATGTCCTGGAAGTGCACTGCCTACCTGCCCCTGTCGCCGAGCACCACACTCCATCTCCTTCTCCTGCTCAGCGGATTTTTGGGAATCCAGGGGTTGGTATTATTTGCTACTGCAACTAATGGAATACATTTGCTTGGCAAGCCCAGTTGTGTCTTAGATTCTTTTGTGCATGGGTCTCCTCCTGAACCTGCGGCAACGACCACCAGGGACCTACAGGATACTCCTACTCCTATTCTGATGTCAATAAATTCTGAGAGATTATTTAAATATGTCAAATAATTTGGAGTAATGTTATCCTGCGAGTTTCAGCAAAGTATTGAATATGTCTTAGTTCCATGAATACAAACTAATAAGTGAGATTGCTGGGTGTGCAGGTGTTAGGGGAGTGATTCCCTATGCACCGAGTACTGAAATAAATGAATGCCTCCTTTCCAATCCTGAGCTGGCAGCAGGGATCAGGCAGGCCCTGCTCTGTAACTTTCATTTTGGCAACTTCTGTGAACAGGTAAGAAAGGTCAAAATGAAACCTTTCCCAGCTATTTGCCTCTCCTTTATCTTTTTATGCGCCAGAAGTCTGTGTCACAGATGGCCTGGCTGTGTGCTGAGCAATGCAGCCCCCACAAAGCCTTTGGTTTCCCACAAGTTGCCATGCCTTGTTCCCAGGTGTGCCCAGCTCTGGCAGGAGAAAGAGCCTGCAGCGCCGTGCCCTGCCCAGCCGGGGCTCTCTGGCACAGAGCAGCAGCAGCGCCAGCACCTCTCAATCCGCTCTTTCCTTATCTTCTTCTGGGACACAGAAGCCTCTGGAAATCAGCACCACCAGTCGTGTTCCCAGCTCGGAGCAGCTCCTGCTGGTGGGCAGGTGCTGCCAGTTTGACTGCTTCCAAAGGGGAATAAAGGCAGAGATGTACATCCTCAGGAGCCCTGGGCGTATCCAATAAACATGCAAATATGTGGGAGATTTGCTAGGAATTGTTTCAGCTGTTATGCCAACAGTGCCTTCTCTCCTGGTTCTGTGTGCTATAGATGAGTAATGTAACAGTTGGCTCTCACTGTTAAGAGGTAGATATTATGTGGATATAAAAATGTATAGTGATGTTATTGTAATATAGGCTCCCATAGTCCTATTTCCCCTCCCCCTTGCAATAGCCTTGGTAGTCAGGGCTTTTGGGGAGGGCCGGCTTGTGACCAGGAGGTGTGGGGTAACAACACCTGACCTCCAGTCAAGAGGTAAGAAAGGAATCTCCACCAGTGGATGGCAAAACTTTGGCAAAACTTTGGCGGGATGAAGGGTATAAAAGGCAGAGCAACCATTTGATAGATGAGCTGCTCTATGTAATGTTCATAGAGACTCCCAGTGCTGCAAGTTTTCCTTATTCAGTCCTTTGTTAAGATTTAATAAACCTTTAAATTTATAAAAGTGAGGGTTGTGTCTCCGATGTGCAATGCTTTGGGCCATATTCTTGGTCTGGTTTCCTTAGCTTGGTTCCCATCTGAGTGCTCAGTTCGGGTACAGGCTGTAGGTGCTTGGTGCACTCCTGGAGTTACTCTTGGATCCCTTGAACAACAGGGTTTGTTTGGCCCATGAAAGGAATTTGTGCTGCTTTGTGACAGAGGAGAACTTCCCCAGCTATTTTGCGTTTGCTGTAGGGAAGGTTGGTTATTGCTCTGCCTAAATTCACAGGCCAATATAGAGTGCTTGCATTGTGATGTCAGGGCATGGTTGCCATGTGGTCATGGTGGCATCAGAAGGTTGTCTTGGTGCATGGAAGGCCTCAGTGTCAGAGCAGCTCTAGGGCTTGCTCAGGGCAGGAGCATCCTCCTGCTTGAGGCGTTTGTCAGTGGGAGCTGCCCACAGACAAGAGCCTTGATTTTTCTGACGGTGGAGCAAATCTGCACAGCAGTGCTACAATGATTGAGAAGGTTGTTGCTGTAGCTATTGGAGCTTACGGCGTTTGTTATTCCAGCTATTACCTCACTAACCTGACACGTAAGTTGAGGTTTTCCCGGGGTGTACCCGAACGTGGCTTTTGTATGTCTTCCTGCTCTTTCTTAGTGCCTGAGTTATTTTGAAACAGAAAGAGCACTAGCGTGCCACTGGTTTGGTAAAGCTCCTGTCAAGGAGTTCAGCTACAAGGGGATTTCTGTCGCCACAGGGCAGCATTTGCAAGGGAACCTGCAGGGGTTCTGTTCCCTCCCCGGGAGAGTCTGAGGCAGCAGAGTCTGTCATTTCCTCAGTTTGCTGGGACAAGCAAGACAGCTTTGAAAATTTAAACTGGAGACCTTCTTGGAAGGCCTTCTAATAACTCTGCAGTATTTCCCAGAATTCAGGGAAAGCTTCTTTCTTTCTACATTTTTTCATGAAAGGAGTTGACTGTCTAACTTGACCCTTGACTGAGTGTTAAATAGTGATTCCCTTTGCAAGGAAGTGCAAACTCCAAAGCAGTGAGTGTCTGCTCCTGGACCCTGGAGCTGCTGCTGTGCTGTGTCACAATAGAGCTGCCATATCATAGTGGAATTTTGGGGCAGCTTTTCTGGGCAACTGTCTCCAGCAAGTTAATGAGAAGTTGTGCATGCAACTGATTTAAAAAAAAAAAAGGTACCAAAAGGAGAGGATTTTAAAAAGATGTGCTATGCGTTTGGTAGAAGAGGAGCATTGAGCGTTAGCAAAGAATTTGCATTTTCTTGATCGTGTTTGTATCCATTTAATGGCTAAACAGGCCAAAGGGTAGGCACGCCCAAGAATACTATCTGGATCTCTTGCTAGTTGTGTGAACGAAATGTGTCTCCTGGAGGGATGTTGTGAAACGGAAAATACTCTCTGTTTGCGGTGATTGTTCTGTGGGATTCACCAGCCCAGGCAATTTTCTCACAGCGTCTGGTTTGTTTTCCCTTGCCCACTACAGGTCACCTGATGCATGTAATCAGCGGTGCTGGTCCTAAGGTGAGTGAGAAAGGAACATTTCAGGTTTGTGCTGTTTAGCAATTGTAGAGTAAGCTGTGTGCTTAGCCAGAACCAGTAGGCTGTAGAGGGCCGGGCACGCAGGCTGGAAGAAAATCCATTTTCATGCCTTCAGCAACAAATACAAAGGCATAGCTGGATATTTCCTAATTTCCAACTCAGAGCCTTGAAGACCTACAAACTCAGTTTTGCAGAGAGAACATTGCTTGATGACACCAGACAGGGATGAATACTTAAGAGAGAGCAACTTCCTGCAGAGTTGAATAAACCCATTTTAATTGAAGTCACAGCAACTTAGATTTCTATCCCTATAAACCTTCATGATACTTCCTTAGAAGATGTGGTTGTAGAATTAGAAGGACAATTTAATGCTGTATTTGCAGTCAAATGGGCAGCTTTGTGGCTGGGCAGCTGCATGGGCCAAAAGGACGCAGGGGTGCCGGCCAAGAGCAGCTGAAGGTGGGCCAGGACCTGGCCAGGTGGCCAAGAAGGCCAAGGGCATCCTGGCCCGTGTCAGCAGCAGTGGGGCAGCAGGAGCAGGGCAGTGACCGTCCCCCTGGGCTGGGCAGCGCTGCGGCCATAGCTGGGAGTGCTGTGTCCACTTTCTGCCCGATCGGTCTGCGTCTCACAGAACAGGATGGGACCCGGACTGGCTGCAGACTTAGGATTTATTATGTCTGTATCATACAAGCAAAAAGCAAGAGACACAGACAAACGAACATCCATGCACATCTAGATCAAAGACAAGATGGCAGTTTATGCAAAGCCTTTTTCTACATATTCTTTGAACCAGTAGCATAAAAGAAAAGGTGCAGAGTCATTATACTCTAACCAATAAGAAAAGGACCCATGTGGGTTTAACATTAACAGAAGGACTTCTATGAACCTCAAACAATATACAATAATTCATTATATAAGATTGAAACTTTTTCTATTTTTGCAAAGCATATATCTAGAACTTTTGACATCTCAAACTATCACTAAGTTCTTGTTCTTTCTTGTTCCTTATAATAAATATAAATGTATTCACTTGGTTCTTCTTTTCCTAGCTTCCCAGGAGAAGGTTTTGAAATTTCCCAGCCTTTTTCAGCTTTATGTCTACTTTCTGGGGCCTTTTTGCACTTTCTAAAGTTTTTTACCTTTTATATATCCCTACAATTCCCCCTCTCTTTTTAAGTAAACTATTTTTGACTCGTCACTTATTTATTACGTTGTGTTATATAGCTTTACTACTGCCTATATTTATTCACTTAGGAAAAAAGTTATAAACTTTTTGTATGAAGGTACTTTTGGTTTTGTTTGTTTTAAGCTCTATAATTTTAAGTTAAAGCATTATTAATGTTGGGTAAAGTGAGGTATAGTATCTGTATTAGGTTCTGATAAATTTATAAATTTTGACTTTTTTAAGGTCTCAATGTAAAGGGTAAATTTTTGAGTGACTTTAATTAGTTTTGGTGAGGTTTTGTGCATTGTTTGTAACTTTTCTTTTGTATTTTTCTTTTGGACAATAAAAACTTTTTGATGAGTTTGTAATGTGTTGTGAATAATGAAGGGAATAAGGAATTAATATTAATATTATAATAACAAGATTTTACTTAACTTGTAAAGTTGTTTTGATTAAGGAGTTAAGCTCTACTTACTGAATCAATTGTTTAACTATGTTTCTTTATTTTTAATTGTAGATGTTAAGTTTTTAAGTGTTTGTATGTTTTTGTGAATGGATTTAGAATGATTAGACAAATTTATGTAACACATTCTTTTGAATTCTTTACAACTCTGTTTTTGTGTTAGAAAAGGAAATTAATGGTTGTTTGATTTTGGAGTTTGTTGGACACTGCTGATGTCAGCATGTTACTGAGTGCACTGGATGTGGTATTTGTTTGTTTGTTTAGTTAATATTTAATCTTACCTATTTGTCTTAATGTTGTTTCTGAAGCAATTGTAGGTAAAAAGAAGCTTGTTGAAATATTTTGTGTTTTTTTAACAGACTGAAATTACTATTGTAATCTTTTGGGTATAGGTATATATGAATAGATCTTTTTTCTTGTCTTTTTTGAAACTGTTTTAGTACTGGGTGTTATTACAGTGAGTGTGCTAATGTTACATGGTTTGTCTTTAGGGTATGATGGAATGTTTTGCTATCTTTTATTTCTACAAATGAACTAATAACATTTTGGTAATTTCTGTGGCTATTGGTTAACTTTAGATTTTTATCTACAGTGTATGAGTAATTGCACTGAAAACTTAAATTTTTATATTCGTAGTAAGAGTGAATAACATTGTATTTTGGAGAATTATTTTTTTTGGTAATTGTTTCTTGAAAATGTGACACAGAAATTTATTGTTCAGGAACTAAGGATCTTTAATTCTTGGGGTTCTGAACTTGTTTTGAGGAGTTGTTTGTTCTAGAGACTTTAATCCTATGTGGGATGGTTCCTATTAGCAATTTCACTTGGTTTGTTATTAAGTCACTTTTTTGTTAAAGGATCATGTTATATAGGTATTGGCTAATTTTTTAGTGGTACCCTAACTAAACAGGTTGAAAAAGGCTTTTTTGGATTTGAGTGAGACATACATATGGTATCTGATCTTGTAGCTTTGGTTAATGTGACTTAGACATTTGGTTTTGGTTGTTGTATAGGAAAATTTACATTATAAAAAGTAAGCAAAGTTAGAAAACATAAAGTGAACTGATTTTCTTTCATATCTTTTTTGTTGAGTTACTCTTTGTTAAAAGAATTTTCTATATATTTTAACTTTTAAACTGCATTTTTTGGAGAGTTTAGAATGTTAATTTTTTAGAATCTAATGATAATAATAAATCCTTCTTTTTTATGTTTTTGTTAAAAGAGCTCAACGGAACAAGCTCTTTACACATTTATCATTATCATTAAATTGAAGTTTGCAGATTCTGCAGGTGACATAGGAACACTCGGCGTGACTTGTAGTCTCTGTTTAGCTTACGTTTGTGTGTTTGCTTTTTGACTTTTGGGTTTGTTAGTGTGTTTTGGTGTGTTGTATGGTTTGGCATTCTTTATTGGAATTCACTTTGCTTTTCTAGTACTTGTAGAAATACAAGTATACTCTTTGCTTTAAGGTATTAATTGGAAAGGACTTTTAATTTGTCTTGTTTCAAGGCTTTTAATTAAAACAGGAGGATTTTCTTTTTAGTTTTGCTTGTGTGTTATTTTTAAAATGCTTAAAAATTGGTAGATCTAGTTCTGCAAAAGAACCATTTAAAAAATTTTTAACACATAAAGCTTTACTTAATTTTATCTGTGGTATTACTTCTGCTCCCCTCTTCTGTTGATCTAAATGTGTTTTAATGTGTGATGTGTCTTTTTAACAGTTGTTTGATTTGTGGGGGAGTGGGGAATACTAAAGGTGTGATGAACATTTTAATTTATTAGGAATGTTGCTACTTTTTGAGATAGATATGTGGGGCTATTGTTTTTTTTTGGGGTACACGTAATGAAGTAAATGTTTGTAAAAAATGTTGATAGGTACGATTACTTGTTCTCTTGTGTGGATAGAGGTAAAATCTGTACTTGATAGTGAATCTACTGAAACCTGAATATTTTTAAATCTCTCAAAAGAAGGGTGTTTAGTGATGTTTGTTATAATTGTAGATTTTTTAAACTTTGTGGATTAACAGTTGTTGTAGAAACAGGGGTTTGCACAAGCTGACAATCAGGGTAACTGTAATGATAGCTTTAGCTTGGGATTTAGAGATACGAAACAAGTGTACAAGTGCTTGTGCATTTTGATGAAAAAAGGTATGACTCAATTTTGTGTGCTCAAAAATGTTTGGTAATGTGTTTGAGATAACTATGGTCCGTTTATTTGTTCTTGTATTTCTTTTTGCTAAACATCTTGGTAAAGATGAATGAGCTTTAATATGAGAAATAAAATATAGGTTAGTTCTGTGTTGTAAAATTTTATGAAGACACGAAAGCTAGCAATATAAATTATTATTACTAATATTTTTTAAAACTATTTTTTTACTTACATTAGTAACATAGGTAGAATCTGTAATTAAATTGAAAGGCTTTGAAAATAGCTGAAAAGCTTTAACAACAGCAGCTAGTTGAACTACTTGAGGAGAACTTTCTACTATTGGAATATTCGATTTCTAATTTTTTGTTGTTTGATTTAACTATACAGTTACTGATTTATGTTTTTCTTGACTTATTAGTGAAGAGCGTTGTATTACTTAAAGGCCCTTCACTTAGCAAGGGCTTTTTTTGAAACTCAATTTTGTTTGTAATAATTTGTGACTTGGATAATGAATGGAACAAACACCTGAAAAACTTAACAATGCATTTTCTAGATCATCTGAATTTTGTAATGTCTAATCTAAATAATCTGTATTTAAAGGTAAATATAGAACTGTAAAGTCTTTGCCTGTTAAGGTTAATAGTCTTGCTTTGACCTTAACTACAATTTGTGCTATTATTTATCTCTAGGGTTGTAGAAACTGTTTTTGGAGACTTGTAGGGAAGAAAAACTTATTCTGCTATTAATAATGGATCTTTCTCAGATGGATCTCATTGGAAAATGAGGCTATAAAGTTGTAGCTTCTGTCTCAAAGCAGTCAGGAAGAAAGGTTTCTTTGGAGCATAATGATGGGCTTGTCTTCTTTGGAAAGTTTTTGTGACTTGTTATGCTGAGTTGAGCTTCAGGTGTTAAAATCTTGGGAGATTTAATGTCAAAGTTTTCTCTCAGTAGATCAAAAAGCGGAGCAAGTTCATCGTTGGTAATTTTCAAAATAGGTTTCATCTTGTTAATTTCTGTTAAAAGTTGCTGTAAATCTTGCAAAGTGTTGATGTTGACTTGAAGTTGTATCTTTTGGGGTGAAATTGTTTGTTTTGTTATCTTCTATTTTAGATATTTTTAGGGTGGGATTTCTTGTATCTTAGATGTAGAAATTCTAGTTCAGTCTTTTGGATCTCAGTAACAGCGCTGTCACAAGTTTGTTTTATCTTTGTCTGTGTTGGTGCTGCAATGAGTAGATCATCTATGTAGTGTAGAATCGTGGATTGTGGATGCTTCTGTCAAGTTGTACACAGTACCTGTGTGACAAAATATTGTTAAATTGTTAGAGAATTCTTCATCCCTTGTGGTAAAGATTTCTAGTGATATCTTTGCATTGGCTTTCTTTGCTTGATGACTGGAACTGAGAAGGCAAATCTTGGGGCATCTTCAGGATGAAGTGGTATGTTGAAGAAGCAGTCTTTTATATCGATGATGACGAGAGGCCAGTTTCTAGGAATTATTGATAGAGAGGGACGTACAGCAGCTGTCTTCCTTTCAAGACTTGTAATAGTAATCATGGATTCGCTTTCTAAACAAACAGTAGTTCTTCTGATCCTTGTGAGTGTTCTCATAGGTGATATTAAGTGTTAGTTATGGGCTAAAACAGGAGAGAAATTACTGAGACATCTGCACCGTATCTGGTATGCCTGTAACATAAATTGTTCTACCACGATGAGTTAGGCCACAAGTCAGTTCTGGTTGGTTTAGAACATGCTTCTAAGTATGCTCTACTTAGAAGACATGTAGCATTGGAGTGGAAATCACATCTGGATCACCTTGGTACACCATTTGATTGGTTAACAAAGCATTTTGTTGAGATACATTTTGTTTGAATATGTCTATAGGTAAAGCAATGATTGTCGTTTACTGAAATGATAACTGGAAAAATTAATAGTCTAAGACTTGTATTGTTGTCTTTAGCTATAATAATTAAAAATTCTTGTCTTTGTTGTGATTTGTTAATCAGACCTGTAGGTATACATTCATAACAGAAATTTTTCAAAAACCGTATTAATTTTGAGTTTGCTAACTCCAGTTTTGTCCTTGGAGGTAATAGGAAGGAATGTCTTGTGGTACTGGTGGTAAAGGTAGATATTGTGTTTGGCTTTGAGGTCTCCTAGTGAAGGCTAAGGGGGAAAATTCCCTGGATTCTGGGTTGCTATTACTTGTTTCACCACGCGGTGGGTCGCGCTTTGCTTGGAGTTTAACGGTAGCGGATTACTATCTATATCAAATTTAGAATGACAATTTTTTGCATAATGTTTCCCTTTTTGATATTGAGGACAAACAGAAGGTACTTCAGATTTTATTATTGGATCAGGGTAATTCTTTATCACATGACTAGGCTTCTCACATCTGAAGCAGGACTTTTTATTAAAGGTTCATTGAACAGCAGCAAGAGTTTTTTCAAAAAGTTTTGTTTGTTCTTCAATTGGTTTTTAAAATTTGTTTCTTAGTGAATCATGAGATTTAGTAATTTGCTCTCTAGGGACATTAGCTTGTACTGTAGCAAGATACTGTGGAGTGCTAATTTTACTGTAAGCTGAAAGCATTTGAGTAACAGTTGGAGGCTGTTTGGGTAATGTAGAAATAATTTTTTTGCAATCATCATTCGCATTTACAAATGCTAGGTTTTGGAGAATATAAGAATGAGCTGCTTTATCAGGGCATTGTCTTTCAACAGCTTGTATTAACTTATCTAAAAATGTATGATTCATTTGTTCTTTGTGTCATGGTCAAATATGCTTTAAGAGGAGTACTTGTTGATTTGACCGAAATTAAAGTTTTTCTTGCAGCTTGTTTAATATCTCTCAACACTGACCTAGGAACAAAGTTTGTGTTTCTGGTTTATCATATGGCAGTTTGCTAGACAACTTAGCTTCTGAAAATTTTTCATATGTACTACTAACATATTTTTCCCATAAAACCTTAATAGGTATCTTCTGCTGGAGTTCTCATAACATAAATTGTGAATTAGTTAAAATCAGACTTGCCACAACGCGACAATCAGTTGGCATGAGTTCATAAGAGTAAAAAAACACATAATTAAAATAAAGAGAGTTAATTCTGCTTTCCTTCAACTTTGATTTCACTCTTCGATGTTATAATGTGAGAGTGATTAATACATAGGCCTACTATTATCCCTCCCATAAGAGACTGGCATGGCTAAAATTTCTTCCTTTAAAAACTTAAAATCTCTTTTTTTTCCAAAAGATATTCCCTTTCTTTTTCTAATCAGACGTTGCTACATCATGTTCTGAACTAGGCAGATTATTGTTGCAGCAACTGAGCACTGAGAGAAATCTATCTTGGTTTCTAGACACAGTTTTGGGCTTTCTGCTCAAAGAAGTCTCAGCTTGGTTCCTTAGTAGTTTATTACTATTGCAACTCTTGGTCTCAGCTTTATAAATTTTTAAATTTTCCTTAATGATTTAGATCCTGATTTTATGATCCTGATTTTGCTTATTATTTTAAAATTTCCCAACATTTCTCAAAAGTATGTCTACATTCTAAAGACTTCTTACACTTTAGAAAGTTTTTTACGCTTTTATATTCATAAACACTTGTGGGCCCCTCTGAAGCAGGAAGTCCTTGAGGGGCTGGAGCATGTGCAGAGAAGGACACGGGAGCTGGGGAAGGGTGTGGAGCGCAGAGCCAAGGAGGAGGTGCTCAGGGTGTTTCAGCCGGGACAATGGGAGGCTGTTGAGAGACCTTCAGGCACACTTCCATAGATCCATACATGACAGTGCTCACCACAAGTGCCATTTCCCTGCCAAACATACCCTCACTGCATCCCAGTGCTTTAGACGCTGGTGTCGGAGAGACTCCCTGCTTATTGTTTGTTGTGTTTTTCTTTTGCTGGTTTAGTAGAGGAAAAGCCCTGTTGATTTTCTCATTATCCAACAAGCACAGATGCTTCTTCACAACGTTTCCTGCTCTTTTCCAGCACTGGATGAGATTCTGATCCAGTTGTAGGCTTCCATGTCTGCAGCAGCAAAAGCAAAGGCATAGATGACTCTTTCTTACTTTTCCATTTCTAAGCTCTCAAAAGCTAAAAGCTCTGTCTTGCAGATACAACATTGCTTGCTGATGGCAACCAGGGAAGAATATCAGCTTCATATCCATATATAGTTCTGTTGAATTGGCCCGTTTTAATTTGATCTGTGTTGCTTAGAATCCTTTTACACTGAATTTTTATGCTTTCTCCTTGGATGATATGGTGGTAGATGTGAGAAGGAAGGAGGTAACGGCTTGTCCCTCATGTTTCTCTCTTGCCCCAGAGCACAAAACCAGCATCAGTGTCTGCCCCAGCCACCTCTGCTCTTAGAGAAGAATATGAAGAGGACCAAATTGAGCAGTATGACCGTGAGACTCCATCAGGGGTCTCAGAAGAGCCTAAATCTTCAGAGCCAGTAAGTGCCACTTGTGGGTGGTGCTGTCGTTAGTGCAAGGCAGAGCTGCAAGTTTTGCTTTTGCGTTTCAGAGCTTTCAAGATTTATAACGTCAGTTACAAAGAGATCATTGGTATCTGAAAGAAGGGAGGGTGGAATATTTATTTCAGAGCAATTTGCAGTACAGGTGGATTAACAAATTTTAATACCATGAGAGCGCATTGGAATCCCATTGCAATTAAAGTTTCTCAATTTTCCTTGGAAGAAATGGTGGTAGATGTGAGAATATAGGAAGTTATAGATGATAGGTAACAGCCTGTCCCTCATACTTCTCTCTTGCCACAGATGACAGAGGAAACAACAGTGTCTGCCCTGGCTCTCTCTCCTCCTGGTGAAGCCGAAGAGGAGGAAATTGAGGAGTATGACCGTGAGTCTCCATCAGTGGTCACACCTGAGCCTGAATCTTCTGAGCCGGTAAGTGCCTGTTGTGGGTGATGCTGTATTTAGTGCAAGACAGAGCTGCAAGTTTCTGACTAGCCAGCTCTTGCTGTTGCTGGCCGAGGATGCTGAGTGCTGGAGTCCTGCCAGGACCCAGCGATTTCCTGCAGGCAGTGACCTCCAGCTAGAAATTAGCCTTGGACCTGTCATGTTTAGGCACCAAAGCCTGTTGCCTCAGGGTGAGCGTCTGGCTGCTCAACTCAGTGAAGCTCTGTCTCTTGGGCTTCTGCAGGCCCATGGCCAAGGGCGCACGAGGTAGTGCTGGAGGTCTCAGGGTTTGGTTTGTTTGCTTTCCCTTTGTGGAAACATGTGTTTGGCTGGAGAAACGGGTCTGCAGTTTCTTGAGTATTTATTCAGTTCTACAAAGTGTGCGGCTCAGCTGTCTTGTGACTATTGATAAGCTGCAAGTACATGAGTGGTTGTCCATGAATCTGTGGGGGACAAGACCTGGTCAAAGAAACTAAGTTTATAATTGTAAAGCCCTCTTGTGAGGCAAAAAGCAAGGTTCTGTGGATGCATTTTTTGGTGTAGTCTGCAGCTTTGAAAAGTGCATTGCAGCCTGGAGGCGGGGCCGGGGGGAGGTGAAGCTGCAAGTCCATGACTGCAGTCTTGTGTTGCTCAGAAGAGGAAGGACATTTGAAATGGTGGATGCTGTATTTTGACTCCAATGGGCAACTTTGTGGCCGGGACGCTGTGTGGGCCAAAAGGGCCCAGGGGTGCCGGTCAAAAGCAGCTGAAGGTGGGCCAGGACCTGGCCAGGTGGCCAAGAAGGCCAAGGGCACCCTGGCCTGTGTCAGCAGCAGTGGGGCAGCAGAAGCAGGGCAGTGACCGTCCCCCTGGGCTGGGCAGCGCTGCAACCATAGCTGGAATTTCTGTGCTGCGTGTCACCCTCAAATCCACGGGTGATGAGTCCCCAGTGTACCCCATCCAGCTGGGCAGTGGGGCGAGTCGGGCAGAGGGAGGGAACTTCTCCTTGGATCCTGGGGGGCTTTGAGAAGCTCCCTCGTGAGTTCAAAGACAAGCTGGTCCGACAAGCAAGAGAAAGAGGCGCTCCTCCTCAGGATTAGTTCCGAAATTTAATGAGGGCCTGGAGAGATCCCAGGCCACATCCAAACCCGAAGGACATCCAGAGCAAGAGAGGGTGTCCCTGCCCAGAGGAGCCAGATATAGGGGGACAGGGAAATCCGAGCAGCCAACAGGGGAAGGACTTGGGAGTGGCTCTCTGGGGGCAAGGCCTCAGAGTGACCACTGAGGAGGGGGTGGGGGAGGAGCCCCGAGCCAGGGTCCAGTTACCTGGGGACCCTGGGAGAAGGCTCTGGACAAAGAGGAAGGGTCACAAGGTGATGGACACATCACCTGGGAGGAGACAGGGGGATGAGTCAGGGATTTTGGGGTTTGATGGACATACAGGTGCTGATGGGAAAGCTGGGATGAAGCAAACGGATACAAAGAGGGGATATGGAGGGACAAACCATTATGAGGGGATATACAGGGCGAGCACAACTCCACAGTGATGTGTCTACATGTGGGCCCCTCTGAAGCAGGAAGTCCTTGAGGCGCTGGGCGTGTGCAGAGAAGGACACGGGAGCTGGGGAAGGGTGTGGAGCGCAAGGCCAAGGAGGAGGTGCTCAGGGTGTTTCAGCCTGGACAATGGGAGGCTCGTGAGGGTCCTTCCGGCACACTTCCATAGATCCATACATGACAGTGCTCATCACCATGGCTGTTCCCCTGCCAAACATGCCCTCATTGCCTCCAAGTGTTTTAGCCACCTGAGGAGGGGACACTTTTGACTTGGTTTGACTTGGTTTGGTAGGAGGTAAAGCCCTGCCCATTTTCTCTCTTGCCACCAAGCACAGATGCTTCTGCACAACCTTTCCTGCCCTTTCCTTGCACTGGTTGGGATTCTGATCCACTTTGAGTTTTCCATGTCTGTCGCAGCAACAGCAAAAGCCTTGCTGGCTATTTCCTGCTTTTGCATTTCAGGGCTTTAAAGTGACAAAAGCTCCTTTGTGCCAAGGCACATTTGCTTGCTGATGGCAGCCAGGAAGGACTATCAAATACATAGAGTGCATCAAATAGAGTTCTGCTGAGTTAGATTTAATCTGGTCAGAGTGATTTAGAATCGCATTGCTAACAAAGTGGAAAATATTTCCTTTTAAGAGGAGGTTACGGATCTGAGGAGAAACGAGATTATAAATGATAGGTAATGGCCTGTCCCTCATGCTTCTCTCTTGCCACAGATGACAGAGACACCAGCAGTGTCTGCCCTGGCTCCCTCTCCTCCTGGTGAACAAGCCAGAGAGGAGCAAATTGAGGAGTATGACCTCAAGGCTCCATCAGTGGTAACGCCTGAGCCTGAATCTCCTGAGCCAGTAAGTGCCAGTTGTGGGTGGTGCTGTCTTTAGTGCAACACAGCACTGAAAGTTTTGCTTTTGCATTTCCGAGCTATCAAGATTTAAAAGGTCAGTTACACAAATAGATCATTGTCACCTGATAGTAGACAGGTTGGGATATTTAAATCAGAGCAAGTTGCATTACAGTTGTAGTAGCCAAATTTAATACTATGAGAGCACCTTAGAATCCCATTGTTATCAAAGTTTCTCAATTTTCCTTGCAAGATATGGTGGTAGATGTGAAAAGAAATGAGGTTATAAATGATAGATAACAGTCTATCCCTCATGCTCCTCTCTTGCCACAGATGATAGAGACAACAGCAGTGTCTGCCCTGGCTCCCTCTACTCCTGGTGAAGAAGCCGAAGAGGAGCAAATTGAACAGTTTGACCACAAGGCTCCATCACGGGTCACACCAGAGCCTGAATCTTCGGAGCCAGTAAGTGCCAGTTGTGGGTGGTGCTGTATTTAGTGCAACACAGCACTGAAAGTTTTGCTTTTGCAATACCGAGCTATCAAGATTTAAATGATCAGTTACACAGATCGATCATTGTCACCTGATAGTAGACAGGTTGGGATATTTAAATCAGAGCAAGTTGCATTACAGTTGTAGTAGCCAATTTTAATACATGAGAGCAATTTAGAATCCCATTGTAATCAAAGTTTCTTAATTTTCTTTGCAAGATATGGTGGTAGATGTGAGAAGAAATGCAATTTTAAATGATAGGTAATGGCCAGTCCCTCATGCTTCTCTCTTGCCACAGATGATCGAGACAACAGCAGTGTCTGCCCTGGCTCCCTCTCCTCCTGGTGAGGAAGCTGTGGAGGAGGAAATTGAGGAGTATGACCTCAAGGCTCCATCAGTGGTAACGCCTGTGGCTGAATCTCCTGAGCCAGTAAGTGCCAGTTGTGGGTGGTGATGTGTTTAGTGCAACACAGCACTGAAAGTTTTGCTTTTGCATTTCCGAGCTATCAAGATTTAAAAGGTCAGTTACACAAATAGATCATTGTAACCTGATAGTAGGCAGCGTGGAATACTTAATTCAGAGCAATTTGAATTAGAGTTGTTTTAGCCAATTTCAATACTATGAGAGCATCTTTGAATCCCATTGTTATCAAAGTTTCTCAATTTTCCTTGCAAGATATGGTGGTAGATGTGAGAAGAAATACAGTTTTAAATTATAGGTAATGGCCTGTCTTTCATGCTTCTCTCTTGCCACAGATGATAGAGACAACAGCAGTGTCTGCCCTGGCTCCCTCTGCTCCTGGTGAAGAAGCCAAAGAGGAGCAAATGGAGCAGTTTGACCACAAGGCTCCATCACGGGTCACGCCTGAGGCTGAATCTCCTGAGCCAGTAAGTACCAGTTGTGGGTGGTGCTGTCTTTAGGGCAACACAGCACTGAAAGTTTTGCTTTTGCATTTCCGAGCTATCAAGATTTAAAAGGTCAGTTACACAAATCAATCATTGTCACCTGATAGTAGACAGGTTGGGATATTTAAATCAGAGCAAGTTGTATTACAGTTGTAGTAGACAATGTTAATACATGAGAGCACTTTAGAATCCCATTGTAATCAAAGATTCTCAATTTTCCTTGCAAGATATGGTGGTAGATGTGAGAAGCAATGAGGTTATAAATGATAGATAACAGTCTGTCCCTCATGCTTCTCTCCTGCCACAGATGACAGAGACACCACCAGTGTCTGCCCTGGCTCCCTCTCCTCCTGGTGAAGAAGCCGTGGAGGAGCAAATTGAGGAGTATGACCTCAAGGCTCCATCAGTGGTAACGCCTGAGCCTGAATCTCCTGAGCCAGTAAGTGCCAGTTGTGGGTTGGGCTGTTTTTAGTGCAAGGCAGAGCAGCCAGTTTCTCTTTTGCATTTCTTAGCTTTCAAGACTTACAATGTCAGTTACACAGATCGATCATTGTCACCTGATAGTAGACAGGTTGGGATATTTAAATCAGAGCTAGTTGCATTACAGTTGTAGTAGCCAATTTTAATACATGAGAGCAATTTAGAATCCCATTGTAATCAAAGTTTCTCAATTTTCCTTGCAAGATATGGTGGTAGATGTGAGAAGAAATGCAATTTTAAATGATAGGTAATGGCCTGTCCCTCATGCTTCTCTCTTGCCACAGATGATAGAGACAACAGCAGTGTCTGCCCTGGCTCCCTCTGCTCCTGGTGAGGAAGCTGTGGAGGAGGAAATTGAGGAGTATGACCTCAAGGCTCCATCAGTGGTAACGCCTGTGGCTGAATCTCCTGAGCCAGTAAGTGCCAGTTGTGGGTGGTGATGTGTTTAGTGCAACACAGCACTGAAAGTTTTGCTTTTGCATTTCCGAGCTATCAAGATTTAAAAGGTCAGTTACACAAATCAATCATTGTCACCTGATAGTAGACAGGTTGGGATATTTAAATCAGAGCAAGTTGTATTACAGTTGTAGTAGACAATGTTAATACATGAGAGCACTTTAGAATCCCATTGTAATCAAAGATTCTCAATTTTCCTTGCAAGATATGGAGGTAGATGTGAGAAGCAATGAGGTTATAAATGATAGATAACAGTCTGTCCCTCATGCTTCTCTCCTGCCACAGATGACAGAGACACCACCAGTGTCTGCCCTGGCTCCCTCTCCTCCTGGTGAAGAAGCCGTGGAGGAGCAAATTGAGGAGTATGACCTCAAGGCTCCATCAGTGGTAACGCCTGAGCCTGAATCTCCTGAGCCAGTAAGTGCCAGTTGTGGGTGGGGCTGTTTTTAGTGAAAGGCAGAGCAGCCAGTTTCTCTTTTGCATTTCTTAGCTTTCAAGACTTACAATGTCAGTTACACAGATCGATCATTGTCACCTGATAGTAGACAGGTTGGGATATTTAAATCAGAGCAAGTTGCATTACAGTTGTAGTAGCCAACTTTCATACATGAGAGCAATTTAGAATCCCATTGTAATCAAAGTTTCTCAATTTTTCTTGCAAGATATGGTGGTAGATGTGAGAAGAAATGCAATTTTAAATGATAGGTAATGGCCTGTCCCTCATGCTTCTCTCTTGCCACAGATGATAGAGACAACAGCAGTGTCTGCCCTGGCTCCCTCTGCTACTGGTGAAGAAGCCAAAGAGGAGCAAATGGAGCAGTTTGACCACAAGGCTCCATCACGGGTCACGCCTGAGGCTGAATCTCCTGAGCCAGTAAGTACCAGTTGTGGGTGGTGCTGTCTTTAGTGCAAAGTGGAGCAGCAAGTTTCGCTTTTGCATTTCTTAGCTTTCAAGACTTACAATGTCAGTTACACAGATCGATCATTGTCACCTGATAGTAGACAGGTTGGGATATTTAAATCAGAGCTAGTTGCATTACAGTTGTAGTAGCCAATTTTAATACATGAGAGCACCTTAGGAATCCCATTGTAATCAAAGTTTCTCAATTTTCCTTGGAAGATATGGTGGTAGATGTGAGAAGAAATACGGTTTTAAATGATAGGTAATGGCCTGTCCCTCATGCTTCTCTCTTGCCACAGATGATCGAGACAACAGCAGTGTCTGCCCTGGCTCCCTCTGCTCCTGGTGAGGAAGCTGTGGAGGAGGAAATTGAGGAGTATGACCTCAAGGCTCCATCAGTGGTAACGCCTGTGGCTGAATCTCCTGAGCCAGTAAGTGCCAGTTGTGGGTGGTGATGTGTTTAGTGCAACACAGCACTGAAAGTTTTGCTTTTGCATTTCCGAGCTATCAAGATTTAAAAGGTCAGTTACACAAATAGATCATTGTAACCTGATAGTAGGCAGCGTGGAATACTTAATTCAGAGCAATTTGAATTAGAGTTGTTTTAGCCAATTTCAATACTATGAGATCATCTTTGAATCCCTTTGTTATCAAAGTTTCTCAATTTTCCTTGCAAGATATGGTGGTAGATGTGAGAAGAAATACGGTTTTAAATGATAGGTAATGGCCAGTCCCTCATGCTTCTCTCTTGCCACAGATGATAGAGACAACAGCAGTGTCTGCCCTGGCTCCCTCTGCTCCTGGTGAAGTACCTAAAGAGGAGCAAATTGAGCAATTTGACCACAAGGCTCCATCACGGGTCACGCCTGAGGCTGAATCTCCTGAGCCAGTAAGTGCCAGTCTTGGGTGGTGCTGTCTTTAGTGCAACCCAGCACTGAAAGTTTTGCTTTGAATTTCTGAGCTATCAAGATTTAAAAGGTCAGTTACACAGATCGATCATTGTCACCTGATAGTAGACAGGTTGGGATATTTAAATCAGAGCAAGTTGCATTACAGTTGTAGTAGCCAATTTTAATACATGAGAGCAATTTAGAATCCCATTGTAATCAAAGTTTCTCAGTTTTCCTTGCAAGATATGGTGGTAGATGTGAGAAGAAATGCGGTTTTAAATTATAGGTAATGGCCTGTCCCTCATGCTTCTCTCATGCCACAGATGATAGAGACAACAGCAGTGTCTGCCCTGGCTCCCTCTGCTCCTGGTGAGGAAGCCACGGAGGAGCCAATTGAGCAGTTTGACCACAAGGCTCCATCACGGGTCACACCAGAACCTGAATCTTCGGAGCCAGTAAGTGCCAGTTGTGGGTGGTGCTGTCTTTAGTTCAACAGAGCACTGAAAGTTTTGCTTTTGCATTTCCGAGCTATCAAGATTTAAAAGGTCAGTTACACAAATAGATCATTGTCACCTGATAGTAGACAGGTTGGGATATTTAAATCAGAGCAAGTTGCATTACAGTTGTAGTAGCCAAATTTAATACTATGAGAGCACCTTAGAATCCCATTGTTATCAAAGTTTCTCAATTTTCCTTGCAAGATATGGTGGTAGATGTGAAAAGAAATGAGGTTATAAATGATAGATAACAGTCTATCCCTCATGCTCCTCTCTTGCCACAGATGATAGAGACAACAGCAGTGTCTGCCCTGGCTCCCTCTACTCCTGGTGAAGAAGCCGAAGAGGAGCAAATTGAGCAGTTTGACCACAAGGCTCTATCAGTGGTCACACCAGAGCCTGAATCTTCGGAGCCAGTAAGTGCCAGTTGTGGGTGGTGCTGTATTTAGTGCAACACAGCACTGAAAGTTTTGCTTTTGCAATACCGAGCTATCAAGATTTAAATGATCAGTAACACAGATCGATCATTGTCACCTGATAGTAGAAAGGTTGGGATATTTAAATCAGAGCAAGTTGCATTACAGTTGTAGTAGCCAATTTTAATACATGAGAGCAATTTAGAATCCCATTGTAATCAAAGTTTCTTAATTTTCTTTGCAAGATATGGTGGTAGATGTGAGAAGAAATGCAATTTTAAATGATAGGTAATGGCCAGTCCCTCATGCTTCTCTCTTGCCACAGATGATCGAGACAACAGCAGTGTCTACCCTGGCTCCCTCTGCTCCTGGTGAAGAAGCCAAAGAGGAGCAAATTAAGCAGTTTGACCACAAGGCTCCATCAGTGGTAACGCCTGTGGCTGAATCTCCTGAGCCAGTAAGTACCAGTTGTGGGTGGTGCTGTCTTTAGTGCAAAGTAGAGCAGCAAGTTTCGCTTTTGCATTTCTTAGCTTTCAAGACTTACAATGTCAGTTACACAGATCGATCATTGTCACCTGATAGTAGACAGGTTGGGATATTTAAATCAGAGCTAGTTGCATTACAGTTGTAGTAGCCGATTTTAATACATGAGAGCACCTTAGGAATCCCATTGTAATCAAAGTTTCTCAATTTTCCTTGGAAGATATGGTGGTAGATGTGAGAAGAAATACGGTTTTAAATGATAGGTAATGGCCTGTCCCTCATGCTTCTCTCTTGCCACAGATGATAGAGACAACAGCAGTGTCTGCCGTGGCTCCCTCTGCTCCTGGTGAAGAAGCCAAAGAGGAGCAAATGGAGCAGTTTGACCACAAGGCTCCATCACGGGTCACGCCTGAGGCTGAATCTCCTGAGCCAGTAAGTACCAGTTGTGGGTGGTGCTGTCTTTAGGGCAACACAGCACTGAAAGTTTTGCTTTTGCATTTCCGAGCTATCAAGATTTAAAAGGTCAGTTACACAAATCAATCATTGTCACCTGATAGTAGACAGGTTGGGATATTTAAATCAGAGCAAGTTGTATTACAGTTGTAGTAGACAATGTTAATACATGAGAGCACTTTAGAATCCCATTGTAATCAAAGATTCTCAATTTTCCTTGCAAGATATGGTGGTAGATGTGAGAAGCAATGAGGTTATAAATGATAGATAACAGTCTGTCCCTCATGCTTCTCTCCTGCCACAGATGACAGAGACACCACCAGTGTCTGCCCTGGCTCCCTCTCCTCCTGGTGAAGAAGCCATGGAGGAGCAAATTGAGGAGTATGACCTCAAGGCTCCATCAGTGGTAACGCCTGAGCCTGAATCTCCTGAGCCAGTAAGTGCCAGTTGTGGGTTGGGCTGTTTTTAGTGCAAGGCAGAGCAGCCAGTTTCTCTTTTGCATTTCTTAGCTTTCAAGACTTACAATGTCAGTTACACAGATCGATCATTGTCACCTGATAGTAGACAGGTTGGGATATTTAAATCAGAGCAAGTTGCATTACAGTTGTAGTAGCCAATTTTAATACATGAGAGCAATTTAGAATCCCATTGTAATCAAAGTTTCTCAATTTTCCTTGCAAGATATGGTGGTAGATGTGAGAAGAAATGCAATTTTAAATGATAGGTAATGGCCTGTCCCTCATGCTTCTCTCTTGCCACAGATGATAGAGACAACAGCAGTGTCTGCCCTGGCTCCCTCTGCTCCTGGTGAGGAAGCTGTGGAGGAGGAAATTGAGGAGTATGACCTCAAGGCTCCATCAGTGGTAACGCCTGTGGCTGAATCTCCTGAGCCAGTAAGTGCCAGTTGTGGGTGGTGATGTGTTTAGTGCAACACAGCACTGAAAGTTTTGCTTTTGCATTTCCGAGCTATCAAGATTTAAAAGGTCAGTTACACAAATAGATCATTGTAACCTGATAGTAGGCAGCGTGGAATACTTAATTCAGAGCAATTTGAATTAGAGTTGTTTTAGCCAATTTCAATACTATGAGAGCATCTTTGAATCCCATTGTTATCAAAGTTTCTCAATTTTCCTTGCAAGATATGGTGGTAGATGTGAGAAGAAATACGGTTTTAAATGATAGGTAATGGCCTGTCCCTCATGCTTCTCTCTTGCCACAGATGATCGAGACAACAGCAGTGTCTGCCCTGGCTCCCTCTGCTCCTGGTGAAGTAGCCAAAGAGGAGCAAAGTGAGCAGTTTGACCACAAGGCTCCATCACGGGTCACGCCTGAGGCTGAATCTTCGGAGCCAGTAAGTGCCAGTCTTGGGTGGTGCTGTCTTTAGTGCAACCCAGCACTGAAAGTTTTGCTTTGAATTTCTGAGCTATCAAGATTTAAAAGGTCAGTTACACAGATCGATCATTGTCACCTGATAGTAGACAGGTTGGGATATTTAAATCAGAGCAAGTTGCATTACAGTTGTAGTAGCCAATTTTAATACATGAGAGCAATTTAGAATCCCATTGTAATCAAAGTTTCTCAGTTTTCCTTGCAAGATATGGTGGTAGATGTGAGAAGAAATGCGGTTTTAAATGATAGGTAATGGCCTGTCCCTCATGCTTCTCTCTTGCCACAGATGATCGAGACAACAGCAGTGTCTGCCCTGGCTCCCTCTGCTCCTGGTGAAGAAGCCAAAGAGGAGCAAATTAAGCAGTTTGACCACAAGGCTCCATCAGTGGTAACGCCTGTGGCTGAATCTCCTGAGCCAGTAAGTACCAGTTGTGGGTGGTGCTGTCTTTAGTGCAAAGTAGAGCAGCAAGTTTCGCTTTTGCATTTCTTAGCTTTCAAGACTTACAATGTCAGTTACACAGATCGATCATTGTCACCTGATAGTAGACAGGTTGGGATATTTAAATCAGAGCTAGTTGCATTACAGTTGTAGTAGCCGATTTTAATACATGAGAGCACCTTAGGAATCCCATTGTAATCAAAGTTTCTCAATTTTCCTTGGAAGATATGGTGGTAGATGTGAGAAGAAATACGGTTTTAAATGATAGGTAATGGCCTGTCCCTCATGCTTCTCTCTTGCCACAGATGATCGAGACAACAGCAGTGTCTGCCCTGGCTCCCTCTGCTCCTGGTGAGGAAGCTGTGGAGGAGGAAATTGAGGAGTATGACCTCAAGGCTCCATCAGTGGTAACGCCTGTGGCTGAATCTCCTGAGCCAGTAAGTGCCAGTTGTGGGTGGTGATGTGTTTAGTGCAACACAGCACTGAAAGTTTTGCTTTTGCATTTCCGAGCTATCAGGATTTAAAAGGTCAGTTACACAAATAGATCATTGTAACCTGATAGTAGGCAGCGTGGAATACTTAATTCAGAGCAATTTGAATTAGAGTTGTTTTAGCCAATTTCAATACTATGAGAGCATCTTTGAATCCCATTGTTATCAAAGTTTCTCAATTTTCCTTGCAAGATATGGTGGTAGATGTGAGAAGAAATACAGTTTTAAATGATAGGTAATGGCCTGTCCCTCATGCTTCTCTCTTGCCACAGATGATAGAGAAAACAGCAGTGTCTGCCCTGGCTCCCTCTGCTCCTGGTGAAGAAGCCAAAGAGGAGCAAATGGAGCAGTTTGACCACAAGGCTCCATCACGGGTCACGCCTGAGGCTGAATCTCCTGAGCCAGTAAGTACCAGTTGTGGGTGGTGCTGTCTTTAGTGCAAAGTGGAGCAGCAAGTTTCGCTTTTGCATTTCTTAGCTTTCAAGACTTACAATGTCAGTTACACAGATCGATCATTGTCACCTGATAGTAGACAGGTTGGGATATTTAAATCAGAGCTAGTTGCATTACAGTTGTAGTAGCCAATTTTAATACATGAGAGCACCTTAGGAATCCCATTGTAATCAAAGTTTCTCAATTTTCCTTGGAAGATATGGTGGTAGATGTGAGAAGAAATACGGTTTTAAATGATAGGTAATGGCCTGTCCCTCATGCTTCTCTCTTGCCACAGATGATCGAGACAACAGCAGTGTCTGCCCTGGCTCCCTCTGCTCCTGGTGAGGAAGCTGTGGAGGAGGAAATTGAGGAGTATGACCTCAAGGCTCCATCAGTGGTAACGCCTGTGGCTGAATCTCCTGAGCCAGTAAGTGCCAGTTGTGGGTGGTGATGTGTTTAGTGCAACACAGCACTGAAAGTTTTGCTTTTGCATTTCCGAGCTATCAAGATTTAAAAGGTCAGTTACACAAATAGATCATTGTCACCTGATAGTAGGCAGCGTGGAATACTTAATTCAGAGCAATTTGAATTAGAGTTGTTTTAGCCAATTTCAATACTATGAGAGCATCTTTGAATCCCATTGTTATCAAAGTTTCTCAATTTTCCTTGCAAGATATGGTGGTAGATGTGAGAAGAAATACGGTTTTAAATGATAGGTAATGGCCTGTCCCTCATGCTTCTCTCTTGCCACAGATGATCGAGACAACAGCAGTGTCTGCCCTGGCTCCCTCTGCTCCTGGTGAAGAACCTAAAGAGGAGCAAATTGAGCAATTTGACCACAAGGCTCCATCACGGGTCACGCCTGAGGCTGAATCTCCTGAGCCAGTAAGTGCCAGTCTTGGGTGGTGCTGTCTTTAGTGCAACCCAGCACTGAAAGTTTTGCTTTGAATTTCTGAGCTATCAAGATTTAAAAGGTCAGTTACACAGATCGATCATTGTCACCTGATAGTAGACAGGTTGGGATATTTAAATCAGAGCAAGTTGCATTACAGTTGTAGTAGCCAATTTTAATACATGAGAGCAATTTAGAATCCCATTGTAATCAAAGTTTCTCAGTTTTCCTTGCAAGATATGGTGGTAGATGTGAGAAGAAATGCGGTTTTAAATGATAGGTAATGGCCTGTCCCTCATGCTTCTCTCTTGCCACAGATGATAGAGACAACAGCAGTGTCTGCCCTGGCTCCCTCTGCTCCTCGTGAGGAAGCCACGGAGGAGCCAATTGAGCAGTTTGACCACAAGGCTCCATCACGGGTCACACCAGAACCTGAATCTTCGGAGCCAGTAAGTGCCAGTTGTGGGTGGTGCTGTCTTTAGTGCAACAGAGCACTGAAAGTTTTGCTTTTGCATTTCCGAGCTATCAAGATTTAAAAGGTCAGTTACACAAATAGATCATTGTCACCTGATAGTAGACAGGTTGGGATATTTAAATCAGAGCAAGTTGCATTACAGTTGTAGTAGCCAAATTTAATACTATGAGAGCACCTTAGAATCCCATTGTTATCAAAGTTTCTCAATTTTCCTTGCAAGATATGGTGGTAGATGTGAAAAGAAATGAGGTTATAAATGATAGATAACAGTCTATCCCTCATGCTCCTCTCTTGCCACAGATGATAGAGACAACAGCAGTGTCTGCCCTGGCTCCCTCTACTCCTGGTGAAGAAGCCGAAGAGGAGCAAATTGAGCAGTTTGACCACAAGGCTCTATCAGTGGTCACACCAGAACCTGAATCTTCGGAGCCAGTAAGTGCCAGTTGTGGGTGGTGCTGTATTTAGTGCAACACAGCACTGAAAGTTTTGCTTTTGCAATACCGAGCTATCAAGATTTAAAAGATCAGTTACACAGATCGATCATTGTCACCTGATAGTAGACAGGTTGGGATATTTAAATCAGAGCAAGTTGCATTACAGTTGTAGTAGCCAATTTTAATACATGAGAGCAATTTAGAATCCCATTGTAATCAAAGTTTCTTAATTTTCTTTGCAAGATATGGTGGTAGATGTGAGAAGAAATGCAATTTTAAATGATAGGTAATGGCCTGTCCCTCATGCTTCTCTCTTGCCACAGATGATAGAGACAACAGCAGTGTCTGCCCTGGCTCCCTCTGCTCCTGGTGAAGAAGCCAAAGAGGAGCAAATGGAGCAGTTTGACCACAAGGCTCCATCACGGGTCACGCCTGAGGCTGAATCTCCTGAGCCAGTAAGTGCCAGTTGTGGGTGGTGCTGTCTTTAGGGCAACACAGCACTGAAAGTTTTGCTTTTGCATTTCCGAGCTATCAAGATTTAAAAGGTCAGTTACACAGATCGATCATTGTCACCTGATAGTAGACAGGTTGGGATATTTAAATCAGAGCAAGTTGCATTACAGTTGTAGTAGCCAATGTTAATACATGAGATCACTTTAGAATCCCATTGTAATCAAAGTTTCTCAATTTTCCTTGCAAGATATGGTGGTAGATGTGAGAAGAAATACGGTTTTAAATGATAGGTAATGGCCTGTCCCTCATGCTTCTCTCTTGCCACAGATGATAGAGACAACAGCAGTGTCTGCCCTGGCTCCCTCTGCTCCTGGTGAAGTAGCCAAAGAGGAGCAAATGGAGCAGTTTGACCACAAGGCTCCATCACGGGTCACGCCTGAGGCTGACTCTTTGGAGCCAGTAAGTGCCTGTTGTGGGTGGGGCTGTTTTTAGTGCAAGGCAGAGCTGAAGTTTCTGACCAGCCAGCTCTTGCTGTTGCTGGCCGAGGATGCTGAGTGCTGGAGTCCTGCCAGGACTCAGCGATTTCCTGCAGGCAGTGACCTCCAGCTAGAAATTGGCCTTGGACCTGTCATGTTTAGGCACCAAAGCCTGTTGCCTCAGGGTGAGGGTGTGGCTGCTCAACTCAGTGAAGCTCTGTCTCTTGGGCTTCTGCAGGCCCATGGCCAAGGGCGCACGAGGTAGTGCTGGAGGTCTCAGGGTTTGGTTTGTTTGCTTTCCCTTTGTGGAAACATGTGTGTGGCTGGTGAAACGGGTCTGCAGTTGCTTGAGTATTTATTCAGTTCTACAAAGTGTGCGGCTCAGCTGTCTTGTGACTATTGATAAGCTGCAAGTAGACGAGTGTGTTGTCCATGAATCTGTGGGGGACAAGACCTGGCCAAAGAAACTAAGTTTATAATTGTGAAGCCCTCTTGTGAGGCAAAAAGCAAGGTTCTGTGGATGCATTTTTTGGTGTAGTCTGCAGCTTTGAAAAGAGCATTGCAGCCTGGAGGCGGGGCGGGGGGGGTGAAGCTGCAAGTCCATGACTGCAGTCTTGTGTTGCTCAGAAGGGGAAGGACATTTTGAAATGGTGGATGCTGTATTTTGAGTCCAATGGGCAACTTTGTTGCTGGGCAGTCAAGAGAACCTGAACGTGGGCCCGTGCCTGGTCAGGTGGCCAAGAAGGCCAAGGGTATCCTGGCCTTTGTCATCAGCAGTGGGGCAGCAGGAGCAGGGCAGTGACCGTCCCCCTGGGCTGGGCAGCACTGTGGCCATAGCTGGGAGTGCTGTGTCCACGTGTGGGCCCCTCTGAAGCAGAAAGTCCTTGAGGGGCTGGAGGGTGTGCAGAGAAGGACATGGGAGCTGGGGAAGGGTGTGAAGCGCAAGGCCAAGGAGGATGTGCTGAGGGAGCTTTAGCCTGGACAACTGGACAACGGGAGCCTCGTGAAAGACCTTCAGGCACACTTCCATGGATCCATACATGACAGTGCTTGCCACACGGGCTGTTTCATCGGCAAATATCTCCTCACGTTATCCTAGTGCTTTTTCCACTGGCATCTGTCGCTCTTCTGTCTTGTTTTTGTTCCTTTATTCGGAGGAGTATTCCTGTTCAATTTCTTGGTTTTTAGCAATGCAAGTGGATTTTCTTCCATCTTTCCTACTCTTTTCCTGCACTTGTAAAGATTCTGGTTGCATTTTCTTTTGTAAGGGGGCCTTTCTGGAGGATGCAGTATTTTTGCATGAGAACACATTGTTTGGGGCAGGGAGCTGTTGTGGTGCCAGGCCAGTCAACAGGGCCTTGCTCTTCGCTTTCATATTAACAGTCCCTGTGTCTTTTTGCAACCCAGGAAATCAGGAGGTGTGGTGTTTGGGAATTGAGCAGGAAATCAATGCTCTTGCATTCCAGCTGGTTCTCAAAGATAAGAGGAGCTGGGAGGGCCTGGCCTTTATTCCTGATTGCAGCCCCTTTAGCAGTGTCAGTGTGGTCGAGTCCAAGAGAAGCACTTGGCCAAGCACAGATGCTGCAAGAGTGCAGTTCCCAGTGCAATGCTCTGGATCTTCTTGTATTCCATAAGGACCTAAATGCTCCAGATTCCCTGAGAGTGTGGTTTATTGAAGGAACAGGAGAGCAATCTCGGGATTGCTGCTGACTGGGGCAATGGCTACCAAGTGTTGATGTATGTAGGAACAAAACTGATAGTAAAGAGAGATTATAAAAGTGAGATCTGTCTGTCTGTCTCTCTCTCTATCTATCTATCTATCTATCTATCTATCTATGTAACATTTGCATAATTGAATCTTCTTGGCTCTGGTTCAAAGCAGTTGGAGGTGCAAAGTTCACGTAAAGCATCCCTTTCAGGAGAGGATTAAAGACATGTTCTGATGACCGATTCTGAGCAGGCAGAGCTGTTTCCTCCTCCAGATGTGGTGGTTTTTTTCCCCTCAGACATGGTTTCCTCCTCCAGCCTCTTCTTCCTGAAGCCCCCCGTTAATGCTTTAATGTTCAGCCTGTCCCAGAGAGGTGGAAGAATTCCATGTTTTAGTTGGTGAAGAGAACATGAACTCCAGAAGTGTCTCTCACAAGGGCTGAGCTCACAGAGGAAGCCACCTGCAGAGCCAGGATGGAGCTGTGGGACAGGGTGGGGTGTCAGTCACTACTGAAAGACAAACAGAGCAAGGCAGAAGCAGAGGGAGGCCCTCAGCAGACCCTTGAGAAATGCCACACCTTCCCTGTCAGCTGCCTCAGAGGCTGCTTGAGCTTCAGCCCCAGATGGCCCCTGATTGCAGTGCCAGGGTCACTTTGGCTTCTGTGCCTCCTCATGGGCAGAGAATGACCCAGGAGAGCTGCAGCACAGTGCTTTGGGAACGTGTGAGCCCATCAGTCCTTGAGTCTTGGCCCTCAAATGTTGTCTGGAAAGTTAAAACCCATCTTCTCTTGCTTTCTGTGCAGGTCCTTCCAGAGAAAGAGCAGGAGCAGCCTGCTTTGTCAGAGATGCCATGGCAGACTCGGGAAGAGCTGTTCCCAGCCCGAGAGCAGGAAGAGCAGCTCAGGCAGCAGGTGGAAGAGCCACAGGAGAATGGCCAGGTAAGCCTGACTCGCCAGGTTTCAGAGGGAAGGGCAGGAAAAGGGGCATAAAATGGAGCTCTTGGGACTGAGGAGGTCAGGAGTCCCAGAGGCACTGAAAGCACAGAGCCTTGGAATCTGCCAAAGTCAGCACTGGGACAGGAGGGTTGCACTGGAAGCAGAGGTGGGCAGGGAAGCAGAAAGAAGTGGCTGAATAAATGGGATTTTGAAGCTGCAAGAGGAAAAAGCTGAGCCTGATGGCAGCTCCCAGTCACTTGCTCTGCATTTGTGTGTACAGAACATCAAGGCAGAGTCACAAGCAGAGCTGCCCGGGGCTCAGAGTGCCATCATGGAAGTGAAGAAGGGGAACAAGGAAGACATGAGAGGAATTCAAGAGGGGATGAATCTCCGTCAGCAGAGGGGCGATCAACAAGACCAGGTGAGTGAAAGAGTGGCAGCCACTCCACTCATGAAAGATCCTCTCTCTTGTATTTTACAGAACTTGAAGAAACAGCTGGACACGGAGTTTCAGAAAATTGTCACTAAGATGAAGGCAAAGGAGAAGAGGCTGGAAGAAGAAATGAAAATCATCAGAGAAAAACTTAATCGTCTCCCTCAGGCTCTACAAAAGCAAGTGAGTGAAAGAGGGATAGCCACTGCAGTCACCAAACTGGTGGTTTCTGCCCTTCTTGCTTTTCCAGTGCAGGGCTTCAGGGAGTGAGTTGATGCCTCTGAGTGCCATCCTGCTGTAGTGTGTACCCCAGACACTCTGAAGGACATTTCCTGGTGTGCTGAATCTCAACTGCTGCCCTGGACAGTGGGACTTGTCCTTTGGCCTTTTGGCCAGCAGTCATCCAAATTGATTCTTGCTGGCCTGTTCCTGCTCTCCTTGTTTCTTGAGGTGTTTTTACAGGGGAACATGGTGACCCAGACGGAGGATTGAAACAAGCTGTCTGTACCCCTTGTAAATCTGTTCTTTCCCTTTCCTCACAGTCAATGACTCTTGACTGACAGGGATAAGCCGTAGTCTCTGACTGCTTTCTTCTGTTTGACTTGAGGTGCAAATGTTGACATCTCGCCGGGCAGCCTGCAAAGCCTTCCAGCAAATGAGTGGCAATGAAGAGCCCCAGGCCTGGCATGAGGTACAGGAACTGTCCCCACCAAAGTTACTACAAGTTGAGCATGACCTGAAGATGGTGCAGGAAAAGAGGACACAGTGGGAGGAGGCAGAACATTTGAACAAGGAGCTGCAAATGTGTCTGAAGCCCTTCGAGTGGGAAAGGAATCCTTGAGAGGAAGCAGAATGGTCATTGTGGCAGTGATCCTTCAGAAAATCCATGAAAATGGAACATGAATCTGGCCATGAACTTGAGTAGAACTAACCTTTGGTTTTGACCCATCCAGTTTGAGAAGTGGACATCAGAAAAAACCCATTTAAGAGCCCTGCATGTGGCTGACAGAACCTTACCAAGGGCTTGCATTTGCAATGGAATTTCAGGCTAATCTCTGCAAGGCGCCTTTCTGACAAACTCATTTCTTGTTCCAGATCCACAAGGGCTTTGTCAAACCTGCTGCAGCAGCAGCATTGTCTAAAGGAGCCTTTGCTCCCCAACCTGGGAAGTGGAGCCGGGGCAGTTTGCCCATCTCCAGCGCTGCTCAGCACCAGGAGATCAAGGATGACTCCCTGGAGCAACTGAGTACGTCTGCTGTATTTCTTCTCTGAGGGACAGTGTATTGTGTGCATGTTTCAGCATAGCTGTACCAAATGTTTTTCCTGAGATTGGTGTCCCAGGGACATTTAGAGACATTTCCCCACGGGAACTGCTGTAGAAAATCAGTCTGTGTGCTGGCCACCTGTGCTGCAGAGCTGTCGGCCTGCTTGCTGTTGTTACCCAGGCGACCACAAAGAGTTCAAAGCTTCAGGCTCTGGGGCTGCCTTTTGCATCTTCTGGAAGCTGGGATCTTTGCTTTAAAGTGAGCATCTTGCATTTTGTTTCCCTCAGGGAAAATAGTGAACATGGAAAACCCCGTGGGGAAATATTCTGAACTGGAATATATTGGCAGCGGGTGAGTCCAACCACAGTTACTTCTCCATAACCATGGGCCGGGTGTTTTTCTGGTGGAATATCTATGCAGTGTGAAGTGAGGCCAGCTGCAAACAGACATCTATTGCCATGTTCAGACACTGGGGATAGATTGTCCCATCTCTCAGTGCTGCTCAGAATTTGTGAGTGTGCCCTGAAGGTATTGTCAGAGACATCTTCATGCTGCCAAGGTCTCTTGCCTGCAGCAAGGAACAGGGCCTGGAAGATCTCCTTGTCTCTCAAGTGTGGGACAGCTCTGTGTTAATTTCCTTAGCATTTTTCTATCTCTCCAAATCATACAGCCACACTAATAAAAGGGGAAGAAACTTGCTTGCCTGAAAGTGCAACCTACTCCCTGATAGCTGTCAGATACCAGTTCTCAGGAACATTTCTTTCCAAGAGTTTGCTGAAGGAAATTCTCCATGGTCAGGATGAAAACTATGAAAACTGCGCAATTTAGAACATGAAACCTGAGATGAAAGAAGGAGCTCTCTTTAGGAGCTGAGGCAGTAGATGGCAGCACTTCAGGGACAGGCCCAGTGCCCATGCACTTGAGAGGAAAATGCATCATCTGCCTTCTGGCAGAGCCCGCCTGCATCCTGCAGGTCTTAGGCATTTGCAGCAGAGATCTCCTGTGTGGGCTGGCTTTCACTGCAAGAGCTAAATGGCTTCTAATTTCTTTGCTGCTTTTTTGTTTCTAGGACTTTTGGACATGTGGTTAGAGCACTCAACAAAGCCACAGGAGGAGAGGTAAATGTCAACAGCCCCCTCAGACTCTGCTGCACTCGAGGGCTTTCCCCTCTGGTGTGAGCAGCTGTGGCCAGAGCTTTGGGTAGAGCTGTGCTGAAGAGGCAAAAGAAACACAGACTGGTACCAGCCTGCAAAATACATTGGGGACAGTCTTTGTCCTTCTCAGCTGCCAGAAGGAAGGCACGCAGGGCAGCAGTTCATTTCAGACAAGGATGTGCTCACTCGCTCTCAATTGCTAAAGCAAAGGTGGTGCCTTAGAGCATCTCACTGCTCTTTGGGGCGACAGCTTCAGAGTCCTGAATTCTCACTTCTGGTTGCCAGCAAATGCATCTGAGAGTTACCGGTAGCTCCTCAGACACCTGCAGTGCTGCACTTGGGAACTGCACATAGGGAGAGATCTGCAAGGGGTCCCTAGAAGCCCTAAGCCCTGCCCATAGCCCTGGATTAGCCACAGAGTATTAAGGCATGGATTACTTCTGCTGAATCCCATACAAAGCAGCAGGGAGTGGGCTCATAGGTTTGTGGGTGAGATACCACTGTTACCAAGTGGACACGGCAAAACTTCAGTGGCCACGTGTCCTGTAACTGGCCCCCAAGGGAGCAGAGAAATGGGCTGTTGCAATGTCAGTTCCTAATTACTGCAATGCCTAATCAGAATGCAGTTTGGCACAGCTTGGCTGTGTCATTGCAAAATCACTCGCTCCATGTGCCTTGTGGTCTCGTGCCACCAACTTCTCAAGTTGCTGATTTTCAATGTCATTTTAGGTGGCCATAAAGAAAATAAATCTCCAAGAACTGACGAAGAAGGAACTAAAAGTCTATGAACTCATGACTGTGAAGATAAATAGGAATCCCAACGTGGTCAACTATTTAGGCAGGTGAGTTGTTGTAAATATTTGTTTACATATTGCAAACATGCAAGATTGTTCACTGGCACAAAACAGAGCTGTAATTATTGGTTAATTATTACTGCTCTGCTCATCTCCGGTGGATGGGAAGAGAGTGCATCTTGTCTGCAGGAGTATTCCCTGGCACACATAGTTTGAAAATTATTCAAAAATCTGCATCAGTCATATCTAATTAAATTAATAGCCTGTAAGTTCACAGCCACCACATTATTTTGGGACTTGACTTTTTTCAACAGTCCTCTTACGTCTGGGTAAACTAACATGGATTTTCCTTGGATTGTGTCCCCTCTTTTCCATTGCTTTGCATGCCAGGAAGACTAGGTGGTTATTTCCAGAAACACGCAGTGTGACAAGTTTTTTATCTGTTCCTATACTGCAGTTTTTACTTGCTGGCTATTTAAGACATCTCCTTTTCCAAAGCTGTGCCTTTCTTCTTGAGACAGGTTTCAAACAATGCACAGCCTAGAGGGAATGTCTGTTCCTTTTCTTCTGTCCTTGTCACACAGGGACTTGGAAATAAGAACCAAGAAAATAAACTAACCATGCATGTTTACCTCCATGCTCTTGTTTCCTTCTTTCAGCTATCTTTTGGATAATCAATTCTGGCTGGTCATGGAGTTCATGGATGGAGGCACTCTGAGCGATGCCATCAGCAAGATCTACCTGTCTGAAGACGAGATAGCAGTCATCAGTCGAGAGGTCAGCAAGCCCACCTGTGCTTCCGAGGGCTTGGGCAGGATAGTCTGGGAAACAGAGGCTCAGAACAGGAGAGGTTTCATGTATAAACTTTGTTTTTCTAGTGCTGGTATGCTATGGGTAAGTAAAAGCATCTCAAGGGAACTGCCTGCCAGTGCTCCTGCACTCACTGTACTCAGTTCTTGTACTCTTATCTCCTGCTGTTGTATTCTCACTCTGCCTCCTGTATTTGTATTTGCTCTTCTCCACCTTGCCTCCCTAAACTTGTATCTTGAGCCTGTCTGCACTGCATTCCTTGCGTGTAAAAGCAAAGGTGCTGGTGGCAGGATTTGAAATGATCAGCTGAGAAAAAACAGAGACTCCTTTCTCACAGTCCTCAACTGAAAAGGACAGTAGTGCAGCCAAAATGCTCTTTGCTTCAGGAAGGTGACTGATGTGATACTTCAAGTCTGTGCTGAGGCCAGCAACAAAACTCTCGTCATGCAGCCTCCCACCCAAAAGTGATCCGCTTCACACCAAAGAGAGGGACTTTTTTCTTTCTTGGCCAAACCCCTCCTTTGCCCTCTGCATGGAGAAAGCACATCCACTGCAGCAGCAGTCATCCTGGCTGGTTTGCAGGGGACAGTCTACAACAGCAGGTGCTGTTGCTCTTTCAAAAGCTGACATGCCTTTCCTTAGAAAAGTCCTGCTCTGCAAGTGTTGGAGCAGCAACTCTTCCTCTCAATGGCACTGTGTTCTGCCATTACTCGCCATTCCCATGCAGAGGGAATCTTTTAGAGACTCTGTTTCCTTTCTTGTGTGATGAAATCACTAATTTTTGCCCTCCTGCTTCTGTTTTCTCTCTCAGTGCCTGCAAGGATTGGATTTTCTTCACTGGAACCACGTGATCTACCGAGATGTGAAGAGTGACAACATCCTTCTCAGAACCGACGGCTCTGTCAAGCTGGGTCAGTATATTCCTGGTCAGGTGCAGCGTTCAGGGATGTGGGGTGAGGGGCTGCTTTGAGTGGCTGCCAACTCCCCAGAAATGGTGCTGGTGGCAGTGCAGGGACCCACCGCTCTGAGCTGAAGGCACGGTTGCAACGTGCACAGAGGTCTAAGGAACCAGGAGAAGTCAAGAGTGGCGTTGGTGTGTTTGTGTCTCTTCCAGAGGGAGGGAGCTACAATCTAAAGCTTCAGGGGAATAAAGGCCACTGCTGTGAGCAGCGTTAAAAAAAATGTGATTTTTTTGGAAGTGGCCAATTCCATACTTCCTTGGCTAAAGCCCCAAGGAAACTGAGTGTGGACAGTTCTTCAGGAGATTCAACAACACATAGACTGAGAGTGGGGAATTCTTTTGCTTGATTTCCTAACTTGACCTGGCTTTCATGGTATGTTTATTTGTCCACAGCTGACTTTGGCCTCTTTGCTCAGCTCACCCCTGAGCAGCATAGACGGAGCTCAGTGGCCGGCATTTCTGGCTGGATGGCGCCTGAAGTGCTGACAGGTCAACCATATGGCCCCAAAGTGGACATATGGTCTTTTGGAATCGTGGGCATCGAAATGGTGGAACGAGAACTTCCTCACAGGAATGAAACTCCTGTTTCGGTAAGGTGCAAATACTCCCTGATCCCACTTGTCTTTCTCACCTGTCCCATGTCCTGTGTGCCATTGGACAAATCCCATTGCCATCTGCTGGCACCACTTCCACCAAGGTCCCCTTCTAAACATGTCCCTGCAGCACATCAGCATCTGCTGTAAATTCGGTTGCATCAGAAGGGAAGTAGCAGTTCAGAAACCTGGCATTTTGGCCTGCAACCTGCCTGACATTTCTCATTTGCTTTTTGAACTCCGCTGGTGCTCTGTCTCTGAAGGGCAAGAATTTTTCAGTAGAGAGGTTAGACATGTGATAAATATCCTAAGAAATTGACGTTACACCTTCCCAGTTTCAATTTTATCGGAAAAGAAAGGAAAATGAAAAAGAAAAAGAAGAAAGACACAACCACCAAAGCAATGCCCAAGTAGTTTTGTGTAGGAGTGACAGTGTGTAGGACGGTCGGGATGGATGGAGACGAGAGATCTTTGAAGCCAGGTCTTGGAACTTTCGGTTTATTGCAAAGGGAGTGGATGCAGGGCCCTGCTTGGAGCTGCCAGCCACAGCTCGGAGCAGGCCCGAAAGAGGAGCCCAAAAGAGAGACCCGAAAGAGTGAGGAAGTTCCTGTTACAAGACAATAAATCTTCTTCTGTGCAGAATGTTCAAATTTTCACTAACTAATCTAGTCCAAGATACAAATACTAGAGTATTTACCTACAGCCTATAAGAATCATTACATTATCATACTGTGTTACATTTTAAACCCTAAAAACTACTCTTTGGACCCCTTCTGCCAAGCTAGTAGGGTCTGCTCTGACCCTTGGACCTGTCTGCCAGCAGAGGGTGTTGTTTAATCAAAAGGGGATTACCTTCAGCTGGCCATACCATTGTTTTCCAGTTGTTCAGTAACTAAGGCTAGTAACTATCTCAAAGCTTACTTTCATTTCAATCTCGCTTACAGTTTCCATATTCTCAAAATCTTTTGCCAGGCATACATATTTGTAAAGGTTTTCCGGTTTCATCTTCCCCAACAGTTTTGCTTCCTTTTTCTTTTTTTAACCACAGCACATTGATTTTCCTCCACACTGTAGCATCTTTTCCAAGTCCTGTGGGTCTTCAAAACTTTCAGGCTTTCAAATAATCTGTACATTGCTCAGTCATGTGTGTGGGTGGCCTGGATAAGTTGAGGATGTGTTTTTCTCTGACTGCAGTTACTCTAAACCCTTGGCTGTTTCTGGGTCTTTTAAAAAGTTGATGAGCTTGCAGCCTGGTGCCTGGGGCTGGGATCCAACGTGGGCAGTTGATGCTGGTGCTGTGTTCCTTTACCATAGGAGCAGGGCCATCCCTGGCTTGCACAGTGCTAAGGGCAGTGAGGACTCCAGCTCCCCACCATGTCCAGTGGCTGAGCTCAGTTGCAGAGAGACAGGATAAAGCCCCCTTTGTGACCTCTGAGGGTGTGGGAAAAGGAAAGAAAGCTGCCATAATTATTTATACTCCAGGGGAGTGTGCTTGCTGTCTTGGGCTTGCAAATTTTCCTCTGGGTTGAAGAGGATAATAACAAAGTCTTTTTGGTCACCATCTAGTTCAGTGCCACCAGCACAGAGCTGTTACTATTGTGATGGGCATTTTTCTGGAGACCAGGCTGCAGCCTGGTGTCACGGAGAGCTGTCAAAACCTCCCACTTCTTACAGACATTTTTTGCGATGGGGACGCCATTAATGCATTGACTTGAGTATACAAATGAGCAGAGGGTGACCATCGGGATGGTGCTTCTTCTTCTGATTTAACCTTGGAAAGGTTTCCTTTTGCCACATAAAGAGGCTGAAACTTGCAGCTGAGAGACAGAGCTGCAGGTGGCTCCTGTGTGCCTAAGCCGGCATTTTCATCCCAATACATTTGTGCAGGCGTCTTAAAGGGTCTGTGTTGAATATGAGATTCCAAATGTTTGTTTCCTCACCCTGAGGAATACCTGGTGGATCTCCATTCTTGCCTCCCATGCACCTCTGTTTTCTAGAAGAGGACAAGAAGCTCAATGAGTTTTGGTTTATGACCGCTGTGCTTAAGGGACCAACAAGCACTGCAGAGATGCCTTTCATGTACTAATCCTTGGAAACAGTAGCGTTAGTGTAGCAGAGTCCATCTTCTGAAAAGCCTGTCAAGGTGGTGTGAATCCTCCAAGAAGGAAACAAGCTTTGCTGATGTAGCTCCCACTAACTGGGTCAGTCAATGAAATTGACTGCCAAGGCAGGATCAGCGGGATGTTGGAAAAGCCGTGTTTTTTTGTTGGTAAAGGAAAGTCATCTTTCCTTTACCATCTCCATCTTACCAGAAACTGCTCTGCAGAGTGGAGTTTAAACAGTGGGCTCTGGGAGAGCAGTTACAGATGGGAAAGAAGCAGGTGGAGCCTCGTGTTTCCTTTTCCTGCAGGCTGAACTCCCGATAGCCAGAGGAGAGAGACCACAGCTGCGTAAACCCAACCGATTCTCACCTTCCCTGCGTGACTTCCTGAGCTGCTGCCTGCAGACAGACAAAGAGCAGCGCTGGTCTGCCAAGAGGCTCCTGCAGGTAAAATGCCAAGGGGCTGAGGTGAAACAGTGTCTGAGGGATGGGCTCCTCCTCCACCGAGGTCCGAGGCATCAGATGAGCCCCCTTCCTCCTCACCTCCACTCTTGGTGATGTTCAAATGAAAACAGTGAGGAATCCTAGAGTGGGCTGGGCTGGCAGGGCTCTGGAAAGTCCTCTGGTCCAAGTAACCTGCAATGAGCAGGGACATCTTTAAAGAGATCAGGTTGCTCAGAGTCCTATCCCACCTGACCTGGAATGATTCCAGGGATGGGGACACCTACAAGCTCTTGGGACAACCTGTGCCAGGGTGGCACCATGCTCCGAGAAAAGAAGGTCTTCCTTAGACCTACTCTGATTAGATCCCCATGTGTTTAAAACTATTTGCCCACACTCTCTTGTAACTGGCCCTGTTAAAAAAGGTTACCCCCACTTTCTTCAAAGCCACTCTGAAATCTTGGAAAGCAGCAATAAAGTCTCCCTGGGGCCTGTTCTTCACAAAACTGAATAACTCCACCTCTCTCCGCATTTCCTGAGAGGACAGGTGCTCTGTTTTCTGGCTGTTTCTGTTGCCCTGATTTGGTGGGATGTTCAGTTTTATCTAATGGTAAAAGAACTGAAGTACAGCAATGCAGGGTAGAGAGACATGAAATGGTGGTGGAGGAACCCAAGGCTGCCAGTCCTGGCACAGCACTCTGGAGAGATTTGGCTGTGGGCAGGAGGGGCTGTGAGGGACTCACTGTGAGCCTCTGAGGGGCCCTGGTTTGTGCCCCCCACCCCACCCTTAGAGGTTTCTGGCACACAAACAGGGACAGCTGAGAGGGACTTGTCCCAGCCCCATCTGCTGCCTGGCACGCTCAGGCAGAGGGGAACTGGCCCAGGCTGACTGCCAGGTTGTGTGGCAGAGAGGGAACTGCAGGACCCAGCGCCACTCGGCTGGCCCTGCTGGGAAGGAAGGTGCCATCCCACACAGGAGGGGCAGGGCATGGAAAGGCAGACACTGCTCTGTGTGCCTGTGAAAGTTAGCATGGTGCCTGTCTTTCCAAGACAGGGACCTATGGGAGTCATTGGAGCTTCCTGAAAGGAAGAAACCCCAGGGACAGAAAGCACCATTTCTAGAGCACTAGCAGGGCAAAAATCCCAGCAAGATGGAGAAACCAGAATAAATGAGGCCAGGTTTGCCTGTGATGGCAAGCTCCTGCACATGATGAGTGGGGAACAGATGGTCCCATTGTTTTACTTTCTGGATCTTTCTAGGAGCTAGAGGGATCCTGATTGAGTCTGTGAAGCACTGAGCTTGGAAGGTCATGGTTCACTGTTCTTTGTTGTTTTTTTTCCTGTGGATTAGCATCCATTTGTAACAGCAGCCAAGCCAACGTCCATCCTGGCACTGCTCATCAACTCAGTGAAGATGAAGAAGACGAAGAAGACGAAGAAGACGAGAATCTAACGATGAAGATATTATTACCAAGTTAGAGTAGGATTGTAGAGTAGGACTCTAGAGTAGGATTGTTAAGTAGTTTTGTAGTATAGGTTTATAGATAGGATTATAATTAAATAAAGTTTTTGAAGCATCAAGTCGTTTGGAAGATTCCCCTCCCTCTGACCCCTTCAGAAAACATTTCCTTCTGAATTGCCAGTTGTCTTTTATTGGTGCTGAGACACACTTATGGCTTCTTTGGTATGGTTTGTAAATGGAGAAGGCTATTCTTCATTCCTCTTTTCCAGACTACACTGCCTTTGGCATACGGCCCACCGGCCCCGTTTGGCACATCTGTGGCACTTCCAGTTGAGGCAGAAAGGGCAATGGCATTTGCAGGAAAAACCAAAGGGAAATGGGGCAGCCAAAACATCCTGTGCAGATGCAGGCCTTCAGCTGTGACTCTAGAGCATTTGGGTGCCTGCCACTTGGATTTGTATCGTGAAGGGCAATGTCTTTGGCTGGAGGAGAGCCTTGCTCAGTGGAGAAAGCAGAAAGATCAGAGAGGTGCTCTGAAAGGTCTCCTGCGGTGCAGAGCTGTCAGCGAGTGTGAGGTGAGAGCGGGCCCGGCCTTGCCCGGCGTGGAGCTGCAGCAGAGCCCTGGCAGAGCCCGGAGCAGCCTGAGCCTGGGCAGGGGCAGGCTGCAAGGAGGCCCTTGTAGCTGCAGGAGGCACAGCCCGGCCCTGCGTGCCTCTTGCTGGCAGCGGGCGCATCCTCCGCTCTCAGAGGCCAAGCGTAGCCGGCTGCTCCCGAGGGGAAGCGGAGCCCTGCTGGGCACAGCCCAGCCTGGAGGCATTGGCCCTCTGGAGTCTGCCCCGAGGAGAGAAAGGCCAAGGGCAGCCGAGGGCCGGTGGCCTGGCTCAGCATTCCCACTCTTGTGCCGGCTGTCCTGCGACTCCTGGCAAAGGTCAGCAGTGTGTGCAGCACTCTGGGCACCGGGGCAGGAGCCGGGCTGCTCGGCAGGCTGGAGCACAGGGCAGCGTCCTTCAGGCACGGCGCTTGTGCCAGGGGACCATGGGCCAGCGGGAGGCAGGGACAGCTCGTCAGCTCACGGCTGCAGGAGCCAGTGCCTCACACAGCTCTGGGAGGCAGCGCCTGCAACCCCGCACTTCTGCACTGAGCCACAGCAAAGCTGTGACCTGCAGAGTGCTTTGCAGAAATATTCAGGGCCAGCAGGCCAGCCTGCTTTGTGCTCTCTGGCACACAGCAAGCGCTGTGCCACGCCGCAGCTCGGAGCTGCTGGGAGAGAGGGAATCGGGGATGCGCCTGAGGGTTTTGTTTGAGTCATGAACTGGTTGGATGAGAGCAGGAAAATTTCGGTAGGCAGTCTGTGTTTTCTTCCTTAATTTGTGAAAGAAAGTCATAATGTGTTGCACACAGGTTAGGGGTATTGTCAGAGAAAGGCCTTATAAAATCAGGCCTTACTCTGCTAAAAATGAGCAGCTGGCCTGTTGTGTCTTCTACGTGCAGCTAGCTAACTTCCCATGTGAAAAATCATGACTGCAGTTAGCACAACAAGCTCTTGTGGGAAGAAAACTGTTTGCATCTGTAATAATCAGGAAATCTGTCCAATGGGAGTCCACAAAGGAAAATTGTAAACACCTGAGTAAAAGAGTCTTAGCAAATTCACCCAAAAACACCTAAGCAGTGAATTATGTGGCAAGAAAACAACCAGGAAATTGGAGTTGAACATGAGGTCTGTGAAAATGCTGTAAAAATGAGTTGTGTGAATAAAGAATTGGCTTTCCCTGCATGCAAAAACTGAGTCCTGGCTGCTGTATTGACACTGCAATGTGGCTTCACTCAGCAAGAGCACTTGAAGGGTGTATTGATGAAATGCTTGTGTTGATTCCCAGTACAGCAAGGAGAAGTATTAAGTGTATTCAATAGGGCTTAAGCTTGTGAATCCCTTTAGCTTTAACAGGCAGTGCTGAACCCTGTATTGCCCCACTGCAGTGCCTAATGTGTGCAAGTGCTATTTTAGCCTTGAGAATAAAGAGAGTGGTCCTGCTAAGAAGGTAGCTGGAATGCATTCAAAGGGAAGATATGTTTTTAAGAGGCTCTTGACCAGCAAAGGAGAATTTGAGGAATGGAATAGTTTTCAAAAGACTGTGTCAGGAACCAGAGTCATGTTCCAGGCCCTGCCATATTTGATCCGTGTTTGAGCAGGTTGACAAGACAATGAAGAAAAGTGTATTGTTTAATGGGTGGGAACAGGACCCTTGAAAGAGAAACAATGTATGGGTCAGTCGGTGGGCAGTTAAGGTTTGAAAGGGGAGCAATGCATAATGGAGCCTTGTTGGCATGGCCTTGGTATCTGGAGCCATCCTGGCCTTATCTCACATGCCAGCCATGTGTGAGCTGATGCTGTAACTGGGAAAATTCCACTCCTGAGCAGGAGGTATAAGGCCTGGCTCTGGGCTGGAGGGGTGAGAAGGATGACGTGCACACCATTTTGATCCAGGGCATGTCCTGGAAGTGCACTGCCTACCTGCCCCTGTTGCCGAGCACCACACTCCATCTCCTTCTCTTGCTCAGCGGATTTTTGGGAATCCAGGGGTTGGTATTATTTGCTACTGCAACTAATGGAATACATTTGCTTGGCAAGCCCAGTTGTGTCTTAGATTCTTTTGTGCATGGGTCTCCTCCTGAACCTGTGGCAACGACCACCAGGGACCTACAGGATACTCCTACTCCTATTCTGATGTCAATAAATTCAGAGAAATTATTTAAATATGTCAAATAATTTGGAGTAATGTTTAGCCTGCGAGTTTCAGCAAAGTATTGAATATGTCTTAGTTCCATGGATACAAACTAATAAGTGAGATTGCTGGGTGTGCAGGTGTTAGGGGAGTGATTCCCTATGCACCGAGTACTGAAATAAATGAATGCCTCCTTTCCAATCCTGAGCTGGCAGCAGGGATCAGGCCCTGCTCTGTAACTTTCATTTTGGCAACTTCTGTGAACAGGTAAGAAAGGTCAAAATGAAACCTTTCCCAGCTATTTGCCTCTCCTTTATCTTTTTATGCGCCAGAAGTCTGTGTCACAGATGGCCTGGCTGTGTGCTGAGCAATGCAGCCCCCACAAAGCCTTTGGTTTCCCACAAGTTGCCATGCCTTGTTCCCAGGTGTGCCCAGCTCTGGCAGGAGAAAGAGCCTGCAGCGCCGTGCCCTGCCCAGCCGGGGCTCTCTGGCACAGAGCAGCAGCAGCGCCAGCACCTCTCAATCCGCTCTTTCCTTATCTTCTCCTGGGACACAGAAGCCTCTGGAAATCAGCACCACCAGTCGTGTTCCCAGCTCGGAGCAGCTCCTGCTGGTGGGCAGGTGCTGCCAGTTTGACTGCTTCCAAAGGGGAATAAAGGCAGAGATGTACATCCTCAGGAGCCCTGGGCGTATCCAATAAACATGCAAATATGTGGGAGATTTGCTAGGAATTGTTTCAGCTGTTATGCCAACAGTGCCTTCTCTCCTGGTTCTGTGTGCTATAGATGAGTAATGTAACAGTTGGCTCTCACTGTTAAGAGGTAGATATTATGTGGATATAAAAATGTATAGTGATGTTATTGTAATATAGGCTCCCATAGTCCTATTTCCCCTCCCCCTTGCAATAGCCTTGGTAGTCAGGGCTTTTGGGGAGGGCCGGCTTGTGACCAGGAGGTGTGGGGTAACAACACCTGACCTCCAGTCAAGAGGTAAGAAAGGAATCTCCACCAGTGGATGGCAAAACTTTGGCAAAACTTTGGCGGGATGAAGGGTATAAAAGGCAGAGCAACCATTTGATAGATGAGCTGCTCTATGTAATGTTCATAGAGACTCCCAGTGCTGCAAGTTTTCCTTATTCAGTCCTTTGTTAAGATTTAATAAACCTTTAAATTTATAAAAGTGAGGGTTGTGTCTCCGATGTGCAATGCTTTGGGCCATATTCTTGGTCTGGTTTCCTTAGCTTGGTTCCCATCTGAGTGCTCAGTTCGGGTACAGGCTGTAGGTGCTTGGTGCACTCCTGGAGTTACTCTTGGATCCCTTGAACAACAGGGTTTGTTTGGCCCATGAAAGGAATTTGTGCTGCTTTGTGACAGAGGAGAACTTCCCCAGCTATTTTGCATTTGCTGTAGGGAAGGTTGGTTATTGCTCTGCCTAAATTCACAGGCCAATATAGAGTGCTTGCATTGTGATGTCAGGGCATGGTTGCCATGTGGTCATGGTGGCATCAGAAGGTTGTCTTGGTGCATGGAAGGCCTCAGTGTCAGAGCAGCTCTAGGGCTTGCTCAGGGCAGGAGCATCCTCCTGCTTGAGGCGTTTGTCAGTGGGAGCTGCCCACAGACAAGAGCCTTGATTTTTCTGACGGTGGAGCAAATCTGCACAGCAGTGCTACAATGATTGAGAAGGTTGTTGCTGTAGCTATTGGAGCTTACGGCGTTTGTTATTCCAGCTATTACCTCACTAACCTGACACGTAAGTTGAGGTTTTCCCGGGGTGTACCCGAACGTGGCTTTTGTATGTCTTCCTGCTCTTTCTTAGTGCCTGAGTTATTTTGAAACAGAAAGAGCACTAGCGTGCCACTGGTTTGGTAAAGCTCCTGTCAAGGAGTTCAGCTACAAGGGGATTTCTGTCGCCACAGGGCAGCATTTGCAAGGGAACCTGCAGGGGTTCTGTTCCCTCCCCGGGAGAGTCTGAGGCAGCAGAGTCTGTCATTTCCTCAGTTTGCTGGGACAAGCAAGACAGCTTTGAAAATTTAAACTGGAGACCTTCTTGGAAGGCCTTCTAATAACTCTGCAGTATTTCCCAGAATTCAGGGAAAGCTTCTTTCTTTCTACATTTTTTCATGAAAGGAGTTGACTGTCTAACTTGACCCTTGACTGAGTGTTAAATAGTGATTCCCTTTGCAAGGAAGTGCAAACTCCAAAGCAGTGAGTGTCTGCTCCTGGACCCTGGAGCTGCTGCTGTGCTGTGTCACAATAGAGCTGCCATATCATAGTGGAATTTTGGGGCAGCTTTTCTGGGCAACTGTCTCCAGCAAGTTAATGAGAAGTTGTGCATGCAACTGATTTAAAAAAAAAAAAGGTACCAAAAGGAGAGGATTTTAAAAAGATGTGCTATGCGTTTGGTAGAAGAGGAGCATTGAGCGTTAGCAAAGAATTTGCATTTTCTTGATCGTGTTTGTATCCATTTAATGGCTAAACAGGCCAAAGGGTAGGCACGCCCAAGAATACTATCTGGATCTCTTGCTAGTTGTGTGAACGAAATGTGTCTCCTGGAGGGATGTTGTGAAACGGAAAATACTCTCTGTTTGCGGTGATTGTTCTGTGGGATTCACCAGCCCAGGCAATTTTCTCACAGCGTCTGGTTTGTTTTCCCTTGCCCACTACAGGTCACCTGATGCATGTAATCAGCGGTGCTGGTCCTAAGGTGAGTGAGAAAGGAACATTTCAGGTTTGTGCTGTTTAGCAATTGTAGAGTAAGCTGTGTGCTTAGCCAGAACCAGTAGGCTGTAGAGGGCCGGGCACGCAGGCTGGAAGAAAATCCATTTTCATGCCTTCAGCAACAAATACAAAGGCATAGCTGGATATTTCCTAATTTCCAACTCAGAGCCTTGAAGACCTACAAACTCAGTTTTGCAGAGAGAACATTGCTTGATGACACCAGACAGGGATGAATACTTAAGAGAGAGCAACTTCCTGCAGAGTTGAATAAACCCATTTTAATTGAAGTCACAGCAACTTAGATTTCTATCCCTATAAACCTTCATGATACTTCCTTAGAAGATGTGGTTGTAGAATTAGAAGGACAATTTAATGCTGTATTTGCAGTCAAATGGGCAGCTTTGTGGCTGGGCAGCTGCATGGGCCAAAAGGACGCAGGGGTGCCGGCCAAGAGCAGCTGAAGGTGGGCCAGTGCCTGGCCAGGTGGCCAAGAAGGCCAAGGGCATCCTGGCCCGTGTCAGCAGCAGTGGGGCAGCAGGAGCAGGGCAGTGACCGTCCCCCTGGGCTGGGCAGCGCTGCGGCCATAGCTGGGAGTGCTGTGTCCACTTTCTGCCCGATCGGTCTGCGTCTCACAGAACAGGATGGGACCCGGACTGGCTGCAGACTTAGGATTTATTATGTCTGTATCATACAAGCAAAAAGCAAGAGACACAGACAAACGAACATCCATGCACATCTAGATCAAAGACAAGATGGCAGTTTATGCAAAGCCTTTTTCTACATATTCTTTGAACCAGTAGCATAAAAGAAAAGGTGCAGAGTCATTATACTCTAACCAATAAGAAAAGGACCCATGTGGGTTTAACATTAACAGAAGGACTTCTATGAACCTCAAACAATATACAATAATTCATTATATAAGATTGAAACTTTTTCTATTTTTGCAAAGCATATATCTAGAACTTTTGACATCTCAAACTATCACTAAGTTCTTGTTCTTTCTTGTTCCTTATAATAAATATAAATGTATTCACTTGGTTCTTCTTTTCCTAGCTTCCCAGGAGAAGGTTTTGAAATTTCCCAGCCTTTTTCAGCTTTATGTCTACTTTCTGGGGCCTTTTTGCACTTTCTAAAGTTTTTTACCTTTTATATATCCCTACAATTCCCCCTCTCTTTTTAAGTAAACTATTTTTGACTCGTCACTTATTTATTACTTTGTGTTATATAGCTTTACTACTGCCTATATTTATTCACTTAGGAAAAAAGTTATAAACTTTTTGTATGAAGGTACTTTTGGTTTTGTTTGTTTTAAGCTCTATAATTTTAAGTTAAAGCATTATTAATGTTGGGTAAAGTGAGGTATAGTATCTGTATTAGGTTCTGATAAATTTATAAATTTTGACTTTTTTAAGGTCTCAATGTAAAGGGTAAATTTTTGAGTGACTTTAATTAGTTTTGGTGAGGTTTTGTGCATTGTTTGTAACTTTTCTTTTGTATTTTTCTTTTGGACAATAAAAACTTTTTGATGAGTTTGTAATGTGTTGTGAATAATGAAGGGAATAAGGAATTAATATTAATATTATAATAACAAGATTTTACTTAACTTGTAAAGTTGTTTTGATTAAGGAGTTAAGCTCTACTTACTGAATCAATTGTTTAACTATGTTTCTTTATTTTTAATTGTAGATGTTAAGTTTTTAAGTGTTTGTATGTTTTTGTGAATGGATTTAGAATGATTAGACAAATTTATGTAACACATTCTTTTGAATTCTTTATAACTCTGTTTTTGTGTTAGAAAAGGAAATTAATGGTTGTTTGATTTTGGAGTTTGTTGGACACTGCTGATGTCAGCATGTTACTGAGTGCACTGGATGTGGTATTTGTTTGTTTGTTTAGTTAATATTTAATCTTACCTATTTGTCTTAATGTTGTTTCTGAAGCAATTGTAGGTAAAAAGAAGCTTGTTGAAATATTTTGTGTTTTTTTAACAGACTGAAATTACTATTGTAATCTTTTGGGTATAGGTATATATGAATAGATCTTTTTTCTTGTCTTTTTTGAAACTGTTTTAGTACTGGGTGTTATTACAGTGAGTGTGCTAATGTTACATGGTTTGTCTTTAGAGTATGATGGAATGTTTTGCTATCTTTTATTTCTACAAATGAACTAATAACACTTCGGTAATTTCTGTGGCTATTGGTTAACTTTAGATTTTTATCTACAGTGTATGAGTAATTGCACTGAAAACTTAAATTTTTATATTCGTAGTAAGAGTGAATAACATTGTATTTTGGAGATATATTTTTTTTGGTAATTGTTTCTTGAAAATGTGACACAGAAATTTATTGTTCAGGAACTAAGGATCTTTAATTCTTGGGGTTCTGAACTTGTTTTGAGGAGTTGTTTGTTCTAGAGACTTTAATCCTATGTGGGATGGTTCCTATTAGCAATTTCACTTGGTTTGTTATTAAGTCACTTTTTTGTTAAAGGATCATGTTATATAGGTATTGGCTAATTTTTTAGTGGTACCCTAACTAAACAGGTTGAAAAAGGCTTTTTTGGATTTGAGTGAGACATACATATGGTATCTGATCTTGTAGCTTTGGTTAATGTGACTTAGACATTTGGTTTTGGTTGTTGTATAGGAAAATTTACATTATAAAAAGTAAGCAAAGTTAGAAAACATAAAGTGAACTGATTTTCTTTCATATCTTTTTTGTTGAGTTACTCTTTGTTAAAAGAATTTTCTATATATTTTAACTTTTAAACTGCATTTTTTGGAGAGTTTAGAATGTTAATTTTTTAGAATCTAATGATAATAATAAATCCTTCTTTTTTATGTTTTTGTTAAAAGAGCTCAACGGAACAAGCTCTTTACACATTTATCATTATCATTAAATTGAAGTTTGCAGATTCTGCAGGTGACATAGGAACACTCGGCGTGACTTGTAGTCTCTGTTTAGCTTACGTTTGTGTGCTTGCTCTTTGACTTTTGGGTTTGTTAGTGTGTTTTGGTGTGTTGTATGGTTTGGCATTCTTTATTGGAATTCACTTTGCTTTTCTAGTACTTGTAGAAATACAAGTATACTCTTTGCTTTAAGGTATTAATTGGAAAGGACTTTTAATTTGTCTTGTTTCAAGGCTTTTAATTAAAACAGGAGGATTTTCTTTTTAGTTTTGCTTGTGTGTTATTTTTAAAATGCTTAAAAATTGGTAGATCTAGTTCTGCAAAAGAACCATTTAAAAAATTTTTAACACATAAAGCTTTACTTAATTTTATCTGTGGTATTACTTCTGCTCCCCTCTTCTGTTGATCTAAATGTGTTTTAATGTGTGATGTGTCTTTTTAACAGTTGTTTGATTTGTGGGGGAGTGGGGAATACTAAAGGTGTGATGAACATTTTAATTTATTAGGAATGTTGCTACTTTTTGAGATAGATATGTGGGGCTATTGTTTTTTTTTGGGGTACACGTAATGAAGTAAATGTTTGTAAAAAATGTTGATCGGTACGATTACTTGTTCTCTTGTGTGGATAGAGGTAAAATCTGTACTTGATAGTGAATCTACTGAAACCTGAATATTTTTAAATCTCTCAAAAGAAGGGTGTTTAGTGATGTTTGTTATAATTGTGGATTTTTTAAACTTTGTGGATTAACAGTTGTTGTAGAAACAGGGGTTTGCACAAGCTGACAATCAGGGTAACTGTAATGATAGCTTTAGCTTGGGATTTAGAGATACGAAACAAGTGTACAAGTGCTTGTGCATTTTGATGAAAAAAGGTATGACTCAATTTTGTGTGCTCAAAAATGTTTGGTAATGTGTTTGAGATAACTATGGTCCGTTTATTTGTTCTTGTATTTCTTTTTGCTAAACATCTTGGTAAAGATGAATGAGCTTTAATATGAGAAATAAAATATAGGTTAGTTCTGTGTTGTAAAATTTTATGAAGACACGAAAGCTAGCAATATAAATTATTATTACTAATATTTTTTAAAACTATTTTTTTACTTACATTAGTAACATAGGTAGAATCTGTAATTAAATTGAAAGGCTTTGAAAATAGCTGAAAAGCTTTAACAACAGCAGCTAGTTGAACTACTTGAGGAGAACTTTCTACTATTGGAATATTCGATTTCTAATTTTTTGTTGTTTGATTTAACTATACAGTTACTGATTTATGTTTTTCTTGACTTATTAGTGAAGAGCGTTGTATTACTTAAAGGCCCTTCACTTAGCAAGGGCTTTTTTTGAAACTCAATTTTGTTTGTAATAATTTGTGACTTGGATAATGAATGGAACAAACACCTGAAAAACTTAACAATGCATTTTCTAGATCATCTGAATTTTGTAATGTCTAATCTAAATAATCTGTATTTAAAGGTAAATATAGAACTGTAAAGTCTTTGCCTGTTAAGGTTAATAGTCTTGCTTTGACCTTAATTACAATTTGTGCTATTATTTATCTCTAGGGTTGTAGAAACTGTTTTTGGAGACTTGTAGGGAAGAAAAACTTATTCTGCTATTAATAATGGATCTTTCTCAGATGGATCTCATTGGAAAATGAGGCTATAAAGTTGTAGCTTCTGTCTCAAAGCAGTCAGGAAGAAAGGTTTCTTTGGAGCATAATGATGGGCTTGTCTTCTTTGGAAAGTTTTTGTGACTTGTTATGCTGAGTTGAGCTTCAGGTGTTAAAATCTTGGGAGATTTAATGTCAAAGTTTTCTCTCAGTAGATCAAAAAGCGGAGCAAGTTCATCATTGGTAATTTTCAAAATAGGTTTCATCTTGTTAATTTCTGTTAAAAGTTGCTGTAAATCTTGCAAAGTGTTGATGTTGACTTGAAGTTGTATCTTTTGGGGTGAAATTGTTTGTTTTGTTATCTTCTATCTTAGATATTTTTAGGGTGGGATTTCTTGTATCTTAGACGTAGAAATTCTAGTTCAGTCTTTTGGATCTCAGTAACAGCGCTGTCACAAGTTTGTTTTATCTTTGTCTGTGTTGGTGCTGCAATGAGTAGATCATCTATGTAGTGTAGAATCGTGGATTGTGGGTGCTTCTGTCAAGTTGTACACAGTACCTGTGTGACAAAATATTGTTAAATTGTTAGAGAATTCTTCATCCCTTGTGATAAAGATTTCTAGTGATATCTTTGCATTGGCTTTCTTTGCTTGATGACTGGAACTGAGAAGGCAAATCTTGGGGCATCTTCAGGATGAAGTGGTATGTTGAAGAAGCAGTCTTTTATATCGATGATGACGAGAGGCCAGTTTCTAGGAATTATTGATAGAGAGGGACGTACAGCAGCTGTCTTCCTTTCAAGACTTGTAATAGTAATCATGGATTCGCTTTCTAAACAAACAGTAGTTCTTCTGATCCTTGTGAGTGTTCTCATAGGTGATATTAAGTGTTAGTTATGGGCTAAAACAGGAGAGAAATTACTGAGACATCTGCACCGTATCTGGTATGCCTGTAACATAAATTGTTCTACCACGATGAGTTAGGCCACAAGTCAGTTCTGGTTGGTTTAGAACATGCTTCTAAGTATGCTCTACTTAGAAGACATGTAGCATTGGAGTGGAAATCACATCTGGATCACCTTGGTACACCATTTGATTGGTTAACAAAGCATTTTGTTGAGATACATTTTGTTTGAATATGTCTATAGGTAAAGCAATGATTGTCGTTTACTGAAATGATAACTGGAAAAATTAATAGTCTAAGACTTGTATTGTTGTCTTTAGCTATAATAATTAAAAATTCTTGTCTTTGTTGTGATTTGTTAATCAGACCTGTAGGTATACATTCATAACAGAAATTTTTCAAAAACCATATTAATTTTGAGTTTGCTAACTCCAGTTTTGTCCTTGGAGGTAATAGGAAGGAACGTCTTGTGGTACTGGTGGTAAAGGTAGATATTGTGTTTGGCTTTGAGGTCTCCTAGTGAAGGCTAAGGGGGAAAATTCCCTGGATTCTGGGTTGCTATTACTTGTTTCACCGCACAGTGGGTCATGCTTTGCTTGGAGTTTAACGGTAGCGGATTACTATCTATATCAAATTTAGAATGACAATTTTTTGCATAATGTTTCCCTTTTTGATATTGAGGACAAACAGAAGGTACTTCAGATTTTATTATTGGATCAGGGTAATTCTTTATCACATGACTAGGCTTCTCACATCTGAAGCAGGACTTTTTATTAAAGGTTCATTGAACAGCAGCAAGAGTTTTTTCAAAAAGTTTTGTTTGTTCTTCAATTGGTTTTTAAAATTTGTTTCTTAGTGAATCATGAGATTTAGTAATTTGCTCTCTAGGGACATTAGCTTGTACTGTAGCAAGATACTGTGGAGTGCTAATTTTACTGTAAGCTGAAAGCATTTGAGTAACAGTTGGAGGCTGTTTGGGTAATGTAGAAATAATTTTTTTGCAATCATCATTCGCATTTACAAATGCTAGGTTTTGGAGAATATAAGAATGAGCTGCTTTATCAGGGCATTGTCTTTCAACAGCTTGTATTAACTTATCTAAAAATGTATGATTCATTTGTTCTTTGTGTCATGGTCAAATATGCCTTAAGAGGAGTACTTGTTGATTTGACCGAAATTAAAGTTTTTCTTGCAGCTTGTTTAATATCTCTCAACACTGACCTAGGAACAAAGTTTGTGTTTCTGGTTTATCATATGGCAGTTTGCTAGACAACTTAGCTTCTGAAAATTTTTCATATGTACTACTAACATATTTTTCCCATAAAACCTTAATAGGTATCTTCTGCTGGAGTTCTCATAACATAAATTGTGAATTAGTTAAAATCAGACTTGCCACAACGCGACAATCAGTTGGCATGAGTTCATAAGAGTAAAAAAACACATAATTAAAATAAAGAGAGTTAATTCTGCTTTCCTTCAACTTTGATTTCACTCTTCGATGTTATAATGTGAGAGTGATTAATACATAGGCCTACTATTATCCCTCCCATAAGAGACTGGCATGGCTAAAATTTCTTCCTTTAAAAACTTAAAATCTCTTTTTTTTCCAAAAGATATTCCCTTTCTTTTTCTAATCAGACGTTGCTACATCATGTTCTGAACTAGGCAGATTATTGTTGCAGCAACTGAGCACTGAGAGAAATCTATCTTGGTTTCTAGACACAGTTTTGGGCTTTCTGCTCAAAGAAGTCTCAGCTTGGTTCCTTAGTAGTTTATTACTATTGCAACTCTTGGTCTCAGCTTTATAAATTTTTAAATTTTCCTTAATGATTTAGATCCTGATTTTATGATCCTGATTTTGCTTATTATTTTAAAATTTCCCAACATTTCTCAAAAGTATGTCTACATTCTAAAGACTTCTTACACTTTAGAAAGTTTTTTACGCTTTTATATTCATAAACACTTGTGGGCCCCTCTGAAGCAGGAAGTCCTTGAGGGGCTGGAGCATGTGCAGAGAAGGACACGGGAGCTGGGGAAGGGTGTGGAGCGCAGAGCCAAGGAGGAGGTGCTCAGGGTGTTTCAGCCGGGACAATGGGAGGCTGTTGAGAGACCTTCAGGCACACTTCCATAGATCCATACATGACAGTGCTCACCACAAGTGCCATTTCCCTGCCAAACATACCCTCACTGCATCCCAGTGCTTTAGACGCTGGTGTCGGAGAGACTCCCTGCTTATTGTTTGTTGTGTTTTTCTTTTGCTGGTTTAGTAGAGGAAAAGCCCTGTTGATTTTCTCATTATCCAACAAGCACAGATGCTTCTTCACAACGTTTCCTGCTCTTTTCCAGCACTGGATGAGATTCTGATCCAGTTGTAGGCTTCCATGTCTGCAGCAGCAAAAGCAAAGGCATAGATGACTCTTTCTTACTTTTCCATTTCTAAGCTCTCAAAAGCTAAAAGCTCTGTCTTGCAGATACAACATTGCTTGCTGATGGCAACCAGGGAAGAATATCAGCTTCATATCCATATATAGTTCTGTTGAATTGGCCCGTTTTAATTTGATCTGTGTTGCTTAGAATCCTTTTACACTGAATTTTTATGCTTTCTCCTTGGATGATATGGTGGTAGATGTGAGAAGGAAGGAGGTAACGGCTTGTCCCTCATGTTTCTCTCTTGCCCCAGAGCACAAAACCAGCATCAGTGTCTGCCCCAGCCACCTCTGCTCCTAGAGAAGAATATGAAGAGGACCAAATTGAGCAGTATGACCGTGAGACTCCATCAGGGGTCTCAGAAGAGCCTAAATCTTCAGAGCCAGTAAGTGCCACTTGTGGGTGGTGCTGTCGTTAGTGCAAGGCAGAGCTGCAAGTTTTGCTTTTGCGTTTCAGAGCTTTCAAGATTTATAACGTCAGTTACAAAGAGATCATTGGTATCTGAAAGAAGGGAGGGTGGAATATTTATTTCAGAGCAATTTGCAGTACAGGTGGATTAACAAATTTTAATACCATGAGAGCGCATTGGAATCCCATTGCAATTAAAGTTTCTCAATTTTCCTTGGAAGAAATGGTGGTAGATGTGAGAATATAGGAAGTTATAGATGATAGGTAACAGCCTGTCCCTCATGCTTCTCTCTTGCCACAGATGACAGAGGAAACAACAGTGTCTGCCCTGGCTCTCTCTCCTCCTGGTGAAGCCGAAGAGGAGGAAATTGAGGAGTATGACCGTGAGTCTCCATCAGTGGTCACACCTGAGCCTGAATCTTCTGAGCCGGTAAGTGCCTGTTGTGGGTGATGCTGTATTTAGTGCAAGACAGAGCTGCAAGTTTCTGACTAGCCAGCTCTTGCTGTTGCTGGCCGAGGATGCTGAGTGCTGGAGTCCTGCCAGGACCCAGCGATTTCCTGCAGGCAGTGACCTCCAGCTAGAAATTAGCCTTGGACCTGTCATGTTTAGGCACCAAAGCCTGTTGCCTCAGGGTGAGCGTCTGGCTGCTCAACTCAGTGAAGCTCTGTCTCTTGGGCTTCTGCAGGCCCAGGCCAAGGGCGCACGAGGTAGTGCTGGAGGTCTCAGGGCTTGGTTTGTTTGCTTTCCCTTTGTGGAAACATGTGTTTGGCTGGAGAAACGGGTCTGCAGTTTCTTGAGTATTTATTCAGTTCTACAAAGTGTGCGGCTCAGCTGTCTTGTGACTATTGATAAGCTGCAAGTACATGAGTGGTTGTCCATGAATCTGTGGGGGACAAGACCTGGTCAAAGAAACTAAGTTTATAATTGTAAAGCCCTCTTGTGAGGCAAAAAGCAAGGTTCTGTGGATGCATTTTTTGGTGTAGTCTGCAGCTTTGAAAAGTGCATTGCAGCCTGGAGGCGGGGCCGGGGGGAGGTGAAGCTGCAAGTCCATGACTGCAGTCTTGTGTTGCTCAGAAGAGGAAGGACATTTGAAATGGTGGATGCTGTATTTTGACTCCAATGGGCAACTTTGTGGCCGGGACGCTGTGTGGGCCAAAAGGGCCCAGGGGTGCCGGTCAAAAGCAGCTGAAGGTGGGCCAGGACCTGGCCAGGTGGCCAAGAAGGCCAAGGGCACCCTGGCCTGTGTCAGCAGCAGTGGGGCAGCAGAAGCAGGGCAGTGACCGTCCCCCTGGGCTGGGCAGCGCTGCAACCATAGCTGGAATTTCTGTGCTGCGTGTCACCCTCAAATCCACGGGTGATGAGTCCCCAGTGTACCCCATCCAGCTGGGCAGTGGGGCGAGTCGGGCAGAGGGAGGGAACTTCTCCTTGGATCCTGGGGGGCTTTGAGAAGCTCCCTCGTGAGTTCAAAGACAAGCTGGTCCGACAAGCAAGAGAAAGAGGCGCTCCTCCTCAGGATTAGTTCCGAAATTTAATGAGGGCCTGGAGAGATCCCAGGCCACATCCAAACCCGAAGGACATCCAGAGCAAGAGAGGGTGTCCCTGCCCAGAGGAGCCAGATATAGGGGGACAGGGAAATCCGAGCAGCCAACAGGGGAAGGACTTGGGAGTGGCTCTCTGGGGGCAAGGCCTCAGAGTGACCACTGAGGAGGGGGTGGGGGAGGAGCCCCGAGCCAGGGTCCAGTTACCTGGGGACCCTGGGAGAAGGCTCTGGACAAAGAGGAAGGGTCACAAGGTGATGGACACATCACCTGGGAGGAGACAGGGGGATGAGTCAGGGATTTTGGGGTTTGATGGACATACAGGTGCTGATGGGAAAGCTGGGATGAAGCAAACGGATACAAAGAGGGGATATGGAGGGACAAACCATTATGAGGGGATATACAGGGCGAGCACAACTCCACAGTGATGTGTCTACATGTGGGCCCCTCTGAAGCAGGAAGTCCTTGAGGCGCTGGGCGTGTGCAGAGAAGGACACGGGAGCTGGGGAAGGGTGTGGAGCGCAAGGCCAAGGAGGAGGTGCTCAGGGTGTTTCAGCCTGGACAATGGGAGGCTCGTGAGGGACTTTCAGGCACACTTCCATAGATCCATATGTGACAGTGCTCATCACCATGGCTGTTCCCCTGCCAAACATGCCCTCATTGCCTCCAAGTGTTTTAGCCACCTGAGGAGGGGACACTTTTGACTTGGTTTGACTTGGTTTGGTAGGAGGTAAAGCCCTGCCCATTTTCTCTCTTGCCAGCAAGCACAGATGCTTCTGCACAACCTTTCCTGCCCTTTCCTTGCACTGGTTGGGATTCTGATCCACTTTGAGTTTTCCATGTCTGTCGCAGCAACAGCAAAAGCCTTGCTGGCTATTTCCTGCTTTTGCATTTCAGGGCTTTAAAGTGCCAAAAGCTCCTTTGTGCCAAGGCACATTTGCTTGCTGATGGCAGCCAGGAAGGACTATCAAATACATAGAGTGCATCAAATAGAGTTCTGCTGAGTTAGATTTAATCTGGTCAGAGTGATTTAGAATCGCATTGCTAACAAAGTGGAAAATATTTCCTTTTAAGAGGAGGTTATGGATCTCAGGAGAAACAAGATTATAAATGAAAGGCAACAGCTTGTCCCTCATGCTTCTCTCTTGCCACAGATGACAGAGACACCAGCAGTGTCTGCCCTGGCTCCCTCTCCTCCTGGTGAACAAGCCAGAGAGGAGCAAATTGAGGAGTATGACGTCAAGGCTCCATCAGTGGTAACGCCTGAGCCTGAATCTCCTGAGCCAGTAAGTGCCAGTTGTGGGTGGTGCTGTTTTTAGTGCAACACAGCACTGAAAGTTTTGCTTTTGCATTTCTGAGCTATCAAGATTTAAAAGGTCAGTTACACAAATAGATCATTGTCACCTGATAGTAGACAGGTTGGGATATTTAAATCAGAGCAAGTTGCATTACAGTTGTAGTAGCCAAATTTAATACTATGAGAGCACCTTAGAATCCCATTGTTATCAAAGTTTCTCAATTTTCCTTGCAAGATATGGTGGTAGATGTGAAAAGAAATGAGGTTATAAATGATAGATAACAGTCTATCCCTCATGCTCCTCTCTTGCCACAGATGATAGAGACAACAGCAGTGTCTGCCCTGGCTCCCTCTACTCCTGGTGAAGAAGCCGAAGAGGAGCAAATTGAGCAGTTTGACCACAAGGCTCTATCAGTGGTCACACCAGAGCCTGAATCTTCGGAGCCAGTAAGTGCCAGTTGTGGGTGGTGCTGTATTTAGTGCAACACAGCACTGGAAGTTTTGCTTTTGCAATACCGAGCTATCAAGATTTAAATGATCAGTTACACAGATCGATCATTGTCACCTGATAGTAGACAGGTTGGGATATTTAAATCAGAGCAAGTTGCATTACAGTTGTAGTAGCCAATTTTAATACATGAGAGCAATTTAGAATCCCATTGTAATCAAAGTTTCTTAATTTTCTTTGCAAGATATGGTGGTAGATGTGAGAAGAAATGCAATTTTAAATGATAGGTAATGGCCAGTCCCTCATGCTTCTCTCTTGCCACAGATGATCGAGACAACAGCAGTGTCTGCCCTGGCTCCCTCTGCTCCTGGTGAAGAAGCCAAAGAGGAGCAAATTAAGCAGTTTGACCACAAGGCTCCATCAGTGGTAACGCCTGTGGCTGAATCTCCTGAGCCAGTAAGTACCAGTTGTGGGTGGTGCTGTCTTTAGTGCAAAGTAGAGCAGCAAGTTTCGCTTTTGCATTTCTTAGCTTTCAAGACTTACAATGTCAGTTACACAGATCGATCATTGTCACCTGATAGCAGACAGGTTGGGATATTTAAATCAGAGCTAGTTGCATTACAGTTGTAGTAGCCGATTTTAATACATGAGAGCACCTTAGGAATCCCATTGTAATCAAAGTTTCTCAATTTTCCTTGGAAGATATGGTGGTAGATGTGAGAAGAAATACGGTTTTAAATGATAGGTAATGGCCTGTCCCTCATGCTTCTCTCTTGCCACAGATGATCGAGACAACAGCAGTGTCTGCCCTGGCTCCCTCTGCTCCTGGTGAGGAAGCTGTGGAGGAGGAAATTGAGGAGTATGACCTCAAGGCTCCATCAGTGGTAACGCCTGTGGCTGAATCTCCTGAGCCAGTAAGTGCCAGTTGTGGGTGGTGATGTGTTTAGTGCAACACAGCACTGAAAGTTTTGCTTTTGCATTTCCGAGCTATCAAGATTTAAAAGGTCAGTTACACAAATAGATCATTGTAACCTGATAGTAGGCAGCGTGGAATACTTAATTCAGAGCAATTTGAATTAGAGTTGTTTTAGCCAATTTCAATACTATGAGAGCATCTTTGAATCCCATTGTTATCAAAGTTTCTCAATTTTCCTTGCAAGATATGGTGGTAGATGTGAGAAGAAATACAGTTTTAAATGATAGGTAATGGCCTGTCCCTCATGCTTCTCTCTTGCCACAGATGATAGAGACAACAGCAGTGTCTGCCCTGGCTCCCTCTGCTCCTGGTGAAGAAGCCAAAGAGGAGCAAATGGAGCAGTTTGACCACAAGGCTCCATCACGGGTCACGCCTGAGGCTGAATCTCCTGAGCCAGTAAGTGCCAGTTGTGGGTGGTGCTGTCTTTAGGGCAACACAGCACTGAAAGTTTTGCTTTTGCATTTCCCAGCTATCAAGATTTAAAAGGTCAGTTACACAAATCAATCATTGTCACCTGATAGTAGACAGGTTGGGATATTTAAATCAGAGCAAGTTGTATTACAGTTGTAGTAGACAATGTTAATACATGAGAGCACTTTAGAATCCCATTGTAATCAAAGATTCTCAATTTTCCTTGCAAGATATGGTGGTAGATGTGAGAAGCAATGAGGTTATAAATGATAGATAACAGTCTGTCCCTCATGCTTCTCTCCTGCCACAGATGACAGAGACACCACCAGTGTCTGCCCTGGCTCCCTCTCCTCCTGGTGAAGAAGCCGTGGAGGAGCAAATTGAGGAGTATGACCTCAAGGCTCCATCAGTGGTAACGCCTGAGCCTGAATCTCCTGAGCCAGTAAGTGCCAGTTGTGGGTTGGGCTGTTTTTAGTGCAAGGCAGAGCAGCCAGTTTCTCTTTTGCATTTCTTAGCTTTCAAGACTTACAATGTCAGTTACACAGATCGATCATTGTCACCTGATAGTAGACAGATTGGGATATTTAAATCAGAGCAAGTTGCATTACAGTTGTAGTAGCCAATTTTCATACATGAGAGCAATTTAGAATCCCATTGTAATCAAAGTTTCTCAATTTTCCTTGCAAGATATGGTGGTAGATGTGAGAAGAAATGCAATTTTAAATGATAGGTAATGGCCTGTCCCTCATGCTTCTCTCTTGCCACAGATGATAGAGACAACAGCAGTGTCTGCCCTGGCTCCCTCTGCTCCTGGTGAGGAAGCTGTGGAGGAGGAAATTGAGGAGTATGACCTCAAGGCTCCATCAGTGGTAACGCCTGTGGCTGAATCTCCTGAGCCAGTAAGTGCCAGTTGTGGGTGGTGATGTGTTTAGTGCAACACAGCACTGAAAGTTTTGCTTTTGCATTTCCGAGCTATCAAGATTTAAAAGGTCAGTTACACAAATAGATCATTGTCACCTGATAGTAGGCAGCGTGGAATACTTAATTCAGAGCAATTTGAATTAGAGTTGTTTTAGCCAATTTCAATACTATGAGAGCATCTTTGAATCCCATTGTTATCAAAGTTTCTCAATTTTCCTTGCAAGATATGGTGGTAGATGTGAGAAGAAATACGGTTTTAAATGATAGGTAATGGCCTGTCCCTCATGCTTCTCTCTTGCCACAGATGATCGAGACAACAGCAGTGTCTGCCCTGGCTCCCTCTGCTCCTGGTGAAGTAGCCAAAGAGGAGCAAAGTGAGCAGTTTGACCACAAGGCTCCATCACGGGTCACGCCTGAGGCTGAATCTTCGGAGCCAGTAAGTGCCAGTTGTGGGTGGGGCTGTCTTTAGTGCAATACAGCACTGAAAGTTTTGCTTTTGCATTTCCGAGCAATCAAGATTTAAAAGGTCAGTTACACAAATCAATCATTGTCACCTGATAGTAGACAGGTTGGGATATTTAAATCAGAGCAAGTTGTATTACAGTTGTAGTAGACAATGTTAATACATGAGAGCACTTTAGAATCCCATTGTAATCAAAGATTCTCAATTTTCCTTGCAAGATATGGTGGTAGATGTGAGAAGCAATGAGGTTATAAATGATAGATAACAGTCTGTCCCTCATGCTTCTCTCCTGCCACAGATGACAGAGACACCACCAGTGTCTGCCCTGGCTCCCTCTCCTCCTGGTGAAGAAGCCGTGGAGGAGCAAATTGAGGAATATGACCTCAAGGCTCCATCAGTGGTAACGCCTGAGCCTGAATCTCCTGAGCCAGTAAGTGCCAGTTGTGGGTTGGGCTGTTTTTAGTGCAAGGCAGAGCAGCCAGTTTCTCTTTTGCATTTCTTAGCTTTCAAGACTTACAATGTCAGTTACACAGATCGATCATTGTCACCTGATAGTAGACAGATTGGGATATTTAAATCAGAGCAAGTTGCATTACAGTTGTAGTAGCCAATTTTCATACATGAGAGCAATTTAGAATCCCATTGTAATCAAAGTTTCTCAATTTTCCTTGCAAGATATGGTGGTAGATGTGAGAAGAAATGCAATTTTAAATGATAGGTAATGGCCTGTCCCTCATGCTTCTCTCTTGCCACAGATGATAGAGACAACAGCAGTGTCTGCCCTGGCTCCCTCTGCTCCTGGTGAGGAAGCTGTGGAGGAGGAAATTGAGGAGTATGACCTCAAGGCTCCATCAGTGGTAACGCCTGTGGCTGAATCTCCTGAGCCAGTAAGTGCCAGTTGTGGGTGGTGATGTGTTTAGTGCAACACAGCACTGAAAGTTTTGCTTTTGCATTTCCGAGCTATCAAGATTTAAAAGGTCAGTTACACAAATAGATCATTGTCACCTGATAGTAGGCAGCGTGGAATACTTAATTCAGAGCAATTTGAATTAGAGTTGTTTTAGCCAATTTCAATACTATGAGAGCATCTTTGAATCCCATTGTTATCAAAGTTTCTCAATTTTCCTTGCAAGATATGGTGGTAGATGTGAGAAGAAATACGGTTTTAAATGATAGGTAATGGCCTGTCCCTCATGCTTCTCTCTTGCCACAGATGATCGAGACAACAGCAGTGTCTGCCCTGGCTCCCTCTGCTCCTGGTGAAGTAGCCAAAGAGGAGCAAAGTGAGCAGTTTGACCACAAGGCTCCATCACGGGTCACGCCTGAGGCTGAATCTTCGGAGCCAGTAAGTGCCAGTTGTGGGTGGGGCTGTCTTTAGTGCAATACAGCACTGAAAGTTTTGCTTTTGCATTTCCGAGCAATCAAGATTTAAAAGGTCAGTTACACAAATCAATCATTGTCACCTGATAGTAGACAGGTTGGGATATTTAAATCAGAGCAAGTTGTATTACAGTTGTAGTAGACAATGTTAATACATGAGAGCACTTTAGAATCCCATTGTTATCAAAGATTCTCAATTTTCCTTGCAAGATATGGTGGTAGATGTGAGAAGCAATGAGGTTATAAATCATAGATAACAGTCTGTCCCTCATGCTTCTCTCCTGCCACAGATGACAGAGACACCACCAGTGTCTGCCCTGGCTCCCTCTCCTCCTGGTGAAGAAGCCGTGGAGGAGCAAATTGAGGAGTATGACCTCAAGGCTCCATCAGTGGTAACGCCTGAGCCTGAATCTCCTGAGCCAGTAAGTGCCAGTTGTGGGTGGGGCTGTTTTTAGTGCAAGGCAGAGCAGCCAGTTTCTCTTTTGCATTTCTTAGCTTTCAAGACTTACAATGTCAGTTACACAGATCGATCATTGTCACCTGATAGTAGACAGGTTGGGATATTTAAATCAGAGCAAGTTGCATTACAGTTGTAGTAGCCAATTTTAATACATGAGAGCAATTTAGAATCCCATTGTAATCAAAGTTTCTCAATTTTCCTTGCAAGATATGGTGGTAGATGTGAGAAGAAATGCAATTTTAAATGATAGGTAATGGCCTGTCCCTCATGCTTCTCTCTTGCCACAGATGATAGAGACAACAGCAGTGTCTGCCCTGGCTCCCTCTGCTCCTGGTGAAGAAGCCAAAGAGGAGCAAATTAAGCAGTTTGATCACAAGGCTCCATCAGTGGTAACGCCTGTGGCTGAATCTCCTGAGCCAGTAAGTACCAGTTGTGGGTGGTGCTGTCTTTAGTGCAAAGTAGAGCAGCAAGTTTCGCTTTTGCATTTCTTAGCTTTCAAGACTTACAATGTCAGTTACACAGATCGATCATTGTCACCTGATAGCAGACAGGTTGGGATATTTAAATCAGAGCTAGTTGCATTACAGTTGTAGTAGCCGATTTTAATACATGAGAGCACCTTAGGAATCCCATTGTAATCAAAGTTTCTCAATTTTCCTTGGAAGATATGGTGGTAGATGTGAGAAGAAATACGGTTTTAAATGATAGGTAATGGCCTGTCCCTCATGCTTCTCTCTTGCCACAGATGATCGAGACAACAGCAGTGTCTGCCCTGGCTCCCTCTGCTCCTGGTGAGGAAGCTGTGGAGGAGGAAATTGAGGAGTATGACCTCAAGGCTCCATCAGTGGTAACGCCTGTGGCTGAATCTCCTGAGCCAGTAAGTGCCAGTTGTGGGTGGTGATGTGTTTAGTGCAACACAGCACTGAAAGTTTTGCTTTTGCATTTCCGAGCTATCAAGATTTAAAAGGTCAGTTACACAAATAGATCATTGTCACCTGATAGTAGGCAGCGTGGAATACTTAATTCAGAGCAATTTGAATTAGAGTTGTTTTAGCCAATTTCAATACTATGAGAGCATCTTTGAATCCCATTGTTATCAAAGTTTCTCAATTTTCCTTGCAAGATATGGTGGTAGATGTGAGAAGAAATACGGTTTTAAATGATAGGTAATGGCCTGTCCCTCATGCTTCTCTCTTGCCACAGATGATCGAGACAACAGCAGTGTCTGCCCTGGCTCCCTCTGCTCCTGGTGAAGTAGCCAAAGAGGAGCAAAGTGAGCAGTTTGACCACAAGGCTCCATCACGGGTCACGCCTGAGGCTGAATCTTCGGAGCCAGTAAGTGCCAGTTGTGGGTGGGGCTGTCTTTAGTGCAATACAGCACTGAAAGTTTTGCTTTTGCATTTCCGAGCAATCAAGATTTAAAAGGTCAGTTACACAAATCAATCATTGTCACCTGATAGTAGACAGGTTGGGATATTTAAATCAGAGCAAGTTGTATTACAGTTGTAGTAGACAATGTTAATACATGAGAGCACTTTAGAATCCCATTGTAATCAAAGATTCTCAATTTTCCTTGCAAGATATGGTGGTAGATGTGAGAAGCAATGAGGTTATAAATGATAGATAACAGTCTGTCCCTCATGCTTCTCTCCTGCCATAGATGACAGAGACACCACCAGTGTCTGCCCTGGCTCCCTCTCCTCCTGGTGAAGAAGCCGTGGAGGAGCAAATTGAGGAGTATGACCTCAAGGCTCCATCAGTGGTAACGCCTGAGCCTGAATCTCCTGAGCCAGTAAGTGCCAGTTGTGGGTTGGGCTGTTTTTAGTGCAAGGCAGAGCAGCCAGTTTCTCTTTTGCATTTCTTAGCTTTCAAGACTTACAATGTCAGTTACACAGATCGATCATTGTCACCTGATAGTAGACAGATTGGGATATTTAAATCAGAGCAAGTTGCATTACAGTTGTAGTAGCCAATTTTCATACATGAGAGCAATTTAGAATCCCATTGTAATCAAAGTTTCTCAATTTTCCTTGCAAGATATGGTGGTAGATGTGAGAAGAAATGCAATTTTAAATGATAGGTAATGGCCTGTCCCTCATGCTTCTCTCTTGCCACAGATGATAGAGACAACAGCAGTGTCTGCCCTGGCTCCCTCTGCTCCTGGTGAGGAAGCTGTGGAGGAGGAAATTGAGGAGTATGACCTCAAGGCTCCATCAGTGGTAACGCCTGTGGCTGAATCTCCTGAGCCAGTAAGTGCCAGTTGTGGGTGGTGATGTGTTTAGTGCAACACAGCACTGAAAGTTTTGCTTTTGCATTTCCGAGCTATCAAGATTTAAAAGGTCAGTTACACAAATAGATCATTGTCACCTGATAGTAGGCAGCGTGGAATACTTAATTCAGAGCAATTTGAATTAGAGTTGTTTTAGCCAATTTCAATACTATGAGAGCATCTTTGAATCCCATTGTTATCAAAGTTTCTCAATTTTCCTTGCAAGATATGGTGGTAGATGTGAGAAGAAATACGGTTTTAAATGATAGGTAATGGCCTGTCCCTCATGCTTCTCTCTTGCCACAGATGATCGAGACAACAGCAGTGTCTGCCCTGGCTCCCTCTGCTCCTGGTGAAGAACCTAAAGAGGAGCAAATTGAGCAATTTGACCACAAGGCTCCATCACGGGTCACGCCTGAGGCTGAATCTCCTGAGCCAGTAAGTGCCAGTCTTGGGTGGTGCTGTCTTTAGTGCAACCCAGCACTGAAAGTTTTGCTTTGAATTTCTGAGCTATCAAGATTTAAAAGGTCAGTTACACAGATCGATCATTGTCACCTGATAGTAGACAGGTTGGGATATTTAAATCAGAGCAAGTTGCATTACAGTTGTAGTAGCCAATTTTAATACATGAGAGCAATTTAGAATCCCATTGTAATCAAAGTTTCTCAGTTTTCCTTGCAAGATATGGTGGTAGATGTGAGAAGAAATGCGGTTTTAAATGATAGGTAATGGCCTGTCCCTCATGCTTCTCTCTTGCCACAGATGATAGAGACAACAGCAGTGTCTGCCCTGGCTCCCTCTGCTCCTGGTGAGGAAGCCACGGAGGAACCAATTGAGCAGTTTGACCACAAGGCTCCATCACGGGTCACACCAGAACCTGAATCTTCGGAGCCAGTAAGTGCCAGTTGTGGGTGGTGCTGTCTTTAGTGCAACAGAGCACTGAAAGTTTTGCTTTTGCATTTCCGAGCTATCAAGATTTAAAAGGTCAGTTACACAAATAGATCATTGTCACCTGATAGTAGACAGGTTGGGATATTTAAATCAGAGCAAGTTGCATTACAGTTGTAGTAGCCAAATTTAATACTATGAGAGCACCTTAGAATCCCATTGTTATCAAAGTTTCTCAATTTTCCTTGCAAGATATGGTGGTAGATGTGAGAAGAAATGAGGTTATAAATCATAGATAACAGTCTGTCCCTCATGCTTCTCTCCTGCCACAGATGACAGAGACACCACCAGTGTCTGCCCTGGCTCCCTCTCCTCCTGGTGAAGAAGCCGTGGAGGAGCAAATTGAGGAGTATGACCTCAAGGCTCCATCAGTGGTAACGCCTGAGCCTGAATCTCCTGAGCCAGTAAGTGCCAGTTGTGGGTGGGGCTGTTTTTAGTGCAAGGCAGAGCAGCCAGTTTCTCTTTTGCATTTCTTAGCTTTCAAGACTTACAATGTCAGTTACACAGATCGATCATTGTCACCTGATAGTAGACAGGTTGGGATATTTAAATCAGAGCAAGTTGCATTACAGTTGTAGTAGCCAAATTTAATACTATGAGAGCACCTTAGAATCCCATTGTTATCAAAGTTTCTCAATTTTCCTTGCAAGATATGGTGGTAGATGTGAGAAGAAATGAGGTTATAAATCATAGATAACAGTCTGTCCCTCATGCTTCTCTCCTGCCACAGATGACAGAGACACCACCAGTGTCTGCCCTGGCTCCCTCTGCTCCTGGTGAGGAAGCCACGGAGGAACCAATTGAGCAGTTTGACCACAAGGCTCTATCAGTGGTCACACCAGAGCCTGAATTTTCGGAGCCAGTAAGTGCCAGTTGTGGGTGGTGCTGTATTTAGTGCAACACAGCACTGAAAGTTTTGCTTTTGCAATACCGAGCTATCAAGATTTAAATGATCAGTTACACAGATCGATCATTGTCACCTGATAGTAGACAGGTTGGGATATTTAAATCAGAGCAAGTTGCATTACAGTTGTAGTAGCCAATTTTAATACATGAGAGCAATTTAGAATCCCATTGTAATCAAAGTTTCTTAATTTTCTTTGCAAGATATGGTGGTAGATGTGAGAAGAAATGCAATTTTAAATGATAGGTAATGGCCTGTCCCTCATGCTTCTCTCTTGCCACAGATGATAGAGACAACAGCACTGTCTGCCCTGGCTCCCTCTGCTACTGGTGAAGAAGCCAAAGAGGAGCAAATGGAGCAGTTTGACCACAAGGCTCCATCACGGGTCACGCCTGAGGCTGAATCTCCTGAGCCAGTAAGTACCAGTTGTGGGTGGTGCTGTCTTTAGTGCAAAGTGGAGCAGCAAGTTTCGCTTTTGCATTTCTTAGCTTTCAAGACTTACAATGTCAGTTACACAGATCGATCATTGTCACCTGATAGTAGACAGGTTGGGATATTTAAATCAGAGCTAGTTGCATTACAGTTGTAGTAGCCAATTTTAATACATGAGAGCACCTTAGGAATCCCATTGTAATCAAAGTTTCTCAATTTTCCTTGGAAGATATGGTGGTAGATGTGAGAAGAAATACGGTTTTAAATGATAGGTAATGGCCTGTCCCTCATGCTTCTCTCTTGCCACAGATGATCGAGACAACAGCAGTGTCTGCCCTGGCTCCCTCTGCTCCTGGTGAGGAAGCTGTGGAGGAGGAAATTGAGGAGTATGACCTCAAGGCTCCATCAGTGGTAACGCCTGTGGCTGAATCTCCTGAGCCAGTAAGTGCCAGTTGTGGGTGGTGATGTGTTTAGTGCAACACAGCACTGAAAGTTTTGCTTTTGCATTTCCGAGCTATCAAGATTTAAAAGGTCAGTTACACAAATAGATCATTGTAACCTGATAGTAGGCAGCGTGGAATACTTAATTCAGAGCAATTTGAATTAGAGTTGTTTTAGCCAATTTCAATACTATGAGAGCATCTTTGAATCCCATTGTTATCAAAGTTTCTCAATTTTCCTTGCAAGATATGGTGGTAGATGTGAGAAGAAATACAGTTTTAAATGATAGGTAATGGCCTGTCCCTCATGCTTCTCTCTTGCCACAGATGATAGAGACAACAGCAGTGTCTGCCCTGGCTCCCTCTGCTCCTGGTGAAGAAGCCAAAGAGGAGCAAATGGAGCAGTTTGACCATAAGGCTCCATCACGGGTCACGCCTGAGGCTGAATCTCCTGAGCCAGTAAGTACCAGTTGTGGGTGGTGCTGTCTTTAGGGCAACACAGCACGGAAAGTTTTGCTTTTGCATTTCCGAGCTATCAAGATTTAAAAGGTCAGTTACACAAATCAATCATTGTCACCTGATAGTAGACAGGTTGGGATATTTAAATCAGAGCAAGTTGTATTACAGTTGTAGTAGACAATGTTAATACATGAGAGCACTTTAGAATCCCATTGTAATCAAAGATTCTCAATTTTCCTTGCAAGATATGGTGGTAGATGTGAGAAGCAATGAGGTTATACATGATAGATAACAGTCTGTCCCTCATGCTTCTCTCCTGCCACAGATGACAGAGACACCACCAGTGTCTGCCCTGGCTCCCTCTCCTCCTGGTGAAGAAGCCGTGGAGGAGCAAATTGAGGAGTATGACCTCAAGGCTCCATCAGTGGTAACGCCTGAGCCTGAATCTCCTGAGCCAGTAAGTGCCAGTTGTGGGTTGGGCTGTTTTTAGTGCAAGGCAGAGCAGCCAGTTTCTCTTTTGCATTTCTTAGCTTTCAAGACTTACAATGTCAGTTACACAGATCGATCATTGTCACCTGATAGTAGACAGGTTGGGATATTTAAATCAGAGCAAGTTGCATTACAGTTGTAGTAGCCAATTTTAATACATGAGAGCAATTTAGAATCCCATTGTAATCAAAGTTTCTCAATTTTCCTTGCAAGATATGGTGGTAGATGTGAGAAGAAATGCAATTTTAAATGATAGGTAATGGCCTGTCCCTCATGCTTCTCTCTTGCCACAGATGATCGAGACAACAGCAGTGTCTGCCCTGGCTCCCTCTGCTCCTGGTGAGGAAGCTGTGGAGGAGGAAATTGAGGAGTATGACCTCAAGGCTCCATCAGTGGTAACGCCTGTGGCTGAATCCCCTGAGCCAGTAAGTGCCAGTTGTGGGTGGTGATGTGTTTAGTGCAACACAGCACTGAAAGTTTTGCTTTTGCATTTCCGAGCTATCAAGATTTAAAAGGTCAGTTACACAAATAGATCATTGTAACCTGATAGTAGGCAGCGTGGAATACTTAATTCAGAGCAATTTGAATTAGAGTTGTTTTAGCCAATTTCAATACTATGAGAGCATCTTTGAATCCCATTGTTATCAAAGTTTCTCAATTTTCCTTGCAAGATATGGTGGTAGATGTGAGAAGAAATACGGTTTTAAATGATAGGTAATGGCCTGTCCCTCATGCTTCTCTCTTGCCACAGATGATCGAGACAACAGCAGTGTCTGCCCTGGCTCCCTCTGCTCCTGGTGAAGTAGCCAAAGAGGAGCAAAGTGAGCAGTTTGACCACAAGGCTCCATCACGGGTCACGCCTGAGGCTGAATCTTCGGAGCCAGTAAGTGCCAGTTGTGGGTGGGGCTGTCTTTAGTGCAATACAGCACTGAAAGTTTTGCTTTTGCATTTCCGAGCAATCAAGATTTAAAAGGTCAGTTACACAGATCGATCATTGTCACCTGATAGTAGACAGGTTGGGATATTTAAATCAGAGCAAGTTGCATTACAGTTGTAGTAGCCAATTTTAATACATGAGAGCAATTTAGAATCCCATTGTAATCAAAGATTCTCAGTTTTCCTTGCAAGATATGGTGGTAGATGTGAGAAGAAATGCGGTTTTAAATGATAGGTAATGGCCTGTCCCTCATGCTTCTCTCATGCCACAGATGATAGAGACAACAGCAGTGTCTGCCCTGGCTCCCTCTGCTCCTGGTGAGGAAGCCACGGAGGAGCCAATTGAGCAGTTTGACCACAAGGGTCCATCACGTGTCACACCAGAACCTGAATCTTCGGAGCCAGTAAGTGCCAGTTGTGGGTGGTGCTGTCTTTAGTGCAACAGAGCACTGAAAGTTTTGCTTTTGCATTTCCGAGCTATCAAGATTTAAAAGGTCAGTTACACAAATAGATCATTGTCACCTGATAGTAGACAGGTTGGGATATTTAAATCAGAGCAAGTTGCATTACAGTTGTAGTAGCCAAATTTAATACTATGAGAGCACCTTTGAATCCCATTGTTATCAAAGTTTCTCAATTTTCCTTGCAAGATATGGTGGTAGATGTGAAAAGAAATGAGGTTATAAATGATAGATAACAGTCTATCCCTCATGCTCCTCTCTTGCCACAGATGATAGAGACAACAGCAGTGTCTGCCCTGGCTCCCTCTACTCCTGGTGAAGAAGCCGAAGAGGAGCAAATTGAGCAGTTTGACCACAAGGCTCTATCAGTGGTCACACCAGAGCCTGAATCTTCGGAGCCAGTAAGTGCCAGTTGTGGGTGGTGCTGTATTTAGTGCAACACAGCACTGAAAGTTTTGCTTTTGCAATACCGAGCTATCAAGATTTAAATGATCAGTTACACAGATCGATCATTGTCACCTGATAGTAGACAGGTTGGGATATTTAAATCAGAGCAAGTTGCATTACAGTTGTAGTAGCCAATTTTAATACATGAGAGCACCTTAGGAATCCCATTGTAATCAAAGTTTCTCAATTTTCCTTGCAAGATATGGTGGTAGATGTGAGAAGAAATGCAATTTTAAATGATAGGTAATGGCCTGTCCCTCATGCTTCTCTCTTGCCACAGATGATCGAGACAACAGCAGTGTCTGCCCTGGCTCCCTCTGCTCCTGGTGAAGAACCTAAAGAGGAGCAAATTGAGCAATTTGACCACAAGGCTCCATCACGGGTCACGCCTGAGGCTGAATCTCCTGAGCCAGTAAGTGCCAGTCTTGGGTGGTGCTGTCTTTAGTGCAACCCAGCACTGAAAGTTTTGCTTTGAATTTCTGAGCTATCAAGATTTAAAAGGTCAGTTACACAGATCGATCATTGTCACCTGATAGTAGACAGGTTGGGATATTTAAATCAGAGCAAGTTGCATTACAGTTGTAGTAGCCAATTTTAATACATGAGAGCAATTTAGAATCCCATTGTAATCAAAGTTTCTCAGTTTTCCTTGCAAGATATGGTGGTAGATGTGAGAAGAAATGCGGTTTTAAATGATAGGTAATGGCCTGTCCCTCATGCTTCTCTCTTGCCACAGATGATAGAGACAACAGCAGTGTCTGCCCTGGCTCCCTCTGCTCCTGGTGAAGAACCTAAAGAGGAGCAAATTGAGCAATTTGACCACAAGGCTCCATCAGTGGTAACGCCTGTGGCTGAATCTCCTGAGCCAGTAAGTACCAGTTGTGGGTGGTGCTGTCTTTAGTGCAAAGTAGAGCAGCAAGTTTCGCTTTTGCATTTCTTAGCTTTCAAGACTTACAATGTCAGTTACACAGATCGATCATTGTCACCTGATAGTAGACAGGTTGGGATATTTAAATCAGAGCTAGTTGCATTACAGTTGTAGTAGCCGATTTTAATACATGAGAGCACCTTAGGAATCCCATTGTAATCAAAGTTTCTCAATTTTCCTTGGAAGATATGGTGGTAGATGTGAGAAGAAATACGGTTTTAAATGATAGGTAATGGCCTGTCCCTCATGCTTCTCTCTTGCCACAGATGATCGAGACAACAGCAGTGTCTGCCCTGGCTCCCTCTGCTCCTGGTGAGGAAGCTGTGGAGGAGGAAATTGAGGAGTATGACCTCAAGGCTCCATCAGTGGTAACGCCTGTGGCTGAATCTCCTGAGCCAGTAAGTGCCAGTTGTGGGTGGTGATGTGTTTAGTGCAACACAGCACTGAAAGTTTTGCTTTTGCATTTCCGAGCTATCAAGATTTAAAAGGTCAGTTACACAAATAGATCATTGTAACCTGATAGTAGGCAGCGTGGAATACTTAATTCAGAGCAATTTGAATTAGAGTTGTTTTAGCCAATTTCAATACTATGAGAGCATCTTTGAATCCCATTGTTATCAAAGTTTCTCAATTTTCCTTGCAAGATATGGTGGTAGATGTGAGAAGAAATACAGTTTTAAATGATAGGTAATGGCCTGTCCCTCATGCTTCTCTCTTGCCACAGATGATAGAGACAACAGCAGTGTCTGCCCTGGCTCCCTCTGCTCCTGGTGAAGAAGCCAAAGAGGAGCAAATGGAGCAGTTTGACCACAAGGCTCCATCACGGGTCACGCCTGAGGCTGAATCTCCTGAGCCAGTAAGTACCAGTTGTGGGTGGTGCTGTCTTTAGTGCAAAGTGGAGCAGCAAGTTTCGCTTTTGCATTTCTTAGCTTTCAAGACTTACAATGTCAGTTACACAGATCGATCATTGTCACCTGATAGTAGACAGGTTGGGATATTTAAATCAGAGCAAGTTGCATTACAGTTGTAGTAGCCAATTTTAATACATGAGAGCACCTTAGGAATCCCATTGTAATCAAAGTTTCTCAATTTTCCTTGGAAGATATGGTGGTAGATGTGAGAAGAAATACGGTTTTAAATGATAGGTAATGGCCTGTCCCTCATGCTTCTCTCTTGCCACAGATGATCGAGACAACAGCAGTGTCTGCCCTGGCTCCCTCTGCTCCTGGTGAAGAACCTAAAGAGGAGCAAATTGAGCAATTTGACCACAAGGCTCCATCACGGGTCACGCCTGAGGCTGAATCTCCTGAGCCAGTAAGTGCCAGTCTTGGGTGGTGCTGTCTTTAGTGCAACCCAGCACTGAAAGTTTTGCTTTGAATTTCTGAGCTATCAAGATTTAAAAGGTCAGTTACACAGATCGATCATTGTCACCTGATAGTAGACAGGTTGGGATATTTAAATCAGAGCAAGTTGCATTACAGTTGTAGTAGCCAATTTTAATACATGAGAGCAATTTAGAATCCCATTGTAATCAAAGTTTCTCAGTTTTCCTTGCAAGATATGGTGGTAGATGTGAGAAGAAATGCGGTTTTAAATGATAGGTAATGGCCTGTCCCTCATGCTTCTCTCATGCCACAGATGATAGAGACAACAGCAGTGTCTGCCCTGGCTCCCTCTGCTCCTGGTGAGGAAGCCACGGAGGAGCCAATTGAGCAGTTTGACCACAAGGCTCCATCACGGGTCACACCAGAACCTGAATCTTCGGAGCCAGTAAGTGCCAGTTGTGGGTGGTGCTGTCTTTAGTGCAACAGAGCACTGAAAGTTTTGCTTTTGCATTTCCGAGCTATCAAGATTTAAAAGGTCAGTTACACAAATAGATCATTGTCACCTGATAGTAGACAGGTTGGGATATTTAAATCAGAGCAAGTTGCATTACAGTTGTAGTAGCCAAATTTAATACTATGAGAGCACCTTAGAATCCCATTGTTATCAAAGTTTCTCAATTTTCCTTGCAAGATATGGTGGTAGATGTGAGAAGAAATGAGGTTATAAATCATAGATAACAGTCTGTCCCTCATGCTTCTCTCCTGCCACAGATGACAGAGACACCACCAGTGTCTGCCCTGGCTCCCTCTCCTCCTGGTGAAGAAGCCGTGGAGGAGCAAATTGAGGAGTATGACCTCAAGGCTCCATCAGTGGTAACGCCTGAGCCTGAATCTCCTGAGCCAGTAAGTGCCAGTTGTGGGTGGGGCTGTTTTTAGTGCAAGGCAGAGCAGCCAGTTTCTCTTTTGCATTTCTTAGCTTTCAAGACTTACAATGTCAGTTACACAGATCGATCATTGTCACCTGATAGTAGACAGGTTGGGATATTTAAATCAGAGCAAGTTGCATTACAGTTGTAGTAGCCAAATTTAATACTATGAGAGCACCTTAGAATCCCATTGTTATCAAAGTTTCTCAATTTTCCTTGCAAGATATGGTGGTAGATGTGAGAAGAAATGAGGTTATAAATCATAGATAACAGTCTGTCCCTCATGCTTCTCTCCTGCCACAGATGACAGAGACACCACCAGTGTCTGCCCTGGCTCCCTCTGCTCCTGGTGAGGAAGCCACGGAGGAACCAATTGAGCAGTTTGACCACAAGGCTCCATCACGGGTCACACCAGAACCTGAATCTTCGGAGCCAGTAAGTGCCAGTTGTGGGTGGTGCTGTCTTTAGTGCAACAGAGCACTGAAAGTTTTGCTTTTGCATTTCCGACCTATCAAGATTTAAAAGGTCAGTTACACAAATAGATCATTGTCACCTGATAGTAGACAGGTTGGGATATTTAAATCAGAGCAAGTTGCATTACAGTTGTAGTAGCCAAATTTAATACTATGAGAGCACCTTAGAATCCCATTGTTATCAAAGTTTCTCAATTTTCCTTGCAAGATATGGTGGTAGATGTGAAAAGAAATGAGGTTATAAATGATAGATAACAGTCTATCCCTCATGCTCCTCTCTTGCCACAGATGATAGAGACAACAGCAGTGTCTGCCCTGGCTCCCTCTGCTCCTGGTGAAGAAGCCGAAGAGGAGCAAATTGAGCAGTTTGACCACAAGGCTCTATCAGTGGTCACACCAGAGCCTGAATTTTCGGAGCCAGTAAGTGCCAGTTGTGGGTGGTGCTGTATTTAGTGCAACACAGCACTGAAAGTTTTGCTTTTGCAATACCGAGCTATCAAGATTTAAATGATCAGTTACACAGATCGATCATTGTCACCTGATAGTAGACAGGTTGGGATATTTAAATCAGAGCAAGTTGCATTACAGTTGTAGTAGCCAATTTTAATACATGAGAGCAATTTAGAATCCCATTGTAATCAAAGTTTCTTAATTTTCTTTGCAAGATATGGTGGTAGATGTGAGAAGAAATGCAATTTTAAATGATAGGTAATGGCCTGTCCCTCATGCTTCTCTCTTGCCACAGATGATAGAGACAACAGCACTGTCTGCCCTGGCTCCCTCTGCTACTGGTGAAGAAGCCAAAGAGGAGCAAATGGAGCAGTTTGACCACAAGGCTCCATCACGGGTCACGCCTGAGGCTGAATCTCCTGAGCCAGTAAGTACCAGTTGTGGGTGGTGCTGTCTTTAGTGCAAAGTGGAGCAGCAAGTTTCGCTTTTGCATTTCTTAGCTTTCAAGACTTACAATGTCAGTTACACAGATCGATCATTGTCACCTGATAGTAGACAGGTTGGGATATTTAAATCAGAGCTAGTTGCATTACAGTTGTAGTAGCCAATTTTAATACATGAGAGCACCTTAGGAATCCCATTGTAATCAAAGTTTCTCAATTTTCCTTGGAAGATATGGTGGTAGATGTGAGAAGAAATACGGTTTTAAATGATAGGTAATGGCCTGTCCCTCATGCTTCTCTCTTGCCACAGATGATCGAGACAACAGCAGTGTCTGCCCTGGCTCCCTCTGCTCCTGGTGAGGAAGCTGTGGAGGAGGAAATTGAGGAGTATGACCTCAAGGCTCCATCAGTGGTAACGCCTGTGGCTGAATCTCCTGAGCCAGTAAGTGCCAGTTGTGGGTGGTGATGTGTTTAGTGCAACACAGCACTGAAAGTTTTGCTTTTGCATTTCCGAGCTATCAAGATTTAAAAGGTCAGTTACACAAATAGATCATTGTAACCTGATAGTAGGCAGCGTGGAATACTTAATTCAGAGCAATTTGAATTAGAGTTGTTTTAGCCAATTTCAATACTATGAGAGCATCTTTGAATCCCATTGTTATCAAAGTTTCTCAATTTTCCTTGCAAGATATGGTGGTAGATGTGAGAAGAAATACAGTTTTAAATGATAGGTAATGGCCTGTCCCTCATGCTTCTCTCTTGCCACAGATGATAGAGACAACAGCAGTGTCTGCCCTGGCTCCCTCTGCTCCTGGTGAAGAAGCCAAAGAGGAGCAAATGGAGCAGTTTGACCATAAGGCTCCATCACGGGTCACGCCTGAGGCTGAATCTCCTGAGCCAGTAAGTACCAGTTGTGGGTGGTGCTGTCTTTAGGGCAACACAGCACGGAAAGTTTTGCTTTTGCATTTCCGAGCTATCAAGATTTAAAAGGTCAGTTACACAAATCAATCATTGTCACCTGATAGTAGACAGGTTGGGATATTTAAATCAGAGCAAGTTGTATTACAGTTGTAGTAGACAATGTTAATACATGAGAGCACTTTAGAATCCCATTGTAATCAAAGATTCTCAATTTTCCTTGCAAGATATGGTGGTAGATGTGAGAAGCAATGAGGTTATACATGATAGATAACAGTCTGTCCCTCATGCTTCTCTCCTGCCACAGATGACAGAGACACCACCAGTGTCTGCCCTGGCTCCCTCTCCTCCTGGTGAAGAAGCCGTGGAGGAGCAAATTGAGGAGTATGACCTCAAGGCTCCATCAGTGGTAACGCCTGAGCCTGAATCTCCTGAGCCAGTAAGTGCCAGTTGTGGGTTGGGCTGTTTTTAGTGCAAGGCAGAGCAGCCAGTTTCTCTTTTGCATTTCTTAGCTTTCAAGACTTACAATGTCAGTTACACAGATCGATCATTGTCACCTGATAGTAGACAGGTTGGGATATTTAAATCAGAGCAAGTTGCATTACAGTTGTAGTAGCCAATTTTAATACATGAGAGCAATTTAGAATCCCATTGTAATCAAAGTTTCTCAATTTTCCTTGCAAGATATGGTGGTAGATGTGAGAAGAAATGCAATTTTAAATGATAGGTAATGGCCTGTCCCTCATGCTTCTCTCTTGCCACAGATGATCGAGACAACAGCAGTGTCTGCCCTGGCTCCCTCTGCTCCTGGTGAGGAAGCTGTGGAGGAGGAAATTGAGGAGTATGACCTCAAGGCTCCATCAGTGGTAACGCCTGTGGCTGAATCCCCTGAGCCAGTAAGTGCCAGTTGTGGGTGGTGATGTGTTTAGTGCAACACAGCACTGAAAGTTTTGCTTTTGCATTTCCGAGCTATCAAGATTTAAAAGGTCAGTTACACAAATAGATCATTGTAACCTGATAGTAGGCAGCGTGGAATACTTAATTCAGAGCAATTTGAATTAGAGTTGTTTTAGCCAATTTCAATACTATGAGAGCATCTTTGAATCCCATTGTTATCAAAGTTTCTCAATTTTCCTTGCAAGATATGGTGGTAGATGTGAGAAGAAATACGGTTTTAAATGATAGGTAATGGCCTGTCCCTCATGCTTCTCTCTTGCCACAGATGATCGAGACAACAGCAGTGTCTGCCCTGGCTCCCTCTGCTCCTGGTGAAGTAGCCAAAGAGGAGCAAAGTGAGCAGTTTGACCACAAGGCTCCATCACGGGTCACGCCTGAGGCTGAATCTTCGGAGCCAGTAAGTGCCAGTTGTGGGTGGGGCTGTCTTTAGTGCAATACAGCACTGAAAGTTTTGCTTTTGCATTTCCGAGCAATCAAGATTTAAAAGGTCAGTTACACAGATCGATCATTGTCACCTGATAGTAGACAGGTTGGGATATTTAAATCAGAGCAAGTTGCATTACAGTTGTAGTAGCCAATTTTAATACATGAGAGCAATTTAGAATCCCATTGTAATCAAAGATTCTCAGTTTTCCTTGCAAGATATGGTGGTAGATGTGAGAAGAAATGCGGTTTTAAATGATAGGTAATGGCCTGTCCCTCATGCTTCTCTCATGCCACAGATGATAGAGACAACAGCAGTGTCTGCCCTGGCTCCCTCTGCTCCTGGTGAGGAAGCCACGGAGGAGCCAATTGAGCAGTTTGACCACAAGGGTCCATCACGTGTCACACCAGAACCTGAATCTTCGGAGCCAGTAAGTGCCAGTTGTGGGTGGTGCTGTCTTTAGTGCAACAGAGCACTGAAAGTTTTGCTTTTGCATTTCCGAGCTATCAAGATTTAAAAGGTCAGTTACACAAATAGATCATTGTCACCTGATAGTAGACAGGTTGGGATATTTAAATCAGAGCAAGTTGCATTACAGTTGTAGTAGCCAAATTTAATACTATGAGAGCACCTTAGAATCCCATTGTTATCAAAGTTTCTCAATTTTCCTTGCAAGATATGGTGGTAGATGTGAAAAGAAATGAGGTTATAAATGATAGATAACAGTCTATCCCTCATGCTCCTCTCTTGCCACAGATGATAGAGACAACAGCAGTGTCTGCCCTGGCTCCCTCTACTCCTGGTGAAGAAGCCGAAGAGGAGCAAATTGAGCAGTTTGACCACAAGGCTCTATCAGTGGTCACACCAGAGCCTGAATCTTCGGAGCCAGTAAGTGCCAGTTGTGGGTGGTGCTGTATTTAGTGCAACACAGCACTGAAAGTTTTGCTTTTGCAATACCGAGCTATCAAGATTTAAATGATCAGTTACACAGATCGATCATTGTCACCTGATAGTAGACAGGTTGGGATATTTAAATCAGAGCAAGTTGCATTACAGTTGTAGTAGCCAATTTTAATACATGAGAGCACCTTAGGAATCCCATTGTAATCAAAGTTTCTCAATTTTCCTTGGAAGATATGGTGGTAGATGTGAGAAGAAATACGGTTTTAAATGATAGGTAATGGCCTGTCCCTCATGCTTCTCTCTTGCCACAGATGATAGAGACAACAGCAGTGTCTGCCCTGGCTCCCTCTGCTCCTGGTGAAGAACCTAAAGAGGAGCAAATTGAGCAATTTGACCACAAGGCTCCATCACGGGTCACGCCTGAGGCTGAATCTCCTGAGCCAGTAAGTGCCAGTCTTGGGTGGTGCTGTCTTTAGTGCAACCCAGCACTGAAAGTTTTGCTTTGAATTTCTGAGCTATCAAGATTTAAAAGGTCAGTTACACAGATCGATCATTGTCACCTGATAGTAGACAGGTTGGGATATTTAAATCAGAGCAAGTTGCATTACAGTTGTAGTAGCCAATTTTAATACATGAGAGCAATTTAGAATCCCATTGTAATCAAAGTTTCTCAGTTTTCCTTGCAAGATATGGTGGTAGATGTGAGAAGAAATGCGGTTTTAAATGATAGGTAATGGCCTGTCCCTCATGCTTCTCTCTTGCCACAGATGATAGAGACAACAGCAGTGTCTGCCCTGGCTCCCTCTGCTCCTGGTGAAGAAGCCAAAGAGGAGCAAATTAAGCAGTTTGACCACAAGGCTCCATTAGTGGTAACGCCTGTGGCTGAATCTCCTGAGCCAGTAAGTACCAGTTGTGGGTGGTGCTGTCTTTAGTGCAAAGTAGAGCAGCAAGTTTCGCTTTTGCATTTCTTAGCTTTCAAGACTTACAATGTCAGTTACACAGATCGATCATTGTCACCTGATAGTAGACAGGTTGGGATATTTAAATCAGAGCTAGTTGCATTACAGTTGTAGTAGCCGATTTTAATACATGAGAGCACCTTAGGAATCCCATTGTAATCAAAGTTTCTCAATTTTCCTTGCAAGATATGGTGGTAGATGTGAGAAGAAATACGGTTTTAAATGATAGGTAATGGCCTGTCCCTCATGCTTCTCTCTTGCCACAGATGATCGAGACAACAGCAGTGTCTGCCCTGGCTCCCTCTGCTCCTGGTGAGGAAGCTGTGGAGGAGGAAATTGAGGAGTATGACCTCAAGGCTCCATCAGTGGTAACGCCTGTGGCTGAATCTCCTGAGCCAGTAAGTGCCAGTTGTGGGTGGTGATGTGTTTAGTGCAACACAGCACTGAAAGTTTTGCTTTTGCATTTCCGAGCTATCAAGATTTAAAAGGTCAGTTACACAAATAGATCATTGTAACCTGATAGTAGGCAGCGTGGAATACTTAATTCAGAGCAATTTGAATTAGAGTTGTTTTAGCCAATTTCAATACTATGAGAGCATCTTTGAATCCCATTGTTATCAAAGTTTCTCAATTTTCCTTGCAAGATATGGTGGTAGATGTGAGAAGAAATACAGTTTTAAATGATAGGTAATGGCCTGTCCCTCATGCTTCTCTCTTGCCACAGATGATAGAGACAACAGCAGTGTCTGCCCTGGCTCCCTCTGCTCCTGGTGAAGAAGCCAAAGAGGAGCAAATGGAGCAGTTTGACCACAAGGCTCCATCACGGGTCACGCCTGAGGCTGAATCTCCTGAGCCAGTAAGTACCAGTTGTGGGTGGTGCTGTCTTTAGTGCAAAGTGGAGCAGCAAGTTTCGCTTTTGCATTTCTTAGCTTTCAAGACTTACAATGTCAGTTACACAGATCGATCATTGTCACCTGATAGTAGACAGGTTGGGATATTTAAATCAGAGCTAGTTGCATTACAGTTGTAGTAGCCAATTTTAATACATGAGAGCACCTTAGGAATCCCATTGTAATCAAAGTTTCTCAATTTTCCTTGGAAGATATGGTGGTAGATGTGAGAAGAAATACGGTTTTAAATGATAGGTAATGGCCTGTCCCTCATGCTTCTCTCTTGCCACAGATGATAGAGACAACAGCAGTGTCTGCCCTGGCTCCCTCTGCTCCTGGTGAAGAACCTAAAGAGGAGCAAATTGAGCAATTTGACCACAAGGCTCCATCACGGGTCACGCCTGAGGCTGAATCTCCTGAGCCAGTAAGTGCCAGTCTTGGGTGGTGCTGTCTTTAGTGCAACCCAGCACTGAAAGTTTTGCTTTGAATTTCTGAGCTATCAAGATTTAAAAGGTCAGTTACACAGATCGATCATTGTCACCTGATAGTAGACAGGTTGGGATATTTAAATCAGAGCAAGTTGCATTACAGTTGTAGTAGCCAATTTTAATACATGAGAGCAATTTAGAATCCCATTGTAATCAAAGTTTCTCAGTTTTCCTTGCAAGATATGGTGGTAGATGTGAGAAGAAATGCGGTTTTAAATGATAGGTAATGGCCTGTCCCTCATGCTTCTCTCTTGCCACAGATGATAGAGACAACAGCAGTGTCTGCCCTGGCTCCCTCTGCTCCTGGTGAGGAAGCCACGGAGGAGCCAATTGAGCAGTTTGACCACAAGGCTCCATCACGGGTCACACCAGAACCTGAATCTTCGGAGCCAGTAAGTGCCAGTTGTGGGTGGTGCTGTCTTTAGTGCAACAGAGCACTGAAAGTTTTGCTTTTGCATTTCCGAGCTATCAAGATTTAAAAGGTCAGTTACACAAATAGATCATTGTCACCTGATAGTAGACAGGTTGGGATATTTAAATCAGAGCAAGTTGCATTACAGTTGTAGTAGCCAAATTTAATACTATGAGAGCACCTTAGAATCCCATTGTTATCAAAGTTTCTCAATTTTCCTTGCAAGATATGGTGGTAGATGTGAACAGAAATGAGGTTATAAATGATAGATAACAGTCTATCCCTCATGCTCCTCTCTTGCCACAGATGATAGAGACACCAGCAGTGTCTGCCCTGGCTCCCTCTACTCCTGGTGAAGAAGCCGAAGAGGAGCAAATTGAGCAGTTTGACCACAAGGCTCTATCAGTGGTCACACCAGAGCCTGAATCTTCGGAGCCAGTAAGTGCCAGTTGTGGGTGGTGCTGTATTTAGTGCAACACAGCACTGAAAGTTTTGCTTTTGCAATACCGAGCTATCAAGATTTAAATGATCAGTTACACAGATCGATCATTGTCACCTGATAGTAGACAGGTTGGGATATTTAAATCAGAGCAAGTTGCATTACAGTTGTAGTAGCCAATTTTAATACATGAGAGCAATTTAGAATCCCATTGTAATCAAAGTTTCTTAATTTTCTTTGCAAGATATGGTGGTAGATGTGAGAAGAAATGCAATTTTAAATGATAGGTAATGGCCTGTCCCTCATGCTTCTCTCTTGCCACAGATGATAGAGACAACAGCAGTGTCTGCCCTGGCTCCCTCTGCTCCTGGTGAAGAAGCCAAAGAGGAGCAAATGGAGCAGTTTGACCACAAGGCTCCATCACGGGTCACGCCTGAGGCTGAATCTCCTGAGCCAGTAAGTGCCAGTTGTGGGTGGTGCTGTCTTTAGGGCAACACAGCACTGAAAGTTTTGCTTTTGCATTTCCGAGCTATCAAGATTTAAAAGGTCAGTTACACAGATCGATCATTGTCACCTGATAGTAGACAGGTTGGGATATTTAAATCAGAGCAAGTTGCATTACAGTTGTAGTAGCCAATGTTAATACCTGAGATCACTTTAGAATCCCATTGTAATCAAAGTTTCTCAATTTTCCTTGCAAGATATGGTGGTAGATGTGAGAAGAAATACGGTTTTAAATGATAGGTAATGGCCTGTCCCTCATGCTTCTCTCTTGCCACAGATGATCGAGACAACAGCAGTGTCTGCCCTGGCTCCCTCTGCTCCTGGTGAAGAAGCCAAAGAGGAGCAAATGGAGCAGTTTGACCACAAGGCTCCATCACGGGTCACGCCTGAGGCTGACTCTTTGGAGCCAGTAAGTGCCTGTTGTGGGTGGGGCTGTTTTTAGTGCAAGGCAGAGCTGAAGTTTCTGACCAGCCAGCTCTTGCTGTTGCTGGCCGAGGATGCTGAGTGCTGGAGTCCTGCCAGGACCCAGCGATTTCCTGCAGGCAGTGACCTCCAGCTAGAAATTGGCCTTGGACCTGTCATGTTTAGGCACCAAAGCCTGTTGCCTCAGGGTGAGGGTGTGGCTGCTCAACTCAGTGAAGCTCTGTCTCTTGGGCTTCTGCAGGCCCATGGCCAAGGGCGCACGAGGTAGTGCTGGAGGTCTCAGGGTTTGGTTTGTTTGCTTTCCCTTTGTGGAAACATGTGTGTGGCTGGTGAAACGGGTCTGCAGTTGCTTGAGTATTTATTCAGTTCTACAAAGTGTGCGGCTCAGCTGTCTTGTGACTATTGATAAGCTGCAAGTAGACGAGTGTGTTGTCCATGAATCTGTGGGGGACAAGACCTGGCCAAAGAAACTAAGTTTATAATTGTGAAGCCCTCTTGTGAGGCAAAAAGCAAGGTTCTGTGGATGCATTTTTTGGTGTAGTCTGCAGCTTTGAAAAGAGCATTGCAGCCTGGAGGCGGGGCGAGGGGGGTGAAGCTGCAAGTCCATGACTGCAGTCTTGTGTTGCTCAGAAGAGGAAGGACATTTTGAAATGGTGGATGCTGTATTTTGAGTCCAATGGGCAACTTTGTTGCTGGGCAGTCAAGAGAACCTGAAGGTGGGCCCGTTCCTGGTCAGGTGGCCAAGAAGGCCAAGGGTATCCTGGCCTTTGTCATCAGCAGTGGGGCAGCAGGAGCAGGGCAGTGACCGTCCCCCTGGGCTGGGCAGCACTGTGGCCATAGCTGGGAGTGCTGTGTCCACATGTGGGCCCCTCTGAAGCAGAAAGTCCTTGAGGGGCTGGAGGGTGTGCAGAGAAGGACATGGGAGCTGGGGAAGGGTGTGGAGCGCAAGGCCAAGGAGGATGTGCTGAGGGAGCTTTAGCCTGGACAACTGGACAACGGGAGCCTCGTGAAAGACCTTCAGGCACACTTCCATGGATCCATACATGACAGTGCTTGCCACACGGGCTGTTTCATCGGCAAATATCTCCTCACGTTATCCTAGTGCTTTTTCCACTGGCATCTGTCGCTCTTCTGTCTTGTTTTTGTTCCTTTATTCGGAGGAGTATTCCTGTTCAATTTCTTGGTTTTTAGCAATGCAAGTGGATTTTCTTCCATCTTTCCTACTCTTTTCCTGCACTTGTAAAGATTCTGGTTGCATTTTCTTTTGTAAGGGGGCCTTTCTGGAGGATGCAGTATTTTTGCATGAGAACACATTGTTTGGGGCAGGGAGCTGTTGTGGTGCCAGGCCAGTCAACAGGGCCTTGCTCTTCGCTTTCATATTAACAGTCCCTGTGTCTTTTTGCAACCCAGGAAATCAGGAGGTGTGGTGTTTGGGAATTGAGCAGGAAATCAATGCTCTTGCATTCCAGCTGGTTCTCAAAGATAAGAGGAGCTGGGAGGGCCTGGCCTTTATTCCTGATTGCAGCCCCTTTAGCAGTGTCAGTGTGGTCGAGTCCAAGAGAAGCACTTGGCCAAGCACAGATGCTGCAAGAGTGCAGTTCCCAGTGCAATGCTCTGGATCTTCTTGTATTCCATAAGGACCTAAATGCTCCAGATTCCCTGAGAGTGTGGTTTATTGAAGGAACAGGAGAGCAATCTCGGGATTGCTGCTGACTGGGGCAATGGCTACCAAGTGTTGATGTATGTAGGAACAAAACTGATAGTAAAGAGAGATTATAAAAGTGAGATCTGTCTGTCTGTCTCTCTCTCTATCTATCTATCTATCTATCTATCTATCTATCTATCTATGTAACATTTGCATAATTGAATCTTCTTGGCTCTGGTTCAAAGCAGTTGGAGGTGCAAAGTTCACGTAAAGCATCCCTTTCAGGAGAGGATTAAAGACATGTTCTGATGACCGATTCTGAGCAGGCAGAGCTGTTTCCTCCTCCAGATGTGGTGGTTTTTTTCCCCTCAGACATGGTTTCCTCCTCCAGCCTCTTCTTCCTGAAGCCCCCCGTTAATGCTTTAATGTTCAGCCTGTCCCAGAGAGGTGGAAGAATTCCATGTTTTAGTTGGTGAAGAGAACATGAACTCCAGAAGTGTCTCTCACAAGGGCTGAGCTCACAGAGGAAGCCACCTGCAGAGCCAGGATGGAGCTGTGGGACAGGGTGGGGTGTCAGTCACTACTGAAAGACAAACAGAGCAAGGCAGAAGCAGAGGGAGGCCCTCAGCAGACCCTTGAGAAATGCCACACCTTCCCTGTCAGCTGCCTCAGAGGCTGCTTGAGCTTCAGCCCCAGATGGCCCCTGATTGCAGTGCCAGGGTCACTTTGGCTTCTGTGCCTCCTCATGGGCAGAGAATGACCCAGGAGAGCTGCAGCACAGTGCTTTGGGAACGTGTGAGCCCATCAGTCCTTGAGTCTTGGCCCTCAAATGTTGTCTGGAAAGTTAAAACCCATCTTCTCTTGCTTTCTGTGCAGGTCCTTCCAGAGAAAGAGCAGGAGCAGCCTGCTTTGTCAGAGATGCCATGGCAGACTCGGGAAGAGCTGTTCCCAGCCCGAGAGCAGGAAGAGCAGCTCAGGCAGCAGGTGGAAGAGCCACAGGAGAATGGCCAGGTAAGCCTGACTCGCCAGGTTTCAGAGGGAAGGGCAGGAAAAGGGGCATAAAATGGAGCTCTTGGGACTGAGGAGGTCAGGAGTCCCAGAGGCACTGAAAGCACAGAGCCTTGGAATCTGCCAAAGTCAGCACTGGGACAGGAGGGTTGCACTGGAAGCAGAGGTGGGCAGGGAAGCAGAAAGAAGTGGCTGAATAAATGGGATTTTGAAGCTGCAAGAGGAAAAAGCTGAGCCTGATGGCAGCTCCCAGTCACTTGCTCTGCATTTGTGTGTACAGAACATCAAGGCAGAGTCACAAGCAGAGCTGCCCGGGGCTCAGAGTGCCATCATGGAAGTGAAGAAGGGGAACAAGGAAGACATGAGAGGAATTCAAGAGGGGATGAATCTCCGTCAGCAGAGGGGCGATCAACAAGACCAGGTGAGTGAAAGAGTGGCAGCCACTCCACTCATGAAAGATCCTCTCTCTTGTATTTTACAGAACTTGAAGAAACAGCTGGACACGGAGTTTCAGAAAATTGTCACTAAGATGAAGGCAAAGGAGAAGAGGCTGGAAGAAGAAATGAAAATCATCAGAGAAAAACTTAATCGTCTCCCTCAGGCTCTACAAAAGCAAGTGAGTGAAAGAGGGATAGCCACTGCAGTCACCAAACTGGTGGTTTCTGCCCTTCTTGCTTTTCCAGTGCAGGGCTTCAGGGAGTGAGTTGATGCCTCTGAGTGCCATCCTGCTGTAGTGTGTACCCCAGACACTCTGAAGGACATTTCCTGGTGTGCTGAATCTCAACTGCTGCCCTGGACAGTGGGACTTGTCCTTTGGCCTTTTGGCCAGCAGTCATCCAAATTGATTCTTGCTGGCCTGTTCCTGCTCTCCTTGTTTCTTGAGGTGTTTTTACAGGGGAACATGGTGACCCAGACGGAGGATTGAAACAAGCTGTCTGTACCCCTTGTAAATCTGTTCTTTCCCTTTCCTCACAGTCAATGACTCTTGACTGACAGGGATAAGCCGTAGTCTCTGACTGCTTTCTTCTGTTTGACTTGAGGTGCAAATGTTGACATCTCGCCGGGCAGCCTGCAAAGCCTTCCAGCAAATGAGTGGCAATGAAGAGCCCCAGGCCTGGCATGAGGTACAGGAACTGTCCCCACCAAAGTTACTACAAGTTGAGCATGACCTGAAGATGGTGCAGGAAAAGAGGACACAGTGGGAGGAGGCAGAACATTTGAACAAGGAGCTGCAAATGTGTCTGAAGCCCTTCGAGTGGGAAAGGAATCCTTGAGAGGAAGCAGAATGGTCATTGTGGCAGTGATCCTTCAGAAAATCCATGAAAATGGAACATGAATCTGGCCATGAACTTGAGTAGAACTAACCTTTGGTTTTGACCCATCCAGTTTGAGAAGTGGACATCAGAAAAAACCCATTTAAGAGCCCTGCATGTGGCTGACAGAACCTTACCAAGGGCTTGCATTTGCAATGGAATTTCAGGCTAATCTCTGCAAGGCGCCTTTCTGACAAACTCATTTCTTGTTCCAGATCCACAAGGGCTTTGTCAAACCTGCTGCAGCAGCAGCATTGTCTAAAGGAGCCTTTGCTCCCCAACCTGGGAAGTGGAGCCGGGGCAGTTTGCCCATCTCCAGCGCTGCTCAGCACCAGGAGATCAAGGATGACTCCCTGGAGCAACTGAGTACGTCTGCTGTATTTCTTCTCTGAGGGACAGTGTATTGTGTGCATGTTTCAGCATAGCTGTACCAAATGTTTTTCCTGAGATTGGTGTCCCAGGGACATTTAGAGACATTTCCCCACGGGAACTGCTGTAGAAAATCAGTCTGTGTGCTGGCCACCTGTGCTGCAGAGCTGTCGGCCTGCTTGCTGTTGTTACCCAGGCGACCACAAAGAGTTCAAAGCTTCAGGCTCTGGGGCTGCCTTTTGCATCTTCTGGAAGCTGGGATCTTTGCTTTAAAGTGAGCATCTTGCATTTTGTTTCCCTCAGGGAAAATAGTGAACATGGAAAACCCCGTGGGGAAATATTCTGAACTGGAATATATTGGCAGCGGGTGAGTCCAACCACAGTTACTTCTCCATAACCATGGGCCGGGTGTTTTTCTGGTGGAATATCTATGCAGTGTGAAGTGAGGCCAGCTGCAAACAGACATCTATTGCCATGTTCAGACACTGGGGATAGATTGTCCCATCTCTCAGTGCTGCTCAGAATTTGTGAGTGTGCCCTGAAGGTATTGTCAGAGACATCTTCATGCTGCCAAGGTCTCTTGCCTGCAGCAAGGAACAGGGCCTGGAAGATCTCCTTGTCTCTCAAGTGTGGGACAGCTCTGTGTTAATTTCCTTAGCATTTTTCTATCTCTCCAAATCATACAGCCACACTAATAAAAGGGGAAGAAACTTGCTTGCCTGAAAGTGCAACCTACTCCCTGATAGCTGTCAGATACCAGTTCTCAGGAACATTTCTTTCCAAGAGTTTGCTGAAGGAAATTCTCCATGGTCAGGATGAAAACTATGAAAACTGCGCAATTTAGAACATGAAACCTGAGATGAAAGAAGGAGCTCTCTTTAGGAGCTGAGGCAGTAGATGGCAGCACTTCAGGGACAGGCCCAGTGCCCATGCACTTGAGAGGAAAATGCATCATCTGCCTTCTGGCAGAGCCCGCCTGCATCCTGCAGGTCTTAGGCATTTGCAGCAGAGATCTCCTGTGTGGGCTGGCTTTCACTGCAAGAGCTAAATGGCTTCTAATTTCTTTGCTGCTTTTTTGTTTCTAGGACTTTTGGACATGTGGTTAGAGCACTCAACAAAGCCACAGGAGGAGAGGTAAATGTCAACAGCCCCCTCAGACTCTGCTGCACTCGAGGGCTTTCCCCTCTGGTGTGAGCAGCTGTGGCCAGAGCTTTGGGTAGAGCTGTGCTGAAGAGGCAAAAGAAACACAGACTGGTACCAGCCTGCAAAATACATTGGGGACAGTCTTTGTCCTTCTCAGCTGCCAGAAGGAAGGCACGCAGGGCAGCAGTTCATTTCAGACAAGGATGTGCTCACTCGCTCTCAATTGCTAAAGCAAAGGTGGTGCCTTAGAGCATCTCACTGCTCTTTGGGGCGACAGCTTCAGAGTCCTGAATTCTCACTTCTGGTTGCCAGCAAATGCATCTGAGAGTTACCGGTAGCTCCTCAGACACCTGCAGTGCTGCACTTGGGAACTGCACATAGGGAGAGATCTGCAAGGCGTCCCTAGAAGCCCTAAGCCCTGCCCATAGCCCTGGATTAGCCACAGAGTATTAAGGCATGGATTACTTCTGCTGAATCCCATACAAAGCAGCAGGGAGTGGGCTCATAGGTTTGTGGGTGAGATACCACTGTTACCAAGTGGACACGGCAAAACTTCAGTGGCCACGTGTCCTGTAACTGGCCCCCAAGGGAGCAGAGAAATGGGCTGTTGCAATGTCAGTTCCTAATTACTGCAATGCCTAATCAGAATGCAGTTTGGCACAGCTTGGCTGTGTCATTGCAAAATCACTCGCTCCATGTGCCTTGTGGTCTCGTGCCACCAACTTCTCAAGTTGCTGATTTTCAATGTCATTTTAGGTGGCCATAAAGAAAATAAATCTCCAAGAACTGACGAAGAAGGAACTAAAAGTCTATGAACTCATGACTGTGAAGATAAATAGGAATCCCAACGTGGTCAACTATTTAGGCAGGTGAGTTGTTGTAAATATTTGTTTACATATTGCAAACATGCAAGATTGTTCACTGGCACAAAACAGAGCTGTAATTATTGGTTAATTATTACTGCTCTGCTCATCTCCGGTGGATGGGAAGAGAGTGCATCTTGTCTGCAGGAGTATTCCCTGGCACACATAGTTTGAAAATTATTCAAAAATCTGCATCAGTCATATCTAATTAAATTAATAGCCTGTAAGTTCACAGCCACCACATTATTTTGGGACTTGACTTTTTTCAACAGTCCTCTTACGTCTGGGTAAACTAACATGGATTTTCCTTGGATTGTGTCCCCTCTTTTCCATTGCTTTGCATGCCAGGAAGACTAGGTGGTTATTTCCAGAAACACGCAGTGTGACAAGTTTTTTATCTGTTCCTATACTGCAGTTTTTACTTGCTGGCTATTTAAGACATCTCCTTTTCCAAAGCTGTGCCTTTCTTCTTGAGACAGGTTTCAAACAATGCACAGCCTAGAGGGAATGTCTGTTCCTTTTCTTCTGTCCTTGTCACACAGGGACTTGGAAATAAGAACCAAGAAAATAAACTAACCATGCATGTTTACCTCCATGCTCTTGTTTCCTTCTTTCAGCTATCTTTTGGATAATCAATTCTGGCTGGTCATGGAGTTCATGGATGGAGGCACTCTGAGCGATGCCATCAGCAAGATCTACCTGTCTGAAGACGAGATAGCAGTCATCAGTCGAGAGGTCAGCAAGCCCACCTGTGCTTCCGAGGGCTTGGGCAGGATAGTCTGGGAAACAGAGGCTCAGAACAGGAGAGGTTTCATGTATAAACTTTGTTTTTCTAGTGCTGGTATGCTATGGGTAAGTAAAAGCATCTCAAGGGAACTGCCTGCCAGTGCTCCTGCACTCACTGTACTCAGTTCTTGTACTCTTATCTCCTGCTGTTGTATTCTCACTCTGCCTCCTGTATTTGTATTTGCTCTTCTCCACCTTGCCTCCCTAAACTTGTATCTTGAGCCTGTCCGCACTGCATTCCTTGCCTGTAAAAGCAAAGGTGCTGGTGGCAGGATTTGAAATGATCAGCTGAGAAAAAACAGAGACTCCTTTCTCACAGTCCTCAACTGAAAAGGACAGTAGTGCAGCCAAAATGCTCTTTGCTTCAGGAAGGTGACTGATGTGATACTTCAAGTCTGTGCTGAGGCCAGCAACAAAACTCTCGTCATGCAGCCTCCCACCCAAAAGTGATCCGCTTCACACCAAAGAGAGGGACTTTTTTCTTTCTTGGCCAAACCCCTCCTTTGCCCTCTGCATGGAGAAAGCACATCCACTGCAGCAGCAGTCATCCTGGCTGGTTTGCAGGGGACAGTCTACAACAGCAGGTGCTGTTGCTCTTTCAAAAGCTGACATGCCTTTCCTTAGAAAAGTCCTGCTCTGCAAGTGTTGGAGCAGCAACTCTTCCTCTCAATGGCACTGTGTTCTGCCATTACTCGCCATTCCCATGCAGAGGGAATCTTTTAGAGACTCTGTTTCCTTTCTTGTGTGATGAAATCACTAATTTTTGCCCTCCTGCTTCTGTTTTCTCTCTCAGTGCCTGCAAGGATTGGATTTTCTTCACTGGAACCACGTGATCTACCGAGATGTGAAGAGTGACAACATCCTTCTCAGAACCGACGGCTCTGTCAAGCTGGGTCAGTATATTCCTGGTCAGGTGCAGCGTTCAGGGATGTGGGGTGAGGGGCTGCTTTGAGTGGCTGCCAACTCCCCAGAAATGGTGCTGGTGGCAGTGCAGGGACCCACCGCTCTGAGCTGAAGGCACGGTTGCAACGTGCACAGAGGTCTAAGGAACCAGGAGAAGTCAAGAGTGGCGTTGGTGTGTTTGTGTCTCTTCCAGAGGGAGGGAGCTACAATCTAAAGCTTCAGGGGAATAAAGGCCACTGCTGTGAGCAGCGTTAAAAAAAATGTGATTTTTTTGGAAGTGGCCAATTCCATACTTCCTTGGCTAAAGCCCCAAGGAAACTGAGTGTGGACAGTTCTTCAGGAGATTCAACAACACATAGACTGAGAGTGGGGAATTCTTTTGCTTGATTTCCTAACTTGACCTGGCTTTCATGGTATGTTTATTTGTCCACAGCTGACTTTGGCCTCTTTGCTCAGCTCACCCCTGAGCAGCATAGACGGAGCTCAGTGGCCGGCATTTCTGGCTGGATGGCGCCTGAAGTGCTGACAGGTCAACCATATGGCCCCAAAGTGGACATATGGTCTTTTGGAATCGTGGGCATCGAAATGGTGGAACGAGAACTTCCTCACAGGAATGAAACTCCTGTTTCGGTAAGGTGCAAATACTCCCTGATCCCACTTGTCTTTCTCACCTGTCCCATGTCCTGTGTGCCATTGGACAAATCCCATTGCCATCTGCTGGCACCACTTCCACCAAGGTCCCCTTCTAAACATGTCCCTGCAGCACATCAGCATCTGCTGTAAATTCGGTTGCATCAGAAGGGAAGTAGCAGTTCAGAAACCTGGCATTTTGGCCTGCAACCTGCCTGACATTTCTCATTTGCTTTTTGAACTCCGCTGGTGCTCTGTCTCTGAAGGGCAAGAATTTTTCAGTAGAGAGGTTAGACATGTGATAAATATCCTAAGAAATTGACGTTACACCTTCCCAGTTTCAATTTTATCGGAAAAGAAAGGAAAATGAAAAAGAAAAAGAAGAAAGACACAACCACCAAAGCAATGCCCAAGTAGTTTTGTGTAGGAGTGACAGTGTGTAGGACGGTCGGGATGGATGGAGACGAGAGATCTTTGAAGCCAGGTCTTGGAACTTTCGGTTTATTGCAAAGGGAGTGGATGCAGGGCCCTGCTTGGAGCTGCCAGCCACAGCTCGGAGCAGGCCCGAAAGAGGAGCCCAAAAGAGAGACCCGAAAGAGTGAGGAAGTTCCTGTTACAAGACAATAAATCTTCTTCTGTGCAGAATGTTCAAATTTTCACTAACTAATCTAGTCCAAGATACAAATACTAGAGTATTTACCTACAGCCTATAAGAATCATTACATTATCATACTGTGTTACATTTTAAACCCTAAAAACTACTCTTTGGACCCCTTCTGCCAAGCTAGTAGGGTCTGCTCTGACCCTTGGACCTGTCTGCCAGCAGAGGGTGTTGTTTAATCAAAAGGGGATTACCTTCAGCTGGCCATACCATTGTTTTCCAGTTGTTCAGTAACTAAGGCTAGTAACTATCTCAAAGCTTACTTTCATTTCAATCTCGCTTACAGTTTCCATATTCTCAAAATCTTTTGCCAGGCATACATATTTGTAAAGGTTTTCCGGTTTCATCTTCCCCAACAGTTTTGCTTCCTTTTTCTTTTTTTAACCACAGCACATTGATTTTCCTCCACACTGTAGCATCTTTTCCAAGTCCTGTGGGTCTTCAAAACTTTCAGGCTTTCAAATAATCTGTACATTGCTCAGTCATGTGTGTGGGTGGCCTGGATAAGTTGAGGATGTGTTTTTCTCTGACTGCAGTTACTCTAAACCCTTGGCTGTTTCTGGGTCTTTTAAAAAGTTGATGAGCTTGCAGCCTGGTGCCTGGGGCTGGGATCCAACGTGGGCAGTTGATGCTGGTGCTGTGTTCCTTTACCATAGGAGCAGGGCCATCCCTGGCTTGCACAGTGCTAAGGGCAGTGAGGACTCCAGCTCCCCACCATGTCCAGTGGCTGAGCTCAGTTGCAGAGAGACAGGATAAAGCCCCCTTTGTGACCTCTGAGGGTGTGGGAAAAGGAAAGAAAGCTGCCATAATTATTTATACTCCAGGGGAGTGTGCTTGCTGTCTTGGGCTTGCAAATTTTCCTCTGGGTTGAAGAGGATAATAACAAAGTCTTTTTGGTCACCATCTAGTTCAGTGCCACCAGCACAGAGCTGTTACTATTGTGATGGGCATTTTTCTGGAGACCAGGCTGCAGCCTGGTGTCACGGAGAGCTGTCAAAACCTCCCACTTCTTACAGACATTTTTTGCGATGGGGACGCCATTAATGCATTGACTTGAGTATACAAATGAGCAGAGGGTGACCATCGGGATGGTGCTTCTTCTTCTGATTTAACCTTGGAAAGGTTTCCTTTTGCCACATAAAGAGGCTGAAACTTGCAGCTGAGAGACAGAGCTGCAGGTGGCTCCTGTGTGCCTAAGCCGGCATTTTCATCCCAATACATTTGTGCAGGCGTCTTAAAGGGTCTGTGTTGAATATGAGATTCCAAATGTTTGTTTCCTCACCCTGAGGAATACCTGGTGGATCTCCATTCTTGCCTCCCATGCACCTCTGTTTTCTAGAAGAGGACAAGAAGCTCAATGAGTTTTGGTTTATGACCGCTGTGCTTAAGGGACCAACAAGCACTGCAGAGATGCCTTTCATGTACTAATCCTTGGAAACAGTAGCGTTAGTGTAGCAGAGTCCATCTTCTGAAAAGCCTGTCAAGGTGGTGTGAATCCTCCAAGAAGGAAACAAGCTTTGCTGATGTAGCTCCCACTAACTGGGTCAGTCAATGAAATTGACTGCCAAGGCAGGATCAGCGGGATGTTGGAAAAGCCGTGTTTTTTTGTTGGTAAAGGAAAGTCATCTTTCCTTTACCATCTCCATCTTACCAGAAACTGCTCTGCAGAGTGGAGTTTAAACAGTGGGCTCTGGGAGAGCAGTTACAGATGGGAAAGAAGCAGGTGGAGCCTCGTGTTTCCTTTTCCTGCAGGCTGAACTCCCGATAGCCAGAGGAGAGAGACCACAGCTGCGTAAACCCAACCGATTCTCACCTTCCCTGCGTGACTTCCTGAGCTGCTGCCTGCAGACAGACAAAGAGCAGCGCTGGTCTGCCAAGAGGCTCCTGCAGGTAAAATGCCAAGGGGCTGAGGTGAAACAGTGTCTGAGGGATGGGCTCCTCCTCCACCGAGGTCCGAGGCATCAGATGAGCCCCCTTCCTCCTCACCTCCACTCTTGGTGATGTTCAAATGAAAACAGTGAGGAATCCTAGAGTGGGCTGGGCTGGCAGGGCTCTGGAAAGTCCTCTGGTCCAAGTAACCTGCAATGAGCAGGGACATCTTTAAAGAGATCAGGTTGCTCAGAGTCCTATCCCACCTGACCTGGAATGATTCCAGGGATGGGGACACCTACAAGCTCTTGGGACAACCTGTGCCAGGGTGGCACCATGCTCCGAGAAAAGAAGGTCTTCCTTAGACCTACTCTGATTAGATCCCCATGTGTTTAAAACTATTTGCCCACACTCTCTTGTAACTGGCCCTGTTAAAAAAGGTTACCCCCACTTTCTTCAAAGCCACTCTGAAATCTTGGAAAGCAGCAATAAAGTCTCCCTGGGGCCTGTTCTTCACAAAACTGAATAACTCCACCTCTCTCCGCATTTCCTGAGAGGACAGGTGCTCTGTTTTCTGGCTGTTTCTGTTGCCCTGATTTGGTGGGATGTTCAGTTTTATCTAATGGTAAAAGAACTGAAGTACAGCAATGCAGGGTAGAGAGACATGAAATGGTGGTGGAGGAACCCAAGGCTGCCAGTCCTGGCACAGCACTCTGGAGAGATTTGGCTGTGGGCAGGAGGGGCTGTGAGGGACTCACTGTGAGCCTCTGAGGGGCCCTGGTTTGTGCCCCCCACCCCACCCTTAGAGGTTTCTGGCACACAAACAGGGACAGCTGAGAGGGACTTGTCCCAGCCCCATCTGCTGCCTGGCACGCTCAGGCAGAGGGGAACTGGCCCAGGCTGACTGCCAGGTTGTGTGGCAGAGAGGGAACTGCAGGACCCAGCGCCACTCGGCTGGCCCTGCTGGGAAGGAAGGTGCCATCCCACACAGGAGGGGCAGGGCATGGAAAGGCAGACACTGCTCTGTGTGCCTGTGAAAGTTAGCATGGTGCCTGTCTTTCCAAGACAGGGACCTATGGGAGTCATTGGAGCTTCCTGAAAGGAAGAAACCCCAGGGACAGAAAGCACCATTTCTAGAGCACTAGCAGGGCAAAAATCCCAGCAAGATGGAGAAACCAGAATAAATGAGGCCAGGTTTGCCTGTGATGGCAAGCTCCTGCACATGATGAGTGGGGAACAGATGGTCCCATTGTTTTACTTTCTGGATCTTTCTAGGAGCTAGAGGGATCCTGATTGAGTCTGTGAAGCACTGAGCTTGGAAGGTCATGGTTCACTGTTCTTTGTTGTTTTTTTTCCTGTGGATTAGCATCCATTTGTAACAGCAGCCAAGCCAACGTCCATCCTGGCACTGCTCATCAACTCAGTGAAGATGAAGAAGACGAAGAAGACGAAGAAGACGAGAATCTAACGATGAAGATATTATTACCAAGTTAGAGTAGGATTGTAGAGTAGGACTCTAGAGTAGGATTGTTAAGTAGTTTTGTAGTATAGGTTTATAGATAGGATTATAATTAAATAAAGTTTTTGAAGCATCAAGTCGTTTGGAAGATTCCCCTCCCTCTGACCCCTTCAGAAAACATTTCCTTCTGAATTGCCAGTTGTCTTTTATTGGTGCTGAGACACACTTATGGCTTCTTTGGTATGGTTTGTAAATGGAGAAGGCTATTCTTCATTCCTCTTTTCCAGACTACACTGCCTTTGGCATACGGCCCACCGGCCCCGTTTGGCACATCTGTGGCACTTCCAGTTGAGGCAGAAAGGGCAATGGCATTTGCAGGAAAAACCAAAGGGAAATGGGGCAGCCAAAACATCCTGTGCAGATGCAGGCCTTCAGCTGTGACTCTAGAGCATTTGGGTGCCTGCCACTTGGATTTGTATCGCGAAGGGCAATGTCTTTGGCTGGAGGAGAGCCTTGCTCAGTGGAGAAAGCAGAAAGATCAGAGAGGTGCTCTGAAAGGTCTCCTGCGGTGCAGAGCTGTCAGCGAGTGTGAGGTGAGAGCGGGCCCGGCCTTGCCCGGCGTGGAGCTGCAGCAGAGCCCTGGCAGAGCCCGGAGCAGCCTGAGCCTGGGCAGGGGCAGGCTGCAAGGAGGCCCTTGTAGCTGCAGGAGGCACAGCCCGGCCCTGCGTGCCTCTTGCTGGCAGCGGGCACATCCTCCGCTCTCAGAGGCCAAGCGCAGCCGGCTGCTCCCGAGGGGAAGCGGAGCCCTGCTGGGCACAGCCCAGCCTGGAGGCATTGGCCCTCTGGAGTCTGCCCCGAGGAGAGAAAGGCCAAGGGCAGCCGAGGGCCGGTGGCCTGGCTCAGCATTCCCACTCTTGTGCCGGCTGCCCTGCGACTCCTGGCAAAGGTCAGCAGTGTGTGCAGCACTCTGGGCACCGGGGCAGGAGCCGGGCTGCTCGGCAGGCTGGAGCACAGGGCAGCGTCCTTCAGGCACGGCGCTTGTGCCAGGGGACCATGGGCCAGCGGGAGGCAGGGACAGCTCGTCAGCTCACGGCTGCAGGAGCCAGTGCCTCACACAGCTCTGGGAGGCAGCGCCTGCAACCCCGCACTTCTGCACTGAGCCACAGCAAAGATGTGACCTGCAGAGTGCTTTGCAGAAATATTCAGGGCCAGCAGGCCAGCCTGCTTTGTGCTCTCTGGCACACAGCAAGCGCTGTGCCACGCCGCAGCTCGGAGCTGCTGGGAGAGAGGGAATCGGGGATGCGCCTGAGGGTTTTGTTTGAGTCATGAACTGGTTGGATGAGAGCAGGAAAATTTCGGTAGGCAGTCTGTGTTTTCTTCCTTAATTTGTGAAAGAAAGTCATAATGTGTTGCACACAGGTTAGGGGTATTGTCAGAGAAAGGCCTTATAAAATCAGGCCTTACTCTGCTAAAAATGAGCAGCTGGCCTGTTGTGTCTTCTACGTGCAGCTAGCTAACTTCCCATGTGAAAAATCATGACTGCAGTTAGCACAACAAGCTCTTGTGGGAAGAAAACTGTTTGCATCTGTAATAATCAGGAAATCTGTCCAATGGGAGTCCACAAAGGAAAATTGTAAACACCTGAGTAAAAGAGTCTTAGCAAATTCACCCAAAAACACCTAAGCAGTGAATTATGTGGCAAGAAAACAACCAGGAAATTGGAGTTGAACATGAGGTCTGTGAAAATGCTGTAAAAATGAGTTGTGTGAATAAAGAATTGGCTTTCCCTGCATGCAAAAACTGAGTCCTGGCTGCTGTATTGACACTGCAATGTGGCTTCACTCAGCAAGAGCACTTGAAGGGTGTATTGATGAAATGCTTGTGTTGATTCCCAGTACAGCAAGGAGAAGTATTAAGTGTATTCAATAGGGCTTAAGCTTGTGAATCCCTTTAGCTTTAACAGGCAGTGTTGAACCCTGTATTGCCCCACTGCAGTGCCTAATGTGTGCAAGTGCTATTTTAGCCTTGAGAATAAAGAGAGTGGTCCTGCTAAGAAGGTAGCTGGAATGCATTCAAAGGGAAGATATGTTTTCAAGAGGCTCTTGACCAGCAAAGGAGAATTTGAGGAATGGAATAGTTTTCAAATGACTGTGTCAGGAACCAGAGTCATGTTCCAGGCCCTGCCATATTTGATCCGTGTTTGAGCAGGTTGACAAGACAATGAAGAAAAGTGTATTGTTTAATGGGTGGGAAAAGGACCCTTGAAAGAGAAACAATGTATGGGTCAATCGGTGGGCAGTTAAGGTTTGAAATGGGAGCAATGCATAATGGAGCCGTTGTTGGCATGGCCTTGGTATCTGGAGCCATCCTGGCCTTATCTCACATGCCAGCCATGTGTGAGCTGATGCTGTAACTGGGAAAATTCCACTCCTGAGCAGGAGGTATAAGGCCTGGCTCTGGGCTGGAGGGGTGAGAAGGATGACGTGCACACCATTTTGATCCAGGGCATGTCCTGGAAGTGCACTGCCTACCTGCCCCTGTTGCCGAGCACCACACTCCATCTCCTTCTCTTGCTCAGCGGATTTTTGGGAATCCAGGGGTTGGTATTATTTGCTACTGCAACTAATGGAATACATTTGCTTGGCAAGCCCAGTTGTGTCTTAGATTCTTTTGTGCATGGGTCTCCTCCTGAACCTGTGGCAACGACCACCAGGGACCTACAGGATACTCCTACTCCTATTCTGATGTCAATAAATTCAGAGAAATTATTTAAATATGTCAAATAATTTGGAGTAATGTTTAGCCTGCGAGTTTCAGCAAAGTATTGAATATGTCTTAGTTCCATGGATACAAACTAATAAGTGAGATTGCTGGGTGTGCAGGTGTTAGGGGAGTGATTCCCTATGCACCGAGTACTGAAATAAATGAATGCCTCCTTTCCAATCCTGAGCTGGCAGCAGGGATCAGGCCCTGCTCTGTAACTTTCATTTTGGCAACTTCTGTGAACAGGTAAGAAAGGTCAAAATGAAACCTTTCCCAGCTATTTGCCTCTCCTTTATCTTTTTATGCGCCAGAAGTCTGTGTCACAGATGGCCTGGCTGTGTGCTGAGCAATGCAGCCCCCACAAAGCCTTTGGTTTCCCACAAGTTGCCATGCCTTGTTCCCAGGTGTGCCCAGCTCTGGCAGGAGAAAGAGCCTGCAGCGCCGTGCCCTGCCCAGCCGGGGCTCTCTGGCACAGAGCAGCAGCAGCGCCAGCACCTCTCAATCCGCTCTTTCCTTATCTTCTCCTGGGACACAGAAGCCTCTGGAAATCAGCACCACCAGTCGTGTTCCCAGCTCGGAGCAGCTCCTGCTGGTGGGCAGGTGCTGCCAGTTTGACTGCTTCCAAAGGGGAATAAAGGCAGAGATGTACATCCTCAGGAGCCCTGGGCGTATCCAATAAACATGCAAATATGTGGGAGATGTGCTAGGAATTGTTTCAGCTGTTATGCCAACAGTGCCTTCTCTCCTGGTTCTGTGTGCTATAGATGAGTAATGTAACAGTTGGCTCTCACTGTTAAGAGGTAGATATTATGTGGATATAAAAATGTATAGTGATGTTATTGTAATATAGGCTCCCATAGTCCTATTTCCCCTCCCCCTTGCAATAGCCTTGGTAGTCAGGGCTTTTGGGGAGGGCCGGCTTGTGACCAGGAGGTGTGGAGTAACAACACCTGACCTCCAGTCAAGAGGTAAGAAAGGAATCTCCACCAGTGGATGGCAAAACTTTGGCAAAACTTTGGCGGGATGAAGGGTATAAAAGGCAGAGCAACCATTTGATAGATGAGCTGCTCTATGTAATGTTCATAGAGACTCCCAGTGCTGCAAGTTTTCCTTATTCAGTCCTTTGTTAAGATTTAATAAACCTTTAAATTTATAAAAGTGAGGGTTGTGTCTCCGATGTGCAATGCTTTGGGCCATATTCTTGGTCTGGTTTCCTTAGCTTGGTTCCCATCTGAGTGCTCAGTTCGGGTACAGGCTGTAGGTGCTTGGTGCACTCCTGGAGTTACTCTTGGATCCCTTGAACAACAGGGTTTGTTTGGCCCATGAAAGGAATTTGTGCTGCTTTGTGACAGAGGAGAACTTCCCCAGCTATTTTGCGTTTGCTGTAGGGAAGGTTGGTTATTGCTCTGCCTAAATTCACAGGCCAATATAGAGTGCTTGCATTGTGATGTCAGGGCATGGTTGCCATGTGGTCATGGTGGCATCAGAAGGTTGTCTTGGTGCACGGAAGGCCTCAGTGTCAGAGCAGCTCAAGGGCTCGCTCAGGGCAGGAGCATCCTCCTGCTTGAGGCGTTTGTCAGTGGGAGCTGCCCACAGACAAGAGCCTTGATTTTTCTGATGGTGGAGCAAATCTGCACAGCAGTGCTACAATGATTGAGAAGGTTGTTGCTGTAGCTATTGGAGCTTACGGCGTTTGTTATTCCAGCTATTACCTCACTAACCTGACACGTAAGTTGAGGTTTTCCCGGGGTGTACCCGAACGTGGCTTTTGTATGTCTTCCTGCTCTTTCTTAGTGCCTGAGTTATTTTGAAACAGAAAGAGCACTAGCGTGCCACTGGTTTGGTAAAGCTCCTGTCAAGGAGTTCAGCTACAAGGGGATTTCTGTCGCCACAGGGCAGCATTTGCAAGGGAACCTGCAGGGGTTCTGTTCCCTCCCCGGGAGAGTCTGAGGCAGCAGAGTCTGTCATTTCCTCAGTTTGCTGGGACAAGCAAGACAGCTTTGAAAATTTAAACTGGAGACCTTCTTGGAAGGCCTTCTAATAACTCTGCAGTATTTCCCAGAATTCAGGGAAAGCTTCTTTCTTTCTACATTTTTTCATGAAAGGAGTTGACTGTCTAACTTGACCCTTGACTGAGTGTTAAATAGTGATTCCCTTTGCAAGGAAGTGCAAACTCCAAAGCAGTGAGTGTCTGCTCCTGGACCCTGGAGCTGCTGCTGTGCTGTGTCACAATAGAGCTGCCATATCATAGTGGAATTTTGGGGCAGCTTTTCTGGGCAACTGTCTCCAGCAAGTTAATGAGAAGTTGTGCATGCAACTGATTTAAAAAAAAAAAAGGTACCAAAAGGAGAGGATTTTAAAAAGATGTGCTATGCGTTTGGTAGAAGAGGAGCATTGAGCGTTAGCAAAGAATTTGCATTTTCTTGATCGTGTTTGTATCCATTTAATGGCTAAACAGGCCAAAGGGTAGGCACGCCCAAGAATACTATCTGGATCTCTTGCTAGTTGTGTGAACGAAATGTGTCTCCTGGAGGGATGTTGTGAAACGGAAAATACTCTTTGTTTGCGGTGATTGTTCTGTGGGATTCACCAGCCCAGGCAATTTTCTCACAGCATCTGGTTTGTTTTCCCTTGCCCACTACAGGTCACCTGATGCATGTAATCAGCGGTGCTGGTCCTAAGGTGAGTGAGAAAGGAACATTTCAGGTTTGTGCTGTTTAGCAATTGTAGAGTAAGCTGTGTGCTTAGCCAGAACCAGTAGGCTGTAGAGGGCCGGGCACGCAGGCTGGAAGAAAATCCATTTTCATGCCTTCAGCAACAAATACAAAGGCATAGCTGGATATTTCCTAATTTCCAACTCAGAGCCTTGAAGACCTACAAACTCAGTTTTGCAGAGAGAACATTGCTTGATGACACCAGACAGGGATGAATACTTAAGAGAGAGCAACTTCCTGCAGAGTTGAATAAACCCATTTTAATTGAAGTCACAGCAACTTAGATTTCTATCCCTATAAACCTTCATGATACTTCCTTAGAAGATGTGGTTGTAGAATTAGAAGGACAATTTAATGCTGTATTTGCAGTCAAATGGGCAGCTTTGTGGCTGGGCAGCTGCATGGGCCAAAAGGACGCAGGGGTGCCGGCCAAGAGCAGCTGAAGGTGGGCCAGCGCCTGGCCAGGTGGCCAAGAAGGCCAAGGGCATCCTGGCCCGTGTCAGCAGCAGTGGGGCAGCAGGAGCAGGGCAGTGACCGTCCCCCTGGGCTGGGCAGCGCTGCGGCCATAGCTGGGAGTGCTGTGTCCACTTTCTGCCCGATCGGTCTGCGTCTCACAGAACAGGATGGGACCCGGACTGGCTGCAGACTTAGGATTTATTATGTCTGTATCATACAAGCAAAAAGCAAGAGACACAGACAAACGAACATCCATGCACATCTAGATCAAAGACAAGATGGCAGTTTATGCAAAGCCTTTTTCTACATATTCTTTGAACCAGTAGCATAAAAGAAAAGGTGCAGAGTCATTATACTCTAACCAATAAGAAAAGGACCCATGTGGGTTTAACATTAACAGAAGGACTTCTATGAACCTCAAACAATATACAATAATTCATTATATAAGATTGAAACTTTTTCTATTTTTGCAAAGCATATATCTAGAACTTTTGACATCTCAAACTATCACTAAGTTCTTGTTCTTTCTTGTTCCTTATGATAAATATAAATGTATTCACTTGGTTCTTATTTTCCTAGCTTCCCAGGAGAAGGTTTTGAAATTTCCCAGCCTTTTTCAGCTTTATGTCTACTTTCTGGGGCCTTTTTGCACTTTCTAAAGTTTTTTACCTTTTATATATCCCTACAATTCCCCCTCTCTTTTTAAGTAAACTATTTTTGACTCGTCACTTATTTATTACTTTGTGTTATATAGCTTTACTACTGCCTATATTTATTCATTTAGGAAAAAAGTTATAAACTTTTTGTATGAAGGTACTTTTGGTTTTGTTTGTTTTAAGCTCTATAATTTTAAGTTAAAGCATTATTAATGTTGGGTAAAGTGAGGTATAGTATCTGTATTAGGTTCTGATAAATTTATAAATTTTGACTTTTTTAAGGTCTCAATGTAAAGGGTAAATTTTTGAGTGACTTTAATTAGTTTTGGTGAGGTTTTGTGCATTGTTTGTAACTTTTCTTTTGTATTTTTCTTTTGGACAATAAAAACTTTTTGATGAGTTTGTAATGTGTTGTGAATAATGAAGGGAATAAGGAATTAATATTAATATTATAATAACAAGATTTTACTTAACTTGTAAAGTTGTTTTGATTAAGGAGTTAAGCTCTACTTACTGAATCAATTGTTTAACTATGTTTCTTTATTTTTAATTGTAGATGTTAAGTTTTTAAGTGTTTGTATGTTTTTGTGAATGGATTTAGAATGATTAGACAAATTTATGTAACACATTCTTTTGAATTCTTTACAACTCTGTTTTTGTGTTAGAAAAGGAAATTAATGGTTGTTTGATTTTGGAGTTTGTTGGACACTGCTGATGTCAGCATGTTACTGAGTGCACTGGATGTGGTATTTGTTTGTTTGTTTAGTTAATATTTAATCTTACCTATTTGTCTTAATGTTGTTTCTGAAGCAATTGTAGGTAAAAAGAAGCTTGTTGAAATATTTTGTGTTTTTTTAACAGACTGAAATTACTATTGTAATCTTTTGGGTATAGGTATATATGAATAGATCTTTTTTCTTGTCTTTTTTGAAACTGTTTTAGTACTGGGTGTTATTACAGTGAGTGTGCTAATGTTACATGGTTTGTCTTTAGAGTATGATGGAATGTTTTGCTATCTTTTATTTCTACAAATGAACTAATAACATTTTGGTAATTTCTGTGGCTATTGGTTAACTTTAGATTTTTATCTACAGTGTATGAGTAATTGCACTGAAAACTTAAATTTTTATATTCGTAGTAAGAGTGAATAACATTGTATTTTGGAGAATTATTTTTTTTGGTAATTGTTTCTTGAAAATGTGACACAGAAATTTATTGTTCAGGAACTAAGGATCTTTAATTCTTGGGGTTCTGAACTTGTTTTGAGGAGTTGTTTGTTCTAGAGACTTTAATCCTATGTGGGATGGTTCCTATTAGCAATTTCACTTGGTTTGTTATTAAGTCACTTTTTTGTTAAAGGATCATGTTATATAGGTATTGGCTAATTTTTTAGTGGTACCCTAACTAAACAGGTTGAAAAAGGCTTTTTTGGATTTGAGTGAGACATACATATGGTATCTGATCTTGTAGCTTTGGTTAATGTGACTTAGACATTTGGTTTTGGTTGTTGTATAGGAAAATTTACATTATAAAAAGTAAGCAAAGTTAGAAAACATAAAGTGAACTGATTTTCTTTCATATCTTTTTTGTTGAGTTACTCTTTGTTAAAAGAATTTTCTATATATTTTAACTTTTAAACTGCATTTTTTGGAGAGTTTAGAATGTTAATTTTTTAGAATCTAATGATAATAATAAATCCTTCTTTTTTATGTTTTTGTTAAAAGAGCTCAACGGAACAAGCTCTTTACACATTTATCATTATCATTAAATTGAAGTTTGCAGATTCTGCAGGTGACATAGGAACACTCGGCGTGACTTGTAGTCTCTGTTTAGCTTACGTTTGTGTGTTTGCTTTTTGACTTTTGGGTTTGTTAGTGTGTTTTGGTGTGTTGTATGGTTTGGCATTCTTTATTGGAATTCACTTTGCTTTTCTAGTACTTGTAGAAATACAAGTATACTCTTTGCTTTAAGGTATTAATTGGAAAGGACTTTTAATTTGTCTTGTTTCAAGGCTTTTAATTAAAACAGGAGGATTTTCTTTTTAGTTTTGCTTGTGTGTTATTTTTAAAATGCTTAAAAATTGGTAGATCTAGTTCTGCAAAAGAACCGTTTAAAAATTTTTAACACATAAAGCTTTACTTAATTTTATCTGTGGTATTACTTCTGCTCCCCTCTTCTGTTGATCTAAATGTGTTTTAATGTGTGATGTGTCTTTTTAACAGTTGTTTGATTTGTGGGGGAGTGGGGAATACTAAAGGTGTGATGAACATTTTAATTTATTAGGAATGTTGCTACTTTTTGAGATAGATATGTGGGGCTATTGTTTTTTTTTGGGGTACACGTAATGAAGTAAATGTTTGTAAAAAATGTTGATAGGTACGATTACTTGTTCTCTTGTGTGGATAGAGGTAAAATCTGTACTTGATAGTGAATCTACTGAAACCTGAATATTTTTAAATCTCTCAAAAGAAGGGTGTTTAGTGATGTTTGTTATAATTGTAGATTTTTTAAACTTTGTGGATTAACAGTTGTTGTAGAAACAGGGGTTTGCACAAGCTGACAATCAGGGTAACTGTAATGATAGCTTTAGCTTGGGATTTAGAGATACGAAACAAGTGTACAAGTGCTTGTGCATTTTGATGAAAAAAGGTATGACTCAATTTTGTGTGCTCAAAAATGTTTGGTAATGTGTTTGAGATAACTATGGTCCGTTTATTTGTTCTTGTATTTCTTTTTGCTAAACATCTTGGTAAAGATGAATGAGCTTTAATATGAGAAATAAAATATAGGTTAGTTCTGTGTTGTAAAATTTTATGAAGACACGAAAGCTAGCAATATAAATTATTATTACTAATATTTTTTAAAACTATTTTTTTACTTACATTAGTAACATAGGTAGAATCTGTAATTAAATTGAAAGGCTTTGAAAATAGCTGAAAAGCTTTAACAACAGCAGCTAGTTGAACTACTTGAGGAGAACTTTCTACTATTGGAATATTCGATTTCTAATTTTTTGTTGTTTGATTTAACTATACAGTTACTGATTTATGTTTTTCTTGACTTATTAGTGAAGAGCGTTGTATTACTTCAAGGCACTTCACTTAGCAAGGGCTTTTTTTGAAACTCAATTTTGTTTGTAATAATTTGTGACTTGGATAATGAATGGAACAAACACCTGAAAAACTTAACAATGCATTTTCTAGATCATCTGAATTTTGTAATGTCTAATCTAAATAATCTGTATTTAAAGGTAAATATAGAACTGTAAAGTCTTTGCCTGTTAAGGTTAATAGTCTTGCTTTGACCTTAATTACAATTTGTGCTATTATTTATCTCTAGGGTTGTAGAAACTGTTTTTGGAGACTTGTAGGGAAGAAAAACTTATTCTGCTATTAATAATGGATCTTTCTCAGATGGATCTCATTGGAAAATGAGGCTATAAAGTTGTAGCTTCTGTCTCAAAGCAGTCAGGAAGAAAGGTTTCTTTGGAGCATAATGATGGGCTTGTCTTCTTTGGAAAGTTTTTGTGACTTGTTATGCTGAGTTGAGCTTCAGGTGTTAAAATCTTGGGAGATTTAATGTCAAAGTTTTCTCTCAGTAGATCAAAAAGCGGAGCAAGTTCATCGTTGGTAATTTTCAAAATAGGTTTCATCTTGTTAATTTCTGTTAAAAGTTGCTGTAAATCTTGCAAAGTGTTGATGTTGACTTGAAGTTGTATCTTTTGGGGTGAAATTGTTTGTTTTGTTATCTTCTATCTTAGATATTTTTAGGGTGGGATTTCTTGTATCTTAGATGTAGAAATTCTAGTTCAGTCTTTTGGATCTCAGTAACAGCGCTGTCACAAGTTTGTTTTATCTTTGTCTGTGTTGGTGCTGCAATGAGTAGATCATCTATGTAGTGTAGAATCGTGGATTGTGGATGCTTCTGTCAAGTTGTACACAGTACCTGTGTGACAAAATATTGTTAAATTGTTAGAGAATTCTTCATCCCTTGTGGTAAAGATTTCTAGTGATATCTTTGCATTGGCTTTCTTTGCTTGATGACTGGAACTGAGAAGGCAAATCTTGGGGCATCTTCAGGATGAAGTGGTATGTTGAAGAAGCAGTCTTTTATATCGATGATGACGAGAGGCCAGTTTCTAGGAATTATTGATAGAGAGGGACGTACAGCAGCTGTCTTCCTTTCAAGACTTGTAATAGTAATCATGGATTCGCTTTCTAAACAAACAGTAGTTCTTCTGATCCTTGTGAGTGTTCTCATAGGTGATATTAAGTGTTAGTTATGGGCTAAAACAGGAGAGAAATTACTGAGACATCTGCACCGTATCTGGTATGCCTGTAACATAAATTGTTCTACCACGATGAGTTAGGCCACAAGTCAGTTCTGGTTGGTTTAGAACATGCTTCTAAGTATGCTCTACTTAGAAGACATGTAGCATTGGAGTGGAAATCACATCTGGATCACCTTGGTACACCATTTGATTGGTTAACAAAGCATTTTGTTGAGATACATTTTGTTTGAATATGTCTATAGGTAAAGCAATGATTGTCGTTTACTGAAATGATAACTGGAAAAATTAATAGTCTAAGACTTGTATTGTTGTCTTTAGCTATAATAATTAAAAATTCTTGTCTTTGTTGTGATTTGTTAATCAGACCTGTAGGTATACATTCATAACAGAAATTTTTCAAAAACCATATTAATTTTGAGTTTGCTAACTCCAGTTTTGTCCTTGGAGGTAATAGGAAGGAACGTCTTGTGGTACTGGTGGTAAAGGTAGATATTGTGTTTGGCTTTGAGGTCTCCTAGTGAAGGCTAAGGGGGAAAATTCCCTGGATTCTGGGTTGCTATTACTTGTTTCACCGCACAGTGGGTCATGCTTTGCTTGGAGTTTAACGGTAGCGGATTACTATCTATATCAAATTTAGAATGACAATTTTTTGCATAATGTTTCCCTTTTTGATATTGAGGACAAACAGAAGGTACTTCAGATTTTATTATTGGATCAGGGTAATTCTTTATCACATGACTAGGCTTCTCACATCTGAAGCAGGACTTTTTATTAAAGGTTCATTGAACAGCAGCAAGAGTTTTTTCAAAAAGTTTTGTTTGTTCTTCAATTGGTTTTTAAAATTTGTTTCTTAGTGAATCATGAGATTTAGTAATTTGCTCTCTAGGGACATTAGCTTGTACTGTAGCAAGATACTGTGGAGTGCTAATTTTACTGTAAGCTGAAAGCATTTGAGTAACAGTTGGAGGCTGTTTGGGTAATGTAGAAATAATTTTTTTGCAATCATCATTCGCATTTACAAATGCTAGGTTTTGGAGAATATAAGAATGAGCTGCTTTATCAGGGCATTGTCTTTCAACAGCTTGTATTAACTTATCTAAAAATGTATGATTCATTTGTTCTTTGTGTCATGGTCAAATATGCTTTAAGAGGAGTACTTGTTGATTTGACCGAAATTAAAGTTTTTCTTGCAGCTTGTTTAATATCTCTCAACACTGACCTAGGAACAAAGTTTGTGTTTCTGGTTTATCATATGGCAGTTTGCTAGACAACTTAGCTTCTGAAAATTTTTCATATGTACTACTAACATATTTTTCCCATAAAACCTTAATAGGTATCTTCTGCTGGAGTTCTCATAACATAAATTGTGAATTAGTTAAAATCAGACTTGCCACAACGCGACAATCAGTTGGCATGAGTTCATAAGAGTAAAAAAACACATAATTAAAATAAAGAGAGTTAATTCTGCTTTCCTTCAACTTTGATTTCACTCTTCGATGTTATAATGTGAGAGTGATTAATACATAGGCCTACTATTATCCCTCCCATAAGAGACTGGCATGGCTAAAATTTCTTCCTTTAAAAACTTAAAATCTCTTTTTTTTCCAAAAGATATTCCCTTTCTTTTTCTAATCAGACGTTGCTACATCATGTTCTGAACTAGGCAGATTATTGTTGCAGCAACTGAGCACTGAGAGAAATCTATCTTGGTTTCTAGACACAGTTCTGGGCTTTCTGCTCAAAGAAGTCTCAGCTTGGTTCCTTAGTAGTTTATTACTATTGCAACTCTTGGTCTCAGCTTTATAAATTTTTAAATTTTCCTTAATGATTTAGATCCTGATTTTATGATCCTGATTTTGCTTATTATTTTAAAATTTCCCAACATTTCTCAAAAGTATGTCTACATTCTAAAGACTTCTTACACTTTAGAAAGTTTTTTACGCTTTTATATTCATAAACACTTGTGGGCCCCTCTGAAGCAGGAAGTCCTTGAGGGGCTGGAGCATGTGCAGAGAAGGACACGGGAGCTGGGGAAGGGTGTGGAGCGCAGAGCCAAGGAGGAGGTGCTCAGGGTGTTTCAGCCGGGACAATGGGAGGCTGTTGAGAGACCTTCAGGCACACTTCCATAGATCCATACATGACAGTGCTCACCACAAGTGCCATTTCCCTGCCAAACATACCCTCACTGCATCCCAGTGCTTTAGACGCTGGTGTCGGAGAGACTCCCTGCTTATTGTTTGTTGTGTTTTTCTTTTGCTGGTTTAGTAGAGGAAAAGCCCTGTTGATTTTCTCATTATCCAACAAGCACAGATGCTTCTTCACAACGTTTCCTGCTCTTTTCCAGCACTGGATGAGATTCTGATCCAGTTGTAGGCTTCCATGTCTGCAGCAGCAAAAGCAAAGGCATAGATGACTCTTTCTTACTTTTCCATTTCTAAGCTCTCAAAAGCTAAAAGCTCTGTCTTGCAGATACAACATTGCTTGCTGATGGCAACCAGGGAAGAATATCAGCTTCATATCCATATATAGTTCTGTTGAATTGGCCCGTTTTAATTTGATCTGTGTTGCTTAGAATCCTTTTACACTGAATTTTTATGCTTTCTCCTTGGATGATATGGTGGTAGATGTGAGAAGGAAGGAGGTAACGGCTTGTCCCTCATGTTTCTCTCTTGCCCCAGAGCACAAAACCAGCATCAGTGTCTGCCCCAGCCACCTCTGCTCCTAGAGAAGAATACAAAGAGGACCAAATTGAGCAGTATGACCGTGAGGCTCCATCAGGGGTCACAGCAGAGCCTGAATCTTCTGAGCCAGTAAGTGCCACTTGTGGGTGGTGCTGTCGTTAGTGTAAGGCAGAGCTGCAAGTTTCGCTTTTGCGTTTCAGAGCTTTCAAAACTTAAAAAGTCAGTTACAAAGAGATCATTGCTACCTGATAGAAGGGAGGCTGGAATATTTATTTCAGAGCAATTTGCAGTACAGGTGGATTAACAAATTTTAATACCATGAGAGCTCATTGGAATCCCATTGCAATTGGAGTTTCCCAATTTTCCTTGGAAGAAATGGTGGTAGATGTGAGAATATAGGAAGTTATAAATGATAGGCAACAGCCTGTCCCTCATGCTTCTCTCTTGCCACAGATGACAGAGGAAACAACAGTGTCTGCCCTGGCTCCCTCTCCTCCTGGTGAAGCCGAAGAGGAAAAAATTGAGGAGTATGACCGCGAGGCTCCATCACTGGTCACACCTGAGCCTGAATCTTCTGAGCCGGTAAGTGCCTGTTGTGGTTGGTGCTGTGTTTAGTGCAAGGCAGAGCTGAAGTTTCTGACCAGCCAGCTCTTGCTGTTGCTGGCCGAGGATGCTGAGTGCTGGAGTCCTGCCAGGACCCAGCGATTTCCTGCAGGCAGTGACCTCCAGCTAGAAATTTGCCTTGGACCTGTCATGTTTAGGCACCAAAGCCTGTTGCCTCAGGGTGAGGGTGTGGCTGCTCAACTCAGTGAAGCTCTGTCTCTTGGGCTTCTGCAGGCCCAGGCCAAGGGAGCACGAGGTAGTGCTGGAGGTCTCAGGGCTTGGTTTGTTTGCTTTCCCTTTGTGGAAACGTGTGTTTGGGTCGTAAAACGGGTCGGCAGATTTCTTGAGTAATTCTTCACTTGAGTAATTCTTCACAGTTTCTTTAGCTCAGCTTTCTTTTGGGTTTTCCATATGCTGCAAGGAAATGAGTGGGTTGTCCATGAATCTGTCGGGGCCGCTCTTGTCCCATCTGACCAAAGAAATAAAGTGCATAGTTGTGAAGCCCTCTTGTAACACGAAAAGCCGAAGGAGCAAGGTTCTGTGGATGCATTTTTTGGTGTAGACTGCAGCTTTGTAAAGTGCATTGGAACCTGGAGGCTCGCATGAAGCTGCAAGTCCTTGACTGCAGTCTTGTGTTGCTCAGAAGAGGAAGGACATCTTGAAGTGGTAGATGCTGTATTTTTAGTCCAATGGGCAACTCTGTGGCTGGGCAGTCAAGAGCCGCTGAACGTTGGCCAGCGCCTGGCCAGGTGGCCAAGAAGGCCAAGGGCATCCTGGCCCGTGTCAGCAGCAGTGGGGCAGCAGGAGCAGGGCAGTGACCGTCCCCCTGGGCTGGGCAGCGCTGTGGCCATAGCTGGGAGTGCTGTGTCCATGTGTGGGCCCCTCTGAAGCAGAAAGTCCTTGAGGGGCTGGAGCGTGTGCAGAGAAGGACATGGGAGCTATGGAAGGGTGTGGAGCACAAGGCCAAGGAGGAGGCACCGAGGGAGCCTTTTGAGGGACCTTCAGGCACACTTCCATAAATCCATACATGACAGTGCTCACTACAAGGGCTGTTTCCCTGCAAAACCTTCCCTCACTGCCTCCAAATGCTTTAGCCACCAGAGGAGGGGACACTTTTGATTTGTGGTTTGTTACTTTGCGGTTTGTTGCTTTGCTAGGAGGAGAAGCCCTGCCCATTTTCTTTCTTTCCAGCAAGCAAAGCTGCTTCTGCACAAACTTTCCTGCCCTTTTTGTCCCCCACAGGGTGGGATTCTGATCCAGTTTGACTTTTTCATATCTGCTGCAGCAAAGCAAATGCCTATCTGGCTATTTCCTACTTTTCCATTTCAGGTCTTTAAAGAGCTAAAAGCCCCGTTGTTGTGCAGAGGCACCATTGCTTGCTGATGGCAGCCAGGGAGGACTATCAAATTCATAGAGTACATCAAATAGGATTCTGCTATTTAGCCCATTTTAATCTGGTTGGAGTGATTTAGAATCCCATTGCCAACAAAGGCGATGATTTCTCCTTTGAAGAGGTGGTTGTGGATCTGAGGAGAAACGAGGTTATAAATGAGAGGTAACGGCCTGTCCATCATGCTTCTCTCTTGCCGCAGATGGCAGAAGGAACAGCGGTCTCTGCCCTGGCTCCCTCTGCTCCAGGAGAAGAAGGCAAAGAGCAGCAAAAGGAGCAAGATGACCACAAGCCTGCAGCTGTGCCAGATCGACCCAAGACAGTAAGTGCCAGTTGTGGGTGGTGCTGTCTTTAGTGCAAGGCAGAGATGCAAGTTTCTGACCAGCCAGCTCTTGCTGCTGCTGGCTGAAGATTCTGAGTGCTGGAGTCCTGCAGGATGTAGCCATTTCCTGCAGGCAGTGGACTCCAGCTAGAAATTGGCCTTTGACCTGTCACTTTGAGGCACTGCAGAGCTGGGGGTCTGGCTGAGCTTCTGGCTGCTCAGTTCCGTGAAGCTCGATCTCTGGGCTTCTGCAGTGCCCTGGCCAGGGGCACACGTGGCAGTGATGCAGGTGCCAGGGCTTTGTTTGTCTGTTTTCCCTTTGTGGAAAGCTGTGTTTGGGTTGTGGAAGTGTTCTGCATTTTTCTGGAGTAGTTCTTCACTTGTACAGTCTCTTTTGGCTTTTGCTAAGCTGCAAGGAGATGATTGTTCTGTCCAGGAATCTGTGGGATGCCAGTCTTTTCCAAGCTGTCTGTATTCCTTGTAAATCTGTTCTTTCCCTTTCCCCACAATCTGTGGCTCTTGGCTGAGAGGGATAAGCTGTAGTCTCTGACTGCTTTGTTCTGTTTGACTTGAGGTGCATGTGTTGACATCCCACCGGGCAGCCTCCAAAGACCTGCAGGAACCGACTGGCCGTGAAAATCCCCAAGTTTGTCCTGAGGCACAGGAACTTCTTCCTCCTCAAAAAGTGTGGCAGTTTCAGTATGTCTGCACAGGCTCTGGTCCCAATCCTCGTGCCGCAGGAGCATTACTTCAAGGAAGCTATGATGTGGAACCTGTGAACTCGATCTCGGCCATGGTTGATCTCCTTCTTCTCAGCTCCTTCATCTCCCTCCACATGGTTTTTGAGAACCAGGAGACTGAAGAGCAGTACCTGCGTATGCTGTGTACGTCTGGTGTATTTCTTGTCTGAGGGTCAGTGGATTGTGTGCAGGTGTCAGCAGAGCTGTACCAAATGTGCCTCCTGAGTTTGGTGTCACAGGGCCATTTAGGACTCCCCAGAGGAAGTGCTGTGCTCCGGGGCAGCGAGAGAGCGCTCTGGGTGTTCCTGCTGCCTCTGAAGGCAGCTTGAACTGGCTTGGGTTTGCCTGAGCTTCCCTCTCGGCTAATGGCTGAAGCAGGGATTTTTCTTGCATCAGCAGAAGGCTGTAACCCAGCAAGTGATCTAGGCAAGTCCTGCATGCTAGTGGCCAAACCAAAGAGAATTTTTAGCTTTCTAAATTCCCCTTAGACTCCTGACCTCCAACCAGTCATCAGATCAAAAAATCTTCACAGAAATTTACTGTTGGAGTTTTGTCTTTTTTGTTGGAAAATTTTTTTTAGGGGGGTGGGCTTGTTTATTTTTTCTGGTTTGGTTTTTTTTGTGTGGGTTTTTTTTTTTGGGGGGGGGGGTTTGGTTTTGTTTGTTTTGTTGTGGGGCTTTTTGGTGGAGTTGGTTTATCTCCATCCTGAAGGAGCCCTTCTGCCCCACATCTCTTATTGATGTCATTTTTATGACATTTTTATGTTACCACTACTACATCTACAGTTTCTTTTCATGAGAATGCTATATTTTTGTCAATAAGAACTACTGTGAAAGAACATTAGGTTACAGGATAAATAGAGAGCAGGAGGTGTTTTCCGTGTGCCCCCAAAGAAAAGAAACAGATACTTTTATAACAATCTGTATTTCATATCCTAGTTTTATGCTTCTAAAGATGTGTCCAAGAGACACATTGAAGTGGAGTGATCAGATAAAACTGTACTGCAGGCATTTCTCAGGAGACAGCCTCCAGCCCATCCATGGTATATTCCTCAGATCCATGGCACTTTTTCGTACCTTCCCCACTCTTTCCAATGACTGTTAGAATCCTAACCATTGGCCCGAGCCCTGCTCAGCTCCGTCTCTAGGAAAACACAAGTCCTCTGGGATTCTGCAGCACAGCCCAATGAATCTGCTTCTTGCCCATAACAGCTGCCAGTGCTGAGCTCTCAGATAAGACCTGGTGGGGCTGAGAGCAGAGCCCAGTGGATTGTGTGTCTACCATCACCTGTTGGGACAAAAAGGGCATTGATCTGCACCTCGGTGTGTCTGATCTCAAAGCCCATCCTGTTGTGTCCTGAATGGGGGCAACAGTTTGTACAGGCTCAGGCTGCCTGTGGCTTCTTCCCATTGCTTGTCAGTGCTCATGCTTGGCCTTTGCCAGCCTTCTTGTGGTAGCTACCCTGTCCCTGAGGGCTGGTGGGACTGCAGAGGCTGGAGCCTTCCTTAGCCCCGAGAGGGGTGTCTGTGAGCTCAGCCTGCTCATAAAGGGTGAGGGTCCCGATGCTGAAAGCCCCATCGGGGTTGGTTATAGCATGAGCTGCTCTGGTTTACAATTGGAAAGGCATTGTTTTGGCAATCTTTTGGCTGAAAGCTGGAGAAGTTGTGCTCCACTCCTGGGAATGCATCTCCCTGTGCTTTGTTTCCTGTCAAGAGAACTCTTCCATGGACTCTACAAAATCAGTCTCTGTGCCAGCCATCTGCACTGCAGGGCTGCCTGTCTTGTTGCTGTTGCTGTTGCTGTTGTTGCTAACCAGCTGACCGTCCCCAGACACTGGGGCTGCCTTTTGTATCTCCTGGAAGCTGGGATCTCTGCTTTGAAGTGAGCATCTTGCATTTTGTTTCCCTCAGGGAAAATGGTGAACACGGAAGATCCCAAGATGAAATACACTGAAATGGAATATATTGGCAAGGGGTGAGTCCAGCCACACATGCATCTACACAACCACAGGCCAGGTGTTTTTCTGGTATATCACTGGTATATCACGTGTTCCACTGGAATATCTATCCAATGTGAAGTCAGGTCAGCTGCAAACATGTTCAGACACTGGAGATCGATTGTCCCATCTCTTCAGTGCTGCTCAGAACTTGTGAGTGTGCTCAGAAGGCATTGTCAGAGACATCTCCATGCTGCTGAGGTCTTGCCTACATCAAGGAACAGGACCTGGAAGATTTCCTTGTCTCTCAAGTGTGGGAAAGCTCTGTGTTAATTTCTTCAGTATTTTTGTATGTCTCAAAATCACACTGACACACCAATGAACAAAGAAGAATCTTGCTTGCCTGAAAGGACAACCTAGCCCCTATCAAAGCTATGAGATAACAGTTCCCAGGAACATTTCTTTCCCATGATTAGTGGAAGGAAATACTCCATGGTCAGGATAGGAACCACAGAGTTTAGAAACTGAAACCCAAGATGAAAGAATCAATTCCTTTAGGAGCTGAGGCAGTAAATCCCAACGCTTCTGCAACCGGCCCAGGCACTGCCCATGCACTTGAGAGGAAAATACATCATCTGCCTTCTGGCAGAGTCCCCCTGCATCCTGCAGGTTTTAGTCATTTACAGCAGAGATCTCCTGTGTTGGGCAGCTTTCACTCTTAAGAAATAAACAGCTTCTCCCTTCTCTGCTTCTGTTTTGTTTCTAGGCATTTTGGATCTGTGGTTAGAGCACTCAACAAAGCCACGGGAGGAGAGGTAAATGCCAACATCCCCTGCAGACTTTGCTGCACTCAAAGGCTTTCCCATCTGGTGTGAGCAGCTGTGGCCAGAGCTTTGGGGAGAGCTGTGCTGAAGAGGCAAAAGAAACACAGACTGGTACCAGCCTGCAAAATACATTGGGGACAGTCTTTGTCCTTCTCAGCTGCCAGAAGGAAGGCACGCAGGGCAGCAGTTCATTTCAGAGAAGGATGTGCTCACTCGCTCTCAATTGCTAAAGCAAAGGTGGTGCCTTAGAGCATCTCACTGCTCTTTGGGGCGACAGCTTCAGAGTCCTGAATTCTCACTTCTGGTTGCCAGCAAATGCATCTGAGAGTTACCGGTAGCTCCTCAGACACCTGCAGTGCTGCACTTGGGAACTGCACATAGGGAGAGATCTGCAAGGCGTCCCTAGAAGCCCTAAGCCCTGCCCATAGCCCTGGATTAGCCACAGAGTATTAAGGCATGGATTACTTCTTCTGAATCCCATACAAAGCAGCAGGGAGTGGGCTCAGAGGTTTGTGGGTGATAGCTGAGATACCACTGTTACCAAGTGGACACGGCAAAACCTCAGTGGCCACGTGTCCTGTAACTGGCCCCCAAGGGAGCAGAGAAATGGGCTGTTGCAATGTCAGTTCCTAATTACTGCAATGCCTAATCACAAGGTAGTTTGGCACAGCTTGGCTGTGTCATTGCAAAATCACTCGCTCCATGTGCCTTGTGATCTCGTGCCACCAACTTCTCAAGTTACTGATTTTCAGTGTCATTTTAGGTGGCCATAAAGAAAATAAGACTTAACGGATGGCAGAGAAAGCAACTAGCTGTTAATGAAATCGAAATCATGAAGAAGCATAGGAGTCCCAGTGTTGTGAATTACTTAGATAGGTGAGTGGCCATGGTCTTATCCCGTGAATATGCACGTACATACCACACACATGAGAGGTTAAAAATCCACTTTGGTCACTTCTAGAAAGTAGAGCTGTTAATTATTATGTATTAATATTTCTCTGCTCATCTCCAATGGATGAGAAGAGAGTGCATCTTGCCTGCATGAGTATTCCCTGGAACATGTAGTTTGAAAATTATTCCAAAATTATTCAAAACCTGGATCAGCTGTATCTTACAAAGTTAATACCTTCTAAATTCACTGCCTCCACATTCATTGGGATTGATTTTTTAAAGTTTCTTCAATGCTGAATGATGAACCATCCTAAAGTGGATTTCCCTTGGATTGTTGCCCCTCTTTTCCATTGTTATGCATGCCAGGAAGACTAGGTGCTTATTTCCAGAAACAGCATTTGTGACAGGATTTTATCTGGGCTCTTACTAAACTTCACTTTTCACTTGCTGGCCATCTAAGACATCTCCTTTTTCACAGCTGTGCCTTTCTCCCTGAGGCTGCACAGATTGCAAACAAAGCACAGCCGAGAGGGAATGTCTATTCCTTTTATTCTGTCCTTGTCACAAAGGGCCTTGGAAACAAGAGGCCCGGAAGCAAAAAATCAACCTTACCATACATGTTTATCTTCACGTCCTTGTTTCTTTCCTTCAGCTACCTTCTGGGTGAGGAACTCTGGCTGGTCATGGAGTACATGGACGGAGGCACTCTGTGGGATGTCATCAGCAAGATCTTCCTGACTGAAACCGAGATAGCAGCCATCAGTCGGGAGGTCAGCAAGCCCACCTGTGCTTCCGAGGGTTTGGGCAGGATTGTCTGGGAAACAGGGGCTCAGAACAGGAGAGGTTTCATGTGCCAGGCTTTGCTTCTGTGTTGCTGGTACGCTATGGGCAGGTAAAAGCATCTCCAGTGAAATGCCTGGAGTGCCCTGCACTCACTGTACTCAGTTCTTGTACTCTTATCTCCTGCTGCTCTATTCTCACTCTGCCTCTTGTGTCTGCTGTTCTCCATGTTTCCTCCCTAAACTTTTGCCTGTCTTCACTGCATTCATTGCTTGTAGAAGCAAGGTGCTGGTAGCAGGATTTGAAATGCACAGCTAAGAAAAAAAGAGACTCCTTTCTCTCAGTCCTCAGCTAAAAACCATAGTAGTGCAGCCAAAATGCTCTTTGCTTCTGAGCACACCACTGCAGCAGCAGTCATCCTGGCTGGTTTGCAGGGGACAGTCTACAAGAGCAGGTGCTCTTGCACTTTCAAAAGGTGACATGCCTTTCCTTAGAAAGGTCCTGCTCTGCAAGTGTTGGAGCAGCAACTCTTCCTCTCAATGGCACTGTGTTGTGCCATTACTCCCCAGTCCCCTGGGGAATGGGAATCTTTTAGAGTCTCTGTTTCCTGTCTGGTGTGATGAAATCACTAGTTTTTGCCCTCCTGTTTCTGTTTTCTCTCTCAGTGCCTGCAAGGATTGGATTTTCTTCACTCAAACCATGTGATCCACCGAGATGTGAAGAGCGACAACATCCTTCTCAGAACCGACGGCTCTGTCAAGCTGGGTCAGTATATTCCTGGTCAGGTGCAGCATTCAGGGATGTGGGGTGAGGGGCTGCTTTGAGTGGCTGCCAGCTCCTCAGAAATGGTGCTGGTGGCAGTGCAGGGACCCCCCGCTCTGAGCTGATGACACGGTTGCACGGTGCACAGAGGTATGAGAAGGAACAAGCAGTCAAGAGTGGTGTTGCTCTGTGTGTGTCCCTTCCAGAGGGAGGGAGCTACAAGTCTAAAGCTTCCAAAGAACAAAAGCCACTGCTGAAGGCAGTATAAAAAATGAGGGGATTTGGCTAACATCCTGAGGAAACAGAGCAGGAACAGCTGTCCAGGAGATTCAACATCACATTCTCAAACTTCTACTGGGGAATTCTTTTGCTTGGTTTCCTAATTGCACAGAATTCAAATAAAACCAGTATTTTGCTTTCCCCTCAGCTGATTTTGACATCTCTGTTGAGCTCAGCCCCAAGAAGAAGAGACCGTCCTCTGTAGCCGGGACTCCTTGGTGGATGGCGCCTGAAGTGGTGACGCGTCAACCATATGGCCCCAAAGTGGACATATGGTCTTTTGGAATTGTTGGAATTGAAATGGTAGAACGGGAAGTTCCTTACAGGAGTCGAAGTCCTGCCACGGTAAAGAACAAATACACACTGATCCTGCTTGTCTTTCTCACCTGCCCCGTGTTCAGCGTGCCATTGGACAAGATCCCATTGCCATCTGCTGGAACTACTTCCACCAAGGTCCCCTGCTTAAAATGTCCCTGCAACACATCAGCATCTGCTGTAGTTTTGGTTGCATCAGTGTGGAACTCAAGCCTTTCCACATACAAACAAACCCCATGCTCAGGCAATACTTTCCTTTAGGTTATAACGTCTGTGTAGATGGCCACAATAACAGGAAACAAGCATCTTAGAATTGGTGCTGTCCTTCCAGAAATGAAGGAAAGAAAGCCAAACCTAACAAAGTTTCTAAAACAGTGGTTTTAGTGAGGAACTGCATCCCCTGTGCAGTTTCTGCTCCCTGAGAACCATGCCTGAAACCTGGGCATGTGGCTGCAAAGGCCACAGAGTCTCTTCTGCTTCTTGTGCAGTGTTGCTGAAACACTTAGTGACCGTGTTTCTCTCATAGCCCAAGCCACCTTCTCCACATCACCAAGCCAAAGCCTGGTGAGAGGGAGAGCCTCCCAAAACCTCCTGTTTGTTTCCTGGCATTTTCTGGGATGGGCCTACCATTCATGCATTGACTTGTGTAGCTAAATGAGCAGAGGGTGTCCACAGGGATGGCACATCTTCATCTTCGGCGCAGGAGAAGTTTTTCTTTTGCTGCCTAAGGGAAGCTGAAATTTTCAGACTGCTGAGAGAGAGAGTTGCAGGTGGCTCCTGTGTGCCCAAGCAGGCATTTTCATCCCCATACATTTGTGCAGGGACCTTAATGTGTCTGTGTTGAATATGAGATTGTAAATGATTTTTTCCTTACCTGGGGATAAACTGATGGATTTCCTTTCTTTTCTTCCAATTACCATTGTTTTCAAGAACAGGACAAAAAACTTGATGAGTCTTGTTCTATGGCAACTGAAGGGACCAACAAGCACTGCAGAGATGCCTTTCATGTCCTAAACCTTGGAATTAGTTTACATAGCAAAGTCCCCCTCCCAAAAAGGCTGCCAAGCTAGTGTGAATCCTCAGAGGAGCAGATGTGCTTTTGCTGATGTAGTTCCCAACTAACTAGGTCATTCAGTGAAACTGGCTGCCAAGACAAGATGAGCAAGACGTTGTTAAAGCTGTGGCTGCACCAGAGTTTGGTTTTTTGTTGGTAAAGGAAAGTCATCCCTGGGTCTGTGCCAGGGCAGAAACTGCCACTGAAGAACAGAGATTAAACTATGGGTTCTGGGAGAGCAGTTACAGATGGGAAAGAAGCAGGTGGAGCCTTGTGTTTCCTTTTTCTCCAGACTAAATTCCTGAGAGCCACAGCAGGGACACCACAGCTGCGGCAGCCCGAGCTCCACTCGGCTTGGCTGCGTGACTTCCTGAGCTGCTGCCTGCAGAGAGACGAGGAGCGGCGCTGGTCTGCCAACGAGCTCCTGCAGGTAAAATGCCAAGGGGCTGAGGTGAAACAGTGTGCGAGGCCCGTGGCAGCAGATGAGCCCCCTTCCTCCTCAGCTCCACACTTGGTGCTCTTCAAATGAAAATGCTGAGGAGTGCTAGACTGGGCTGGGCTGGCAGGGCTCTGTGAAGTCCTCTGGTCCAAGTGTCCTGCAATGAGCAGGGACATCTTTAAAGAGATCAGGTTGCTCAGAGCCCTGTCCCACCTGTTGCCCTGTTTGGTAATTTGGTGGTGTGTTCTGTTTTACCTAACAGCAAAAGAATGGAAGTAGCGCATTGTAGAGAGACATGAAATGGTGGTGGAGGAACCCAAGGCTGCCAGTCCTGGCACAGCACTCTGGAGAGATTTGGCTGTGGGCAGGAGGGGCTGTGAGGGACTCACTGTGAGCCTCTGAGGGGCCCTGGTTTGTGCCCCCCACCCCACCCTTAGAGGTTTCTGGCACACAAACAGGGACAGCTGAGAGGGACTTGTCCCAGCCCCATCTGCTGCCTGGCACGCTCAGGCAGAGGGGAACTGGCCCAGGCTGACTGCCAGGTTGTGTGGCAGAGAGGGAACTGCAGGACCCAGCGCCACTCGGCTGGCCCTGCTGGGAAGGAAGGTGCCATCCCACACAGGAGGGGCAGGGCATGGAAAGGCAGACACTGCTCTGTGTGCCTGTGGAAATTAGCACGGTGCTTGTCTTTCCAAGACAGGGACCTATGGGAGTCATTGGAGCTTCTTGAAAGGAAGAAACCCCAGGGACAGAAAGCACCATTTCTAGAGCACTAGCAGGGCAAAAATCCCGGCAAGATGGAGAAACCAGAATAAATGGAAGAGTGGGATTCTGGGCCAGGTCTTGCACATGACACTTGAGCAGATGGTCCTCTCATTCCTCTTTCTGGGTTCTTCTAGGACCCGGAGAAATCCCGATTGAGCCTGTGAAGCACTGAGCATGGAAGTCATGGATCACTGTTCTTTGGATTTTGGTTGGTTGGTTTTTTCCTGTGGACAGCATCCATTTGTAACATCAGCTGAGCCTGTGTCCACCCTGGCAGCACTCATCAACTCAGTGAAGAAGAAGAAGGAGAAGACAAGAATGTAACAATCAAGATGTTATCTCCATAACCAAGTTAGAGTAGGATTGTGGACTAGGACTCTAGAGTAGGATTGTTGAGTAGTTTTCTAGTATAGGTTTATAGAGTAGGATTTTAATTCAATAAAGTTTCTCAAACATCAACTCATTTGGAAGATTCCCCTCCCTCGTATCCCTTCAGAAAACTCAACATTTCCTTCTGAATTACCAGTTGGTTTTTATGGGTGTTAAGTCACACTTACGGCTTCTTTTGTATGGTTTTTATGTGGGAGAAGGCTCTTCTTCATTCATCCTCTCCAGACCACACTGTCTTTGGAATATGGCCCACTAGGCAGCTTTTGGCCAGCTGTAGTATTTCTAGTTGAGGCAGAAAGGGCAATGGCATTTGCAGGAAAAACCAAAGGGAAATGGGGCAGCCAAAACATCCTGTGCAGATGCAGGCCTTCAGCTGTGACTCGAGAGCATTTGGGTGCCTGCCACTTGGATTTGTATCGCGAAGGGCAATGTCTTTGGCTGGAGGAGAGCCTTGCTCAGCGGAGAAAGCGGAAAGATCAGAGAGGTGCTCTGAAAGGTCTCCTGCGGTGCAGAGCTGTCAGCGAGTGTGAGGTGAGAGCGGGCCCGGCCTTGCCCGGCGTGGAGCCGCAGCAGAGCCCTGGCAGAGCCCGGAGCAGCCTGAGCCTGGGCAGGGGCAGGCTGCAAGGAGGCCCTTGTAGCTGCAGGAGGCACAGCCCGGCCCCGCGTGCCTCTTGCTGCTGTCATGAATGAGGTGCCATATGCCATATGCCTGTCATTGGTTTCTAATTAAAACCCCAAAGTAAGACTGCTAAGAGTTAGCATTGCTGGCAGCAGCTCCAGGATCTCACCTCCTGAAGGATCTTTGCAAGGGATTCCTTGTCTTTTTCCACAACTCCCTCTCTCTCTAAGCAGGCAAGTAGCTCTGACTTCTTGTAATTCTTCAGAGCCAGTAAATGAATCACCCTGTCTCTGATGGGTCACTGAGAAACAGTACTGAAAAGTCTCTGGAAGAATTTTGCAGGATTCATGGGCATTCATTCTCTTCCTCTCAGGCACAAGATCTGGGGAGCTGTGTGGTGGTCTCCTCAGCTCTGGTATTTTCACTTCAGTAAAGAAAAAACAGAAAACGAATTGTCAAATGGGGAGCGGGAGGAAGCAAGGTAGTTGATGCAAAAGGATGTACCGAGACTGTTGAAACTCTATTTGTTATGAATTTATAGATCATTATGAATCAAGATAGTAAAGCATTGGGAAGAAACAGTCATTAAAAAGACCATGTAAAGGAGTCATATTAGAGAGGAGGTATTTATGAAAAACTCTTTATATGCATAGTGGTTTTCATATGATTTCTCCAGTTTGTAAGCTCAAGCACTGAGCTATGTCAAGAATTATATGGACAGTGGGATTAAATGCACCTTTGGTAAGTTTGACAACACCAGAGGCCTGGGGTGCCATCCAGAGGGCCATGGAGAGCCTTGGCAAGTAGGGCCCTGGGAACTTCATCAGATTCAACAAGGCCAAGTGCAAAGTTCTGCATCTTTGGGGTTGGGACATGCCCTATCCCTGGTGGGCATGGGTGCTGGGATGGGATGGGGAGCCTCTTCCTTTCTCAGCAGCAGCTCTGCAGGCGGACGCCAAGAAGGGCAAGAGAGGGACGGGCGGTCAATTTGTGTGACAATTTACCAACACTTGTAAACGAGAGCTGAGACTGTCAGTAACATCTCTGCAGAGGCAAGTCCTTGCTGAGGATGAAGAGCTGTGTCACTTGTGTTTAGTTTGCATCGAGTTAACGGCACGATGGGTTTTCATCCTGCAGATGTGGCCCCGGTGACAGCAGTCTGTCCATCCTTCAGGAGGGTTTGTACCCACAGGGACAATGCTGCTCTTGTCAGCAGACCACAGCTTGCCTTATATCAAATAGTCCAGGCAGAAATTACTTCTTAAAGTAACATTTTCCCTTTTCTCTCAAGCCCAAGGTTTCGATGTAATGATATCATAGAAACAAATATTTTTCCCTGTTGTCTATCAAGACAGGAGTAAAATGCTACCACATCCAGATAGCGAGGCACTGATTTCACTACCACTGTTGAAATGACTTGCAGGAGCAAGAAAAGTAAATTCTGTGCTGGAACAGTGAAGTCCTGTCCCTCTAAATCAGCGTGATGCCTAAAGGGTTTTATATCAGGTTTACGCCTATATCAGTGCTAAAGAAGTTTATAAGGTTCAACAAAGACCTAAGGTTTGCACAGCAGAGTTTAGGCTGACAGCTAAGGGAACATAAATTAAATAGTCTTTCCAACCCAGAAGGCTGATGAGAAATGTTTGTATTTCTGCTCTCCTTCCTTGTTTAAAGCATGGCAACATATTTGATAAGATTTTGGAATTGCAGCTAAAAATAATGGCCAGACTAAGTAATGGAAGTGGTTGTTGTGCATTTATAATTGTGGAGGTCACTATCAATGTAGCTGCTTCTGGTAATACAGAAAGCTCTTTCAAGACACTTCTTAAGAGAAATGTCTTTTTTCCTTTTCACTCTTAACTGCAAAGTCTCCTCCAGGATGTACAGCAAACAGGTTATCTAGATTGTCTTTTCACAATTAAAGAAAACTTCCCTTTTAATCAGTTTGAATTGTACAATTGCAACATCTGTATTAAGGAATTTAATTTTGTCTCTACTATAAAGAAGTGATTGGTATGCAACAGGGTTGATAAAGGACAGACCCAAATTAACAGGAGGGGTATTTGTTAGAGCTACCATTCCCCATCAAACACCTTAAACAACACATACCATCAAGCCCAAAGCTAATAAGGCTCCGTGTTAAATATTCCTGATGGATTATACATCCTTGTGTGAAGATGGAATTAGGATTTAATGCCAGTATTAATGCATATACAAACATTTTGCAAGAACATTGCATATTCAAAACAGAAACCAAGTATCACCTATACAGGGTAAACACTGCAATGACATGAGTACACTTCTCCCATCAGGTTCACAGGCAGCTTAACCAATTCTCTGCTTGCAAATAATCTCTTCTGGGGCCCTGAACCCGGAAAGTTACACATAAATACTGTGGGACCATGAAAACTTCTCCAGACACATTGTGTCTCCAGGTGACACAAGTGACTAAAGCAGCCTCCAATAATGTAGCGGGACCCAGGTTTGCTGTGCTCTCTTTGTCATCGTGGGTTTGTAATTTAGACTCACAGAGGAGTTTGAGTTGGAAGGGACCTTAAAGACCCTCTAGATCCAGCCCCTCTGCCGTGGGCAGGGACACCTTCCACTGGAGCAGGTGACTCAGAGCCCCTCCAAGCTGTGGCAAATACCCAAGGACCCCTTTTTCTCTGTTTTGCAAGGTCAGATTTCTATGCTCACATTCACAGATGGCCTCAGTCTCACACAGAGCATTGGTGGCTGGTCACTTATCTCCACAACCCAGCAAAGATCCTATTTTGGACGGCTCTCACTGCTCCCATGGCCTCCAGGGACCAGCCACTGCCTCTCCTCCTTCTGCTTTTCCAGGATCAGTGATTCCCTGCTGCTTCTTGCACATCAGAGACAACTGGAAGAGATAAGGGACTGAGGATGCAGGCTCTGGCAGAGAGTTGATAACACTCACCTGAGTATTTTATTCTCCGTATAGTAAGTTGTCTGGCTGCTTACACAAATTCCTCCTGCTTGCAAAGGGGCTGGTGTGAGCAGCAGGAATTGTTGCTGGCTGGAACATTTCAGAGCTGCACAAAAGAAGTATTTTGTGGAAGGCCACCAGCCGCCCTTTGTCAGCAGCACAAGGTGTGAGGTCCCCTTTGAAGGCCATCCCTGCACAAGGGCAGCCTGGCCTTCTCCAGCACCCACAACACCTTTCAGGCTTTCGCGCTGGCCTCGTCCCTCACTCTGGAGAAGCAGGTTGCTCATATCCACAGTTTCTGGCTGGATTGCAGTGTCTTACCACAGACAGCCCTGGAGACAACAGTACAGATAGGCTCCATCTGTGATAAAAGGGGACTTGTTCCAGCTTTTCCCTTGGACCAGCGTGCAGCAGGCACACCTGTGCCTCATTCAGGTCTGTGTGAGCTGGTAATCAACTTCTGCTGGGAACTTAAAGGTTTTACCCTACTTTCCACAGCAAATAATGAAGCAAACCCAGGTGCACCAAAACCCAAATTTCACGCTAAACAACAAACTGTACATGTGCTACAAGGGCTTACATAATCATGTAATTAGAAAATATGTTGCAGTATGAAGGTTAGGAATGTATCATGTCCACATGAAGTTCAAAAAGTTTAAAAGCTTTTACTATGCAAAGAACGGACAAGTGAGTTTGTGGTGGACCTATTGCCCTCACTCCTGTGGCATCTGTGGGAATCCTTAAAATCAGAGAGTTTTTGGGAAAGCTGCAAAAGGCAGGCCTCAGACACAGCAGAACTGTGGTTAGAGCTAAGCGGAAGCCATAAGATTTGTCAGCAGAAAAGTTATATAAGAAGTAGAAATGTAAGGACAAATAGAACAATGGTCTGTGTATTAACCTTTGGACAGAATAACTCCCTAAGCTACAGCCTAAGCTACAGAGAAGTATATCTAGCAAAATATTAGGAAGTTCTAAGCTTAATAATGGAGCTCTGTGCATTGTATCCTAAGGCTTACAAGCAGGTATTGTATTCAAAATAAGCAAGCATTGTTTTAACAAAAGGTACGTGTGTTTATAGTAGTTGGAAGGAACTATTGTCAATATGCTTCTGCTTTGTGTGATTGGTCAAAAACTTTTCAAGTAAGTTGTAACATTAAGTTCTTTTTCTTCCGCCAGGAATGTGAGCTGCTGGCATCTTCCCATTGTCATAAGCATGTAATGAGACTGATGCTGGAAAAAAAACAGCTCGAGATGTGTTCCTCAACAGTCCCATCCTGTTTGTGAATTGTACATAGACCTCTGGCTGGCAAAAGCATATAGATTTCAATTACATAGATGATAAATTAGTATGTATTATTTCATACATTTTGATTTATTTTGATTTCATATGGATTTCTATATTTTCATTCCATATAGATCTGATATATTCCTCCAACTTGGGAGATGTTCTGCTTTCCAAAGGCTTCTGCCCACACAGCAGTCAGCCCTGAGTCTGTGCATGCACACCCACCCACTGTCCTTGCTCTTCTCAGCATCTCGGGGCTGCTGTTTGCACAGAATTGGGATGAATTTAACTCGACAGACCCACAAGTGGGGTGTCCAGCTTGTCAGGAACACTCATGTGGCAGGGCACAACACAGAGCTCTCAAATCACATTATCACAGGTCCTTTCATTCCTGCTGGGCACTGAGGAACTCCTAAAAGCAGCAGAGACACAGAAAAGAGGTGGAAAAAATTGGCATCATGCTACTGCTGGTATCCTCATGGAGGAAAATCTGCTGGGTTTCTTAAGGTTGTAGCTATCCAAAAACTAGTAAAACTGCTCAGCACCAGTAGCCCAATTGGGAATGGTTTTCCTGACTTGGCAATACTGGGGTGTTAACAGTGGACTCTGTCCTTGGTTCAAATCACCTGCCCTCACCTGCAGACAAAAGCACCACCACCAGCAGAAGCTACATCAGTCAATTTTCTCAAAAAGCTGTGTTGAATTTGTGAAAGGAAAGGAAAACATGATGGACCCCGTGGATTAATGACAAGACTCTGAGCAACAGTTCCAAAGCAAAGGGCAGCAGCTTCTCTCTGGGACACTCCTTGTGCCCCAAGGCAGCCGGGCTGCCCTGGCTGCCCAGGGCCCTGCGCTCCGTGGGCTCTGCAGAGCTGCACAGCGGGGAGGCAGCTTCGGGCACCTCAGCCCCTGGGCAGGAGTGGCTTCTTGGTCTGGACAGCTCCTTGTGGGCAAATGCAGGGTGCTGGCCTTCTGCTCTTGGCCCTAGCCCGGCCTTGCAGGGCTAATCCTCTTCCCTGTCTCAAATGTCCCAAAGACAGACTTGTTTGTTTCCAGCCCTGCACAGCACTGATTGCACCACAAAATACTGAAGGACTGAGGCCCGAACAACAGGCCCTGACTGAAGCTTTAACAACAGGACCTGAGCCAAAGCTGCCCTCTAGGTGATCTTTCCAGCCAAGCGTTCTATGTATCTGCTCCTTAACCAAAAAGGAGCAATCAAAAGGATTGATGCATCCATTCATTGGTGAAACACGGCTTCACCTTCTGGCATTAGGAAACTGGATAATGCCAATCTGGCCTTGGTTCCTCCTTGAGCCCTGGGCAGGCTTGTGGAGAAAACCAAGAGGAGAATGAAATCAGATGTCCCCTCAGCAGGAGCTCTGTCACTTTGCTCGTCCAGCACTATCAAAGCTGGGCTACTCTCACAATGCGGTGGGAAGCCTTGTGGCCGGCAAAGGTGGAGGCACCATGGGATTTCCCAGTTCCCAGCCGTGGCTTTCCAGGGCTTGGCTGGAACAGCTTCCCCCAGCTGATGTGCTGCTCTGGATGAAGGAGAAAGGATTGGGGTATCTGGTGATGTATCTCCTAATCACTAGAGGCAACCCTTTGTAATAATGCTGAGGTGCATTGTTTAGCTTATCCTTTTATTCCTTTTTTGTACTTTTGCATTACAGTAAATGACACTATTCCTTCAGCTGGTGTGTCTGCATCTCTGACCCTCCCAACCATCAAAACAAACACACAGCCAGTTTAGCACAAGACTGGCCTCCCTGCCAACCCATCTCTTGGAAAACACCTGGATGGCCCCTGATGGCCACCTCAACAAATGAAATTCCCACTGTGCTTCCTTTTCTGCAGGCAGGTGAGAAAAGGAGCCACCCCCAGCTCTGGACACCTCCAGAAACCAACTGCTTTCAGCAGTCACAACCCTAAAACATCAACCTCCTTCTTTAACCTGCTACTGGGAGCTCCCACCAAGAGGTCTTTGTCCAAGGATAGCCACAGAAGTGCTTGAGGATGGAGCAGTTTGAAACACAGCTCCTTCAGAGTTTAAACCTCCCTTTATAACATGAACACACACCAACCTGTCCCAAAGGGAAAGCAGGCAGGAAAGAGAAGCTCCTCTCCCATAAAAGCAAACTCTGTGCTTCCTTCTGTTCCAGCTGGAGAGTGGAGGCCATGGGCTGTTCCTCAGTTTGGGAAGGAACCCTGGGAATTGGCCTGATCTGGAAGGGCAGCAAAGGGAAGTTCCCCAAAAAGTAGGAAAAGATTCTCTGGAAGCAACAGATTATGACAGCACTTCTGCAGAAAAATTAAAAAAAAATAATAGGTGAAGCATTTCAAAAAGTGCCCAGACTGATATTTGTGCCCCAACACAACAACCCAAGCCCTGGGCAGGCTTGTGGAGAAAACCAAGAGGAGAATGAAATCAAAGGCCCCCACAGCAGAAACCTTTATGAGAGGTTTCTCTCATAGAAACCTCTATGTTTCCTTCTTTTCCATCTGGAGGATGGAGGCCATGGGCTACTCTGTGGTTTTGGAAGGAGCCCTAGGAAATGGCCTGATTTGGGAGGGAGCAAAGGGAAGTTCCCCAAAAAGTAGGAAATAATTCTCTGGAAGCAACAGATTATGACAACATTTCTGCAGAAAAATAAAACAAAAATAGTAAGTGAAGCATTTCAAAAAGTGCCCGGACTGAAATCTGTGCCCCAACATGACAACCCCAAAGTCTCTGTGGTGTGTCAGGAAGCTCAGGAATGAACCTGCAAGGCTTGGATAAGCATGGTCGGTGTCCGTCCCCCAGAGCACAAGCAGCTCCCCAACAAGACTTGAAGACTAAAGGACAAAGCTTCCCCCTCCACCTCTCCACAAGCAGCTCTAGGGAGTCTCTCTCCATTGCAAGACCTCCTTTGTCAGTCTACAGTGACAAGAGTTTGCTCTAGGAGGTGTTTGCATTGGAACTTACCCTAGATGGGGAGGGAAGGAGAGGTGATTCCTGAGGAAAGAAAAGTGCAACACCTTCTGGGAAGACACCAGCATGAGTTCACTACAACTGTAGGCCATTAATTGCTGCCTGGAAACCAGGCAAGAAAACAGAGCTCTATAGTGTGGAGCTCACAGAGCGTGTATTTGTTTATTCATCACCAGTTGTGAGGGGGAAAGCTCCACCTCAAACTCTCTTGCCCATTCTTCGCACAGTAGTACTTTTACACTTTTTTATCACATTATACTTTCCTAACCTTCCTCTTGTAACATGTTTTCTAATTACACTATTACAAAAGCCCTTGTAGCACACGTGCAGTTTCCGCACAAGATGATCGTCAGCCTCCTGCTGCTCCTTTTGGATGAAAGCTCAGAAGGCTTCCTCAGGCTTGAATGTTTTTACCTGTGCTTCTGCACATGCTCTACAACATTGTCTGCTCAAATAGTGGTTAGCTTTTGCAGTTAGCTTGTTCTGCTAAATTTGCTGAATTCTAGAAAGCACCTCATTCCCATCCCCGGGCACAAAGTACTTTCTGCATAGCCACAGCTTTTAGCACAACTCAAGCATTACCTCCTTGCCTCACCACCTAAAAGAAGAGAAGTAGGACGGGGCAAACCAGAGAGGGTGATGGGGCAACATTATCTTGTTGCCCAGGCATTCTAATACCTTGGGATAAGCAATATCCATCTGTGGGGCACTAGCATGGTTTTGGTGACAACGCTGACAAAATTGCTGCCCCTTCCTGCTGTTGCTGCTGACTCTAAATCACGAGAAATGTGCTAACTCTGCCAAGACAGACAGAGATGTTGAGATAAAACCAGCTAGTCTGCTGAAAAGGAGGCCAAAGGGATGTTTTCTAATCCCCCCTTTTCATCCTTTCCCCAGCCAAGACAGAGCAATGTCCTCTCCCTCTGTAGCCGAGGGTGACCCAGGCGCGGGACGCAGCGTGGGGACAGAGCCCGCCGCCGCTCCCAGCGCCCTTGCCAGGGGCTTCCCCTGCCTGCCCAGCCGTGCTGTGCCGTGTTGTGCCGTGCCGAGCCCGGCCAGCCCCGGGAGCCGCCCCGCCCGCGCTGTGCCCGCGGCCCCGGCTCTGCCGCGCTCGTCCCGCCGAGTCCGGCCCGCGCCGGGGGCCCGAGCGCAGCGCCCCCCTCAGGCCGCGCGCCGCCGGCGCAGCCGCGGCCGTTGCGCTGTGGCCGTTGTGGCGGCACTCGGCGATCGGCACCATGGCGGAGCTGCCGCTGCCCGCCGGGCTCTGCGCCAGCACCTTCCCCGCCAAGCTGTGGCGCCTGGTGAACAGCCCCCGCGTCCGCTCCGTGCGCTGGGACAGCCGGGCCCAGGGGCTGCTCATCGACCGCTCCCTCTTCGAGCGGGAGCTGCTCAGCCCGGGCGACGCCCAGGGGCCGGCCCCGCGCCCCTTCAGGGCCACGCAGTTCCGCAGCTTCGTGCGCCAGCTCCACCGCTACGGCTTCCGCAGGGTGCCGGGCCGGGCTGGCTCAGCTGCGCCGGGCGATGCCGGGGCCGGGCTCCACTACAGCAACCCCTGCTTTCGCCGCGACCGCCCCGACCTCCTGCTCTGCGTCAGGCGCCGGAGCACGTCCAACAGGCAGCGGCCGGCGGCGGGGCGGGAGCGCCGTAGGCGCCCTCCCCGCGGCTCCCAGCAGCTCCCCGGGCCGCGGCCGCTGCCGGACGGGCAGGGCGGGCGCGCTCGCTTCCAGCCGCTGCCCACGGAGCGGCCGCCGCTGCAGCCCGGGCGCCCGCCCAGCGGCTTCCTCCTGCTGCACAGGGAGCGGACGCTGCCGGACGGGCGAGAGCTGCGCAGCCCCCGGCCCGGCCGCTTCCAGCAGCCGCCCGGAGAGCGGCCGCTGCTCGCCCGGCGCCCGCCCTGCGGCTTCCACCTGCTGCACCGGGACCGGCCCGTGCCGGCCCGGCGGGAGGGGCCGAGCCGCTTCCAGGAGCTCTATGGGCAGCGGCCGCCGCCCGCCGAGCAGGAGGTGCTTCAGATCCCGCCCTCCGACTTGCTCGGTTTCTGCGGGGAGCCGCTGCTGCCGCTCGGGGGGGCGCAGCCCCGCAGCCGCTTCCAGGACCTCTACGGAGAGCAGCTGCCTCCGGTGGTCGACCGGGAGCCGCTCAGGATGCAGCCCTGCAGCTTCCAGCCTCTCCACAGGGAGCAGCAGCCCCCAGCCTCTGTCCCGCAAGGTAGGAAAAGAGCTGTAGCTCCTTGCTTTTCCAAAAGGTCATGAAAAGTGACTGAACTATTTTTCCACAAGGCTCTGTCATTCTTGGCCCAAAATTGTCAAGCCTATAAAGAAGGGGCACCTAGAAAGCTAAAAGATTCTCTGCCTGGTTTTCCTGCATGTTTCCTGCAATGTTTAATCCAGGGTAGCAACAGAGATCTGTGTCCCAGAGCCACATGGTGGAGCCTGACAAATGTGTTTGGATTCTTGCAGCTGCCTTGGGCACTTCAGCCCCCAGTGCTCCGCCTGGCAGTGCTGCAGCATCAACAGCCTCCAGCTCAGCACAGAAGACCCCTGGGGAAGAGCAATTTCCACCAGTGGATCTGGGCTTTGCCATAGAGCAAATGATTCGGGAGATCAGGAGGTCCCTGTCTGAAAGGTCTCCCTCTGCTCAGGTAATCCCATTGGAGAGGAAGGGAAGAGGCTGGGCTGAGAGCTTTTCAATGTTGTTACATGGAGAAGGAGAGTAACTTATCCTTGATGTGATCCCAGCAAAATACTGAATGATCTCTAATTTTCTTATTTTCTATTGTTCTTTCAAGGGGAATATTAATGTTGTCCCTGAGTCTTCAGGAGGGGAGTCTGTGGACCGAGCTGCAGCCGAGGAAATTCCATCTGGCACCGAGAGCTGCGGGAACAGTTCTCCAGAGCCCGAGGAGCCTGGTAAGGACAGAGCCCCCATTGGTTTAGAGAGGTGTGAGACGGCTGCTCTGAGCCTGCCTCTGGCAGGAGGGGAGATGAGAAGAGTTGAGTTCTTGTCTGCAGGGTTGGTGCTTCCCGGTGCCTTTAGTTCAAATCCTGCACTGGCACAACCTGCCCGAGCCCTGCCCTCCCTGCTTCTTCAGAGGCTCTGAAACCGAGTCCTCTGCTGTGGCAAGAGAGCAGGGAATAAGCCTGACCTTGTGGGAGTTGTGTCACCAAGCTGGCTGTCCCAGTTTGGTTCATAACTCAGCCCTCAGCAGCCTTCAGCCATTTCAGTGAGGACGGTGGTCTCTCTGTCACTGGCACTGTCTCTGTTTCAAGCTCTCTTGGGTGCCATTTGCACTGTGGGTGCTGAGACTTTATCAGGATACTTAAATACTTTACACAGTTCAGTTTTGAACACTTGGAAGGATCCCTGTTCTTTAAAGAGCAGACTTCAAATTGCCAAGTGAGTCTGCCTTTTAGACCATCTTTTGAAGTCCCTGAAAGAAGGACAATTGGTGCTCATGGGACAATTGCACAAGGGCCAGTATTGACTCAGTGTTTCCTTTGCTTCCCAGATCCAGTGTGATTGACTTCCCCAGGAGGGCTGCCCTGTGTGGCAGGAAGAGACAGAGGGAGAGCCTGTGACCATCGGACAGGTGGAATTCCTCTATCTCTGGTTATATTTATAGATGTGTATAGTTATTTTTATGTAAGTAGTTGTATGTATAGGTTGATAAAGTTATATTTATCTATCTAGATGGTTAGAGATCTGTATAGTTAATTTATTTTTAGTTTTAGGTGTATATATTTATATATTTATATTTTTATATTTTTTATAATATTTATATTTTAGATGTGCACTTTTAGTTATAGATGTCCATAGTTGCATTTATACATGTGTATAGTTACATTTACGTGTATTTTTAGAGAGGCATATTTATATTGATATATGGGAGTTTAGTTGCATAGATTGATACCTGTATAGGTATAGGCCTCTTTTTAACTTCTTCCTCTGCTCTGCTTCCTGCCTCACCTCTTGCTTTTCCTCCTGTGCCCCCTGTGTCCCCTCTCCCTGTGCTGGGTCCGAGCTGGGGCCGGGCCGGGCGGAGCAGCAGTTCCAGCCCGGGTGTCCCTGGAGCGGTGGGAGCTGCCGCTGGCCCCAGGCCCTGTCCCCTGAGGAGCTGCTGAAGGACGGTGAGAGCGAGGGGGCCGAGGGGGCGGTGACGCTGAAGGGACGGTGACCCTGAGGTGCTGCTGGGGCTGAGGGGTGTGGGGCCGCCGAGGGCAATGGTGGCCCTGAGGTGACAGGGAAGTGGCACAGGCCGAGGGCGTGGTGGGTCTAGGGGGACAGGAAGAGTCAGAAGGGACTGAGGGGGTGAGAGAACTGTGAGGGGCTGAAGAAACTGAAGGGGGCTGGGGGTTTGCCGAGAGCATGGCGGGGCTGAGGGGATGGAGGGGCCGGCAGGGAGCACAGAGGGCTCCGGGACTGCAGCTCTGCCAGGCCTTGGAACCAATTCCAGAGCCTCCACTTTTGCCACAGCTGCACTGAAGACCTTGAGGACAGCCGGAGGCTGACGGGAGCCAGCGGGGAGAAGCTGAAGGCCAGCAGCAAGAGCAGGGATGGGGGACCTGCTGCTGCCACCCTGGAGAGAGCCCGGGTGAGGCCCAGGCCCGGGGAGGCAGGGCGGGGCTGAGGGTGGCGGGGTGAGGCCGTGGGCAGTGCCCGGCCTCAGCGCAGCTGCCCCGGCTGGCACAGGGGCTGTCCTTGGGCAAGGCGGCTGTGCCGGCAGGGCCCGGGAGCTGTGCCGGCTGTGCCGGGCCTGGCCCGCTCGGCTGCTTCTTCTCTCTAACCCTCCTGGGGTTAGATCGTCTCTTCCCTCATGGAAGTGCAGCTGCTGCCAAGGAAATGTCCCCATACTGACTCAGTGTTCCCTTTGCTTCCTACGTGTGTTGTCTGCTGTCCCTGTCCAGGAGAGCTGCTCTGCATGGGAGGAAGAGACCGAGGGAGAGGCTTTGGAGATGGGGCAGCTGGGATCTCTCTGCTTGGAGTTCTATTTGAAGATGTATGGACTGGCACAGAGACAGGGATTATTATATAGATATGTACATATGTAGGCTGCTGTTTGTATAGGAATATTTCTATATGTCTATTATATTTATGGATGTATGCTATTGTATAGATATAGATATGTTTCATGTGTATATATGTATCTAAGTGTACATGTAAGCTGTTATGTCTGTGTTTAGTTCTATTTCCTATGTATACAGTTGTGTTGCTATCTATGTCTATTGATGCAGTCATACATATATGGCTCTGTGTGTAATTATTTTTACCTATGTAGCCAGATGTATAGCTGTATATTTGTGTTGATGCATTTGTATGGATATTTAGCTTGGCACAGTGATATTTGTATATTTCTAGATAGGTTTGTGTTATATCTATATTGTATATAATATGCAATATTTAATTTATATTTCTATCTGTAGATTCTTACAGTTATATATGTATGTATATATATTTTTCTGTGTATATGTATTTAGTTCTACTTAAACATGTATGGAGATGTGTAATTCTATTAGTTGAGTTCTTGGTACAAGGTTACTTGGGGTAGGAATGCATATTTCTGTATTTCTATATGGGCTGTACACTTGTAGTAATATGTAATAAATGAAATTGTTAAAGCTAATTAATCTTTGTGTATAGTGAGTTGTTGTAGACGTTGGCGATAAATGAAGTTTTATTAACTGAATTTGGTATTTTTACCTAGACTGGTTGTTATAATCTAATAAATTCCTGGTTTTAACCTTAATTGAGATTTGTATAGATCTGTATTGTCAGCACAGGTGTAGCAATTTGTAATAAATGATATTTTCCAACTGAAATTGATTCTCATGCATTTGTCAATTGGCAGTGCGGCTGTAGCAATCTGCAGGAAATGCCATTTGTCAGTTGCACTGGGTGTTTTGTGATTTCTGCTACGCAAAGCCATGAGCAGATGTAAATGCTGGAGGATTTTGGCCATGAAAATCTCTGGCCAAGCCCAGGACTTGCACTCAGGCTGGGCAAGGGAAGCACAGATTTGGGATGGCAGCAGAGCCACACGTTGGCTCAGAACTCGCTGCAAAGGCCTGCTGAGGAAACTCCGGGACTCCACTGAGAGTAGAACTCCAAGCAGGAGCCACCTGGGCAGCAGAAATCATTCACAATGAAAAAAAAGAGAGAAAATGAGGCAAAGCAGACGTGCGGATACTCTGAGAGTCTGATAAAATGCTCTCAATCACCGCTGCCTAGGCACATCTTCTGCAAAAATATTTTGTTAAAAAACTGAACACCTCCCATGAAATGCAGATTGCATTTTCGCCTTCACTTACCTTGCTGTGTGAGTGGAGACACTCTCTCCTTTTCACTGAGAATTTTTGCCCTTCAGCACCTGACATTAAATCAAAGATTATGTACTACCACTTGGCACCCTAAATGAAAACAGCCCTGCCCTTGTGACAGTGTTTGCAAAGTCTTCCCTCCTCCTGTCCCCACATCTCACAAATGGAACCATCCCCTTCCTGTCCAAAGTGTGCCTGAGGTGAGTGAGGGCTCCAGGAGCTCAGGAGGCTGCAAGAGCTCTGCAGGTGGAAGGTTTTGCAAAGCTTCCTGAGCATCAGTAAACTCTGGCTTTGCCAGTCTTCCCTTGGAATATTGTCCTACTGAAGAAAGATCTTGGAGGACACTGTGCCTCCAGCTCAAGTAAAGTTTGTTTTCTTCAAGTCTTGAATAGAGGAAAATGAAAATTGTGATTGTTAGAATGAAATTTGGAGTTTGGTGCAGCTGGGTTTGCTCCATTATTTGCTGTGGTAAGTAGGGTAAAAGCTTTAAATTCCCAGCAGAAGCTGACTACCAGCCCACACAGACCTGAATGAGGCACAGGTGTGCCTGCTGCACACTGGTCCAAGGGAAAAGCTGGAGCAAAGTCCCCTTTTATCACAGATGGAGCCTGTCTGTACTGTTGTCTCCAGGGCTGTCTGTGGTAAGACACGGCAATCCAGCCAGAAACTGTGGATATGAGCAACCTGCTTCTCCAGAGTGAGGGACGAGGCCAGCCCGAAAGCCTGAAAGGTGTTGTGGGTGCTGGAGAAGGCCAGGCTGTCCTTGTGCAGGGATGGCCTTCAAAGGGGACCTCACACCTTGTGCTGCTGACAAAGGGCAGCTGGTGGCCTTCCACAAAATACTTCTTTTGTGCAGCTCTGAAATGTTCCAGCCAGCAACAATTCCTGCTGCTCACACCAGCCCCTTTCCAAGCAGGAGGAATTTGTGTAAGCAGCCAGACAACTTAGTATCGGGAGAATAAAATACTCAGGTGAGTGTTATCAACTCTCAGCCAGAAGCTGCATCCTCAGCCCCTTATCTCTCCCAGTTGTCTCAGATGTGGTAGAAGCGGCAGGAAATCATTGATTCTGGAAGGGAAAGCAGAAGGAGGAGAGGCAGTGGCTGCTCCCTGGGGCCTTGGGAGCAGCGAGAGCTATCCAAAATAGGATCTCTGCTGAGTTATGGAGATAGAGTGACCAACCAGCAATGCTCTGTTTGAGCCATCTGTGAATGTGAGCATGGAAATCTGACCTTGTAAAACAGAGAAAAAGGGGTCCATATGTATTTACCACAACTTGGAGGGGCTCTGAGTCACCTGCTCCAGTGGAAGGTGTTCCTACCCATGGCAGAGGGGTTGGATCTAGAGGGTCTTTAAGATCCCTTCCAACTCAAGCCCCTCTGTGAGTCTGAATTACAAACCCACAATGACAAAGAGAACACAGCAAACCTGGGTCCCGCTACATTATTGGAGGCTGCCGTAGTCACTTGTGCCACCTGGAGACTGGTTTGTATCTGTAGAAGTTTTCACGGTCCCACAGTATTTGGGTGTGACTTTCCTGGTTGAGGGCCCCAAAAGATGCCAGAAGAGATTATTTATTTGCAAGCTGAGAATTGGTTAAGCTGCCTGTCAACCTGATGGGAGAAGTGTACTCATGTTATTGCAGTGTTTACCCTGGACAGGCTAGATAATCTGTTTGCTATACATCCTGGAGGGGGCTTTGTCGTTAAGAATGAAAAGCAAAAAGACATTTCTCTTCAGAAGAGTCTTGAAAGAGCTTTTTGTATTATCAGAAGCAGCTACACTGATACTGGCCAATGTGGGAAATGGATTTGTAGAGAGTTTTCAGGGCCTTGACAGAAGGCCCACACAGTATGTATCTGTATGCAATCTTCAGATAAGAAATGCTGATTCAGAAATGCTATGGAGTAGGATAGATATTGTTGAGAGAGAAATGGAGCTAGAAGAAAGTTTCATAGGATGGTCTTGTAAATAAGACTAGATACTTTGGAGAAACAGAACTATGAAAGATGTATTGTAGTAGGATCCACGAGGGGTATTTTTACATGATTTGCTTTAAGGCATCTACAGCAAAAAGCTGATAGGCTAAGAAATGCTTCTAGTGTATTGTAATTAGGAAATAGCTTCTGATTATGATGGCATGAATTCTAACATCTGTATTGTCTCACCCTTCTCATGAGACTTAAAATAGAATATAAGTTTTTAAAACGCCTCTCAGTTCCCCATCTCTGAATCAGGAAAAAAATATTGTCCAACAAATTTGTGTTCTCGTGTCAGGAGCAAATAACGAACAGTCTAACACACCTTGGTAAAACAGTTCATAGTACAGGTATGCTGGGCATAGGGCCAGACGTCACTGTGATTTCTCATGTATCCTGGCTGTGCAATTGGAATTTGGTAACACCTAAGGGTGCTCTCACAGGAATTGGAGGAGCTGCCTTGTCTGCAAAGTGAATTCAGGATTACTGTTACAGGTCCCGAGGGAAGGACAGCAATCATCCGTCCCCTTGTGGTGCAGAAGCCTATCACAGTATGGGGAAGAGATGTGTTGTCTGAGGGGGGAGCGAAGATAGAAGGGGGTTTTTGATGAAAACCACAGCAACACCTGCCACTCTGAAATTATCATAGAAAACCAATCAGCCGATTTGGATTAATCAATGGCCTCTTACACCAAAAAAATTGAATATTTTCCAAAAATTAGTAAGCGAACAACTACAAGAAGACCACATCAAACCTACAACCAGTCTCTGCAATTCCCCAGTTTTTGTCATTCATAAGTAAACTTCTGATTCCTGGAGATTGCTCCACGACCTGAGGAAGATCAATGAGATCATAGAGGACACGGGGCCTCAGCAACCTGGTCTTCCCTCTCTTTCAATGATTCTAAGACACTAGCCTCTTGCCATCTGTGGATGCTGACAGAGAGAGAAACAGATAACTTTCCCAGGCATCATCCTATGGAAGTTGTGAGAACACTCAGAGAAATAATTAAAACAATTCTTATCTTAATTGCTGCACCTGGTGTTTGTGAACATGCAGAATGTTTGTATGTGATGCTTATGGAAAGATATTTTACCAGAAGATGTCGTTCCTAATTAATCAATGGTGTGAGGGGTATTGTTTAAGAGCCAATCAGGTTCTGAGTGAACTATCCTGCCTATAAATATATGAAGTTCCTAATAAAAATTGCTTTATGCCTTCTGATCATAGGAGTCAATGTCACCGTTCTTCAGCCATTCCTAACTCAATGGCGACAGCGTACCACAGGGAAACCTAGTCTTAAGTAAGAGCCATGTGTAAGATTTCATGGTGTCAGTTTATTGATTTGAGCATAATGCAAATAATAATAGAATAAGGTGTGGATAATGTCTTAGGTTGCAAAATGTCTCTGGGAGTATGTATTCTATTGCCATCTGTTAGAGGTAGGGCAATTATCTTCTGCTAATTGGGCCACCCGTTAAAACCAGGTGGGACAGTTTTCTTTATTTCTTACACAACCAGTCCTCCCTCCGGAAAATATTTTCTCTTAGCAGGCCATTGAATCTCACTGCATGACTGATGAAATTACGTCATCCCATTGTGAGACGCTCTACCCAGGGGGAGGAGCCAAGCATTCCTACCTAGATATAATATGAGATTTGCAACACCACAGCAGCCTTTTCCAACTAGATTCCCAGAAGAGCAGTTTTCTTTTCCCCTGGATTGCCAGAAGAAGACCGAGCCCATCTACCCACCACTGGACCTTCAGAGGAAGACTACACCCTGTATCAGGATCACTGTTTCAAGAGAACCACAGCTGTCACACCAAGACTAAAGTCACCATGTAATCAGAATGCTACCAACTCCCCGACCAACAGAGTGTCAGGTCATGTTCTGACTCTGTCAGTAGATTTTTTTTGTACTGTTGCATTTGTATTTTAATTTTCCTAATAAAGAACTACTATTCCTCTCCCATATCTTTGCCTGAGAGCCCCTTTATTTCAAAATTATACTAATTCAGAGAGAAGGAGTTTGCATTTTCCATTTCAAGGGAGGCTCCTGCCTTCCTTAGCAGACACCTGTCTTTTCAAACAAAACACAGGGCCATGACATTCCACAAGAGGAATCACTGGTGTACATTTCATGGACCTCTCTCAATCCTATTAAAGTATTGTAGTCCTGGTTTAAAATAGACAGGTATGAAACAACTTTGAGAGACAGAGACTAAAATGGCTTGTGGATTTTTTTTTTATTACATAAAAATTAAAAACTGCAATAAAAAAGAGTGAAATAAATAAGTGCTTTCGTATATGAATAATTAGAGAAACAGAAGTTTGAAGATATGAATGCACATTTTCATAAAAATATGAAATTACAAATAAAAAATATATACATTGAACTACAATAAAAAGGTCGGTAAGATTGTACTTTATTTAGATTGTAATTTATTTAGATTTTTTTGCATTGCTGAAGTATTTTCTTTGTAAAGAGAAGCCGGTATTTTGATGAAGAAATCACAACTGACAATTAAATTTCCTTACTTTTTCTGGTGCTGAGTAAGACATCCTGGCTGGAAGGTCTGACTGAAGGCAAAGAACTGGCTCTGTGTGGTCTGGAACTGAAGGATGTGTTGACTGAAGACCCAGTACCAGCTCTAGTCCCTGTCATACTGGAGGACATGTTGCTTGAAGGCACGGTAAGAGCTCTGTTTCCTCTCATACGGGAGGATGCATCCACTGATGACCCAGTATTGGTTCTGGTTGGTATCGGGTTGATGACTCTGTCCATTGATGACCCAAAACCTGCTCTGCCTGGCATCACACTGGAGGGTGTGCTGGTTTCAGACACACTATAGAATCTGCCTGGTGTCACACTGGAGGGTACGTTGGTGTCAGAGGCACTGTAGGTTCTGTGTGCTGCCACAGCAGCAGGTACGTTGGCTCCAGATACAGAATGGGCTCTGTGGCTAGGCACTCTCCAGCGTCCTGGAATAAACAAAAGAATAAAAAACAAATCAAGAGAGAATCTACGTTTGCTGTTAAATACCTCACATACCAAAGGGTGTGTATGTGAAGTACTTCTAAATGTTTGCTCCTTAAGTGCTTATTTGAAACACACTGCACCTGATTATTAGACATAAATCTTTAATAGACAAAGGACATTAGCACAAGTATCCTTCCCTAGGAAGTGTTGGCATAACATTTATTTGAAGTGCTACAAGTACTTACTTACAGACATCTTTTACCTCTTATCATATTAAATCCAAAGCTATGTTTTTTAATCAAGGAAACAAACCTATTCTGCAGTCTCCCTAACAAAAAATTTAATGCCGTTTAGCTACCCCACCCCTTTTTCTTCTGAAAAATGTCTCAAAACATTTCTGTTTGCTCTAGATTTAATGATCCTGTATGTCTACAATTAAGTGTTGTTGTATTTGGCTGTAGAATCTGTGCAGCATGGAGATGCTGCCTAGGAACCCACATCCAAGGGACTACAATTGCTTGAAAAACAGATTTACCGTCAGCAGTAGAAATAGGAGCAGTAGGTCTACCAGCGGCTTGTGGTGAAACGTAAGGCTGAAAAATATCTGTTGAGTAAAAGTAAGTTTTAAAAACCAAGAAATGCACGGAATGGAAGTAGTTATAGATGAAAGGAAAGGCTATTACAAAATGTTAATGGTTTATAACAGAAAGAACGGAAAAGGCCTTTGGCTATTAAAAAAAAAAAAGAAAGAAAGAAAAGAAAGAAAGAATGCAATTAAAAGGAGTAATAAAATAAAAAATTCAAAAATCAAACACCTGCCCACCTGAACCACTCCCCAAAACCAAAAGAGTCCAAGCAACCAAGAATCCAAACCCAAATTAAAACCACAAGGACATCCAAACTCACAAGGACATTGGAACCAACAGAAAAACCATTCCAGTAATAATTTTAAACTCTGTGTAAGCTTTTTCTATCCCCTTTCCTATCTTTAAAATGTATCACAACATTTCTGTTTGCACTATTTTAGTGCTCCATTATGTTTTTAATTAATTGTTGCTGTATTTGCCTACAGAAGCTGTGCAGCATGAAGGGAGATGCTGGCTAGGAACCCACATCCCAGTGACAGTAATTGTGTAAAAATCAGACTTACCAGCAGGAGCAGGAACAGGAGTAGCAGGTGTACAGGGCGCTTTGGGTGCAACACTAATCCGAAAAATATCTGTTCAGAGATAGTAAATTTATTTCAGAGGAAGTAAATTTTAAAATGTGAGGAAATGCACAGAGCTGCAATGGTTATGTTTGCAAGAAAAGATGAATAAAAAAAGTTAATGCTTTATAACATAATGAAAGCAAGAAGCCTTTTGGGGAAAAAGAAAGAAAATAAGAAAAAAACTAAAATTCAAAAATTAAACACCCATCCACTATTGCTGCTCTGCAAAACCAAAAATACTCAACTAACCAAGCAAACAAACAAAACAAAACCCAAAAAAAGCAAATGGGGACTAATTAAAAAAATACTACACTAGTAATTTTAATCCCTGTGTTTGCTTTCAGCACCACCATTCTCTTCTGATAGATGTCTCAGAACATTTCTGTTAGCACTAGTTTTAATGCTCCAGTATATGTTGACAATTAAAGATTGTGGTATTTGCCTACAGAAGCTGTGCAGTGTGAAGGGAGATGCTGGCTGGGGACCCAAGTGACTGTAATTGTTTGAAAAGCAGATTCCCATCAGGAGCAGGAGGTGCAGCAGCTCCTTTGGGCACAAAGCGAGGTCCAAAAGAGTCTGTTCAGGGAAAGTAAATTTACTTTCCAGAGTTTACTTTTTCAAAAGAAAAAGTTGAAAAAAGCCAGGAAATGCAGAGAACTGAAGGGGTTATGGTTGAAAGGAAAGGCTATTTCAGAAATGTTAGTGGTTTATAACTGAAAGAAAAGAAAAAAGCCTTTTGATAAAAAGAGGGAAGGGAAGGTGAGGTGAGGTGAGGTGAGGTGAGGTGAGGTGAGGTGAGGTGAGGTGAGGTGAGGTGAGGTGAGGTGAAGGGAGGGAAGGGAAGGGAAGGGAAGGGAAGGGAAGGGAAGGGAAGGGAAGGGAAGGGAAGGGAAGGGAAGGGAAGGGAAGGGAAGGGAAGGGAAGGGAAGGGAAGGGAAGGGAAGGGAAGGGAAGGGAAGGGAAGGGAAGGGAAGGGAAGGGAAGGGAAGGGAAGGGAAGGGAAGGGAAGGGAAGGGAAGGGAAGGGAAGGGAAGGGAAGGGAAGGGAAGGGAAGGGAAGGGAAGGGAAGGGAAGGGAAGGGAAGGGAAGGGAAGGGAAGGGAAGGGAAGGGAAGGGAAGGGAAGGGAAGGGAAGGGAAGGGAAGGGAAGGGAAGGGAAGGGAAGGGAAGGGAAGGGAAGGGAAGGGAAGGGAAGGGAAGGGAAGGGAAGGGAAGGGAAGGGAAGGGAAGGGAAGGGAAGGGAAGGGAAGGGAAGGGAAGGGAAGGGAAGGGAAGGGAAGGGAAGGGAAGGGAAGGGAAGGGAAGGTGGGAGAGAAGCTGGAAGGCACAAAGGAAGGAAGGAAATTAAAAATTACAATTAAAAAAAAATCAAAAAACAAAACACACACCAAACATACACCCCAAAAAAATCCAACCTACCAAGCAAATTAAAACTTAGAATATCTAAGCAAGTGGGGACTAATAAAAAAAAAAGATAACAGCATTCATTTTAATCCCTTTGTTTTAATCCCTGTATTAGCTTTCACCATCCACTCTCTCTTCTGAAAAATAGCTCAGAATGTTTGTGTTTGCACTGGTTGTATGGCTCCATTATGCTGACATGTAAATATTGCTGATTTTGCCTACAGAAGCCGTGCAGCATGAAGGGAGATGCTGGCTAGGAACCCACATCCAAGTGACTGAAATTGCTTGAAAAGCAGACTTACCATCACTGTCACCAGCATGTGCAGGAGGTGTTCCGGCTAGTTGGTGTCCAATTCGACCCCAGAAAGATTCTATGAAGAGAAAGTAATTTTCAATCTAAAAAATGTTTTTGTTTTATAAATCAAGGAATTGCACAGCACTGAAATGGTGTGGTGGCAAGGAAAGGCCATTACAAGTATTGGTTTATAACATAAAGGAAGGAAAAAGTCTTTGGTAAAAAAGAACAATAACAACAACAACAACAACACAACAACAAAAAACCCAAAAGAAAAACCCAAAAAAACCAAAGGAAAGAAAGAAATTTAAAATAGTAAAAAAAAAAAACCAAAAAAAACAAACCAAAAAACATGCACCCACCCACAACCACTAGTCTCCAAAACCAAAAGAATCCAAACAACCCAGCAACCAAACCCAAATGAAAACCAAATATGTCCAAGCAAATGGAGACCAATAGGAAAAAACCCTATAATAGTAATTTTATTTCCTGTGTTAGCTTTCCCCATCCTCTTTCTCTTCTGAGAACATCTCACAACTTTGCTGTTAGCACCAGTTTTACTGCTTCATAGCATTTGCAATTAAGGATTATTGTATTTGCCTACAGAAGCTGTGCAGCATGAGGGAGATGCTGCCTAGGAACCCACATCGGAATTGCTTGACAAGCAGACTTACCATCACGAGCATGAGCAGGTGCAGGAGGTGCACGAGCTGCTTGGGATGAAACAGGAAGCCAGAAAGAGTCTGTTCAGTGAAAGTAAAATCACTTCAGAGGAGGTAAATTTTAAAAAGCAAGGAAATGCACAGAACTGGAAGGGTTATGTTTGCAAGAAATGGCATATTCAAAATGTTAGCAGTAGTGTAATTGCTCCATTATGTTTACAATGAAGTATTGTTATATTGTCTGCAGAAGCTCTGTGGCATGAAGGGAGAGGCTGGCTCTGAATGCACATCCAATACTGTGGACAATAATTGCTTGACAAGCACACTTACCATCAGGACCAGGAGTACGAGGTGTAGCAGCTTCTTGGGGTTCAATGCGATGTTGAAAGGAATCTGTTCAGAGAAAGTACATTTACTTCAGTGTCTTAGGGTATCACATAAGATGCAACCCAGAGGTATGTATTCTATTACCATCTACATCAGCTGTTAAGAGAAATGGGGCAGTATTCTTTATCCTCTCCATGACTCAGTCCTGACGACTCCTTCCAGAGGCCTGTGTCTGCCAATGGGCCATCAAGGCCTCACTGCATCACCCATAAAATTCCATCATCCCATTGTGAGATGCTCTGCCCAATGGGGAGAGTCAAGCATTTGTACCTGGATATAATCTGAGAGCTGGAACACCAGAACAACCTTACCAACTGGATTTCCAGAGGACAAGAGCTGCATAACTACCTCTGGATCTTCAGAGGAAGACCAGACCCTTCTACAGGATCACTACTTCAGCAGAAACACATCTATCACTTCAGCAGGACTGCAGCCACCATTTTATCAGACTGCTACCACCACCCTGACCAACAGGGTGTCAGGTTGTATCCTGACTCTTTAGGCCAGTGTTTTCTGCCTTTATTTTAATTGTCCTATGAAATACTAGTTCTGACTTGGAATCTCGCACTGGTTAGTTTTCAAACTAGGACACAGTACAAGGTACCGGCTGATTTGGGTTCAAAGTGACACCAAAAAGACTCTGATCAGTGAAAGTAAATTTACTTCAGAGGAAGTAATTTTAAAAAAAATGGAATGCAAAGAAATGCATTAAGTATTGTTGTATATGCCTACAGAAACTGTGCAGCATGAAGGGAGATGCTGGCTCTGAACCCATGTCAGACTGACCGCAGTTGCTTGAAATGCAGACTTACCATCAGCAGGAAAAGGAGGAGCAGTGGGTTTACCAGCTGCTTGGAGTGAAAAAAGAGGCTGAAAAGTACCTGTTCACAGAAAGTAAATTTACGTCAAAGAAGGTAAATAAAAAAAAAAAAAAAAGGAAATGCAAAGAACTGAAATGGTTATGGTTGAAAGAAAAAACCTTTAAAAAAAGTTAATGGTTTATAACATAATGAAAGGAAGAAGTTTTCAGTTAAAAATATAAACAGAAAGAAGAAATAAAAGAAAAAAATTAAAAACAAAAACCCACCCACCCCCACCACTCCCCAAAACCAAAAAATTCAACCAACCAAGCAAGCAAATCTAAAATAAAATCAAATAAAATCAAAAATATCCAAGCAATTAGGGACCAATAGAAAAAAAAATTACAGTACTCACCATCCCCTTTCTCTTCTGAAAAAAGTATCACAACATTTCTGTTTGCACTAGTTTATTTGCTCCATTACGTTTAAAATCGAGTATTGTATTTGCCTACAGAAGCTGTGCAGCATGGAGGGAGATGCTGCCTAGGAACCCCCATCCAATAGACTATAATTGCTTGAAAAACAGACTTACCATCAGGAGCAGGAGCTGGAGCTGGAGCAGGAGCTGGAGCTGGAGCAGGAGCAGGAGCAGGAGCAGGAGGGGCAATAGGTCTACCAGCTGCTTGGGGTGAAACATGAGGCTGAAAAATAGCTGTTGAGTAAAAGTAAGATTTAAAAACCAAGGAAATGCACAGACTGGAAATGGTTATGGTTGAAAGAAAAGGCTGTCACAAAATGTTAATGGTTTATAGCAGAAAGAAAGGAAAAACACTTTTATTATTAAAAAAAAAAAAAAGAAAGAAAACAATTAAAAGACATAATAAAAGGAAAAAATCAAAAAGCAAACACCCATATACTCACCTCAACCACTCCCCAAAACCAAAAACCTACAAGCAACCAAGCATCCAAAACAAGAAACCAAACTAAAAAAAAATAATAAAAACAAAACCAAAACAACAACAACAGCAAAACAACACCACAAGGAAATAGGGGACAATAGGAAAAACAATTCCAGAAATAATTTAAATCCCTGTCTTAGCTTTCAACATCCCCTTTCTCTCCTTTAAAAAGATACATAACATTTCTGTTTTCACTATTTTAATGCTTCATTATGTTTTCAATAATTGTTGTTGTATTTGCCTTTGTATTTGCATCTATACGGGGTGCTTTCGGTGCAACGCTAACCAAAAATATCTGTTCAGAGATATTAAATTTACTTCAGAGGAGGTAAATTTTAAAAAGCAAGTAAATGCACAGAACTGAAATGGTTATATTTACAAGAAAATATGATTAAAAAACGTTAATGCTTTATAATATAATGAAAGGAAGAAGCCTTTGGAAGAAAAGAAAAAGGTAGAAAATAACAAAAAATCATTTAAAAAGTCAAAAACCAAAAACCCACCCACCCATCCACTACTGCTACTCCACAAAACCAAAAAAAAATCCAACCAACCAAAGCAAAACTCAAAAATACCCATGCAAATGGGGGCCAATTAAAAAACCCCACAGTATTCACAGAATTCGCAGTATTCATAGAATGACTAGGTTGGAAAAGACCTTAAAGATCATCGAGTCCAACCCAAGCCTTAACACGTCAACTAAAACATAGCACTGCGTGCCACATCCAGTCTTCTTTTAAACACATCCAGGGATGGTGACTTCATCACCTCCCTGGGCAGGTCATTACAGAACTTTATCACCCTTTCTATAAAAATATTCTTCCCTATATCCAACCCATATTTCCCTTGGTGCAGCTTGTGACTGTGTCCTCTGGTTCTGTCAGTGCTGCCTGGAGAAAGAGACCAACCCCCACGTAACTATGACCACGTTTCAGGGAGTTGAAGAGAGTAATAAGGTCACCTCTGAGTCTCCTTTTCTCCAGGCCAAGCACCCCCATCTTCCTCAGTCATTCCTCACAGGACTTGTGTTCCAAGCCCCTCACCAGCCTCATTGCCCTCCTCTGGATGGGCTCAAGCATCTCAATGTCCTTCCCAAACTGAGGGCCCAGAACTGGACACAGCACTCAAGGTGCAGCCTCACCATTGCTGAGTACAGGGGAAGGATAACATCCCTGCTCCTGATGGCCAGGATGCTGTTGGCATCCTGATAGAGGCCAGGATGCCATTGGCCATCTTGGCCATCAGGGCACACTGCTGGCTTATGTTGAGCCAGCTCTCAACACCCCCAGGTCGTTTTCCACCTGAGCCCTGTCCAGTTACACTGTCCCCAGCCTATAACATTGTAGGAGTTATTGTGGCCACAATGCAGGACTTGGCACTTGGACTTATTCAACTTCATCCTCTTGTACTCTGCCCATCCATTCGACCATTCCAGGTCTCTCTGCAGAGCTCTCCTACCCTCCAACAGATTGACACAAACTCCCAGCTTAGTGTCATACACAAACTTACTAATGAAAGACTCGATCCCCTCCTCTATGTCATTAATAAAGATATTAAACAGGACTGGTTCCAGCACAGAGCCCTGAGGGACACCACTGGTGCCTGTCCCCAGCTGGATGCAGCACTGTTCACCACCACTCTTTGGGCTGGCCATCCAGCCAGTTCTGAGCCCAGCACAGAGTGCTCCTGTCCCAGCTGTGGGGGCTGCAGCTTTTCCAGGAGTTTGCTGTGGGAGACAGAGCTGGAGTCCAAATACACAACATCCACAGCCTTTCCTGCATCCATCAAGTGGGTCATTTGGTCATAAAAGGAGATCAGGTTGGTCAGACACAACCTACCCCTCCTAAACCCCTGCTAGCTGTGTCTGACACCCTGGCCATCCTGTAAGCGCTGTGGGATGACACTCAGTGTAAACTGTTCCATCACCTTACCGGGTACTGAGGTCAGGCTAAACGGCCTATAATTAACAGCATCTTCCTTCCCCCCCTTTTTATGAATAGGTGTCACATTGGCCAGCTTCCAGTCATCTAGAACCTTACCAGTGAGCCAGGACTGCTGGTAAATGATGGAGAGTGGCTTCACAAGCTCATCTGCCATCTCTCTCATCACCCTGGGGTGGATCCCATCCAGGCCCATAGATTTATGAACATCCAAGCATCTCAGCAATACTGTGACTGCCTCCTCCTGGATAACAGGGGGCTCATTCTGCTCCCTGACACCATCTACCAACTCAGGAGGACAGTTGTCCTGAAAGCAAGTCTTCCAACTAAAATCTGAGGCAAAGAAGACATTAAGCACTTCTGCCTTCTCCTCATCTGCAGTTACTAAGTTCCCTTCTGCATCTAATAAAGAACAAAGGTTGTTCTTACTCTTCCTTTTACCATTACTGTATTTATAAAACCATTTTTTATCATCCTTTACAAATGTTGCCATTTTAAGTTCAAACAGAGCTTTGGCCTCCCTAACTTTTTTCCTACATACTCTAGGAGTCCCCTTAAATGCCTCCTGAGAAACCTCCTTCCAAAAATAATGCATCACTTTTTTATTCCTAAGCTCCTCCAAAACCTCCTTGCCCATCCAGGTTGGGTGTTTGCCTTGTCGTCTTATCTCTCAGCACACAGGGACAGTCTGTTCCTGTGCCCTCGAGATCTCTGTTTTGAAGCACGCCCACCCTTCCTGAACTCCTTTGTTTTTAAGAACTGCTTCCCAAGGAACTTTCTGAATAAGTCTCCTGAGTAGGCTGAAGTGTGCCCTCTAGAAGTCCAGTGTGAAAGTCATATTAATGTTCCTTCTGATTTCACCAAATAGTGAGAATGCTATAATTTCATGATCACTGTGTCCTAAGCGGCCTCCATTTCCCACCAGCCCATCTCTATTTGCAAATAACAAATCTAACATAGTCCCTTCCCTGGTGGGCTCACCCACCAGCTGTGACAAAAAATTGTCCTCCACAAACTGTAAAAATTCCCTGCACTGCCTTTTTTCAGCTGTATTGAGTTCCCAGCAGATGTCTGGAAGGTTGAAATTGCCAGCAAGAACAATGGCTGATGATCCAGAAACATGCTCAGGTTGCTTGTAGAATGAGTTCTCCACCACTTCTTCCTGACTGGGTGGACAATAACAGACTCACAGTAGGATATCAGTTTTGTTGGCCTTCCCCTTAATTCTTACTCATAGGCAACTTCATCGTCATTAGTTTCAATACCTATGGCATCCAAAGCCTTGCAAATATCAAGGGTTACCCCTCCACCTCTTCTGCCTTTCCTGTCTCTTCTGAAGAACTTGTATCCATCCAGTGCAGAATTCCAGCCATGTGAGTCACCCCACCACACTTCTGTGAGGGCAATTACATCATAGCTCTGCTCTTGGACCATGGCCTCCAGCTCTTCTTGTTTGTTACCCATGCTGCGTGCACTAGGTAACAATGCACCTCAGCTGGGCAGCTGATTTCACTCCTATCTCAGGTTTACCAGCCTTGGGCTGGCTTCCAGACAGTCCAATTGCATCCTCTTCCCCCTTCAAACCTTGTTCAAAGTCCTCTCAACAAGTTCTGCCAGTTCACAAGCTAAAAACCTGCTACCCTTACCAGAGAGATGGAGCCCATCTCGTTCCAGTAGAGCAGGTGTTGTAAAAGTTGCCCCATGATCAAAGAATCCAAAATTCTCCTTATGGCAGCAAGGCAGCAACCCTTGAGCCACTTCCTGATAACGTGAGATCTCCTATTCCTTTCACGGTTTCTTGCAGCCACCAAAGGGACTGAGGAAAAGACTACCTGTAGCCCTGTACAACTACTTGTCCCAGTGCCCTAAAGCCCCTTTTAATTGCCCTGACACTCCTCTTTTCAATCTCATCACTGCCAGCCTGAGGTATCAGTAGTGGGTAATAACCAGAGAGCTGAATCAGCCCAGGCAGTCTCTCAGTGATATCCCATACCCAGGCCCCAGGGAGGCAGCAGACCTCTCTGTGGGGTGGGTCCAGTCGACATGTGGGGGCCTCTGTTCCCCTCAGAAGGAAATCACCCACCATGATTAACCTTCTTTTCTTTTTGATCTTAGAGGTGGTAGTCCTTCTCACAGATTAATCATAACTGGGAGGCTCACTGGGCAGATAATTTTCTTCTAAATCATCTGGCTGATTCTCCAGGCGTTCATACCTATTCTGAAGTGGCACCTGGCTTGGGAGTGAGAGTCAGGAGGAGTTTTTATTATTACCTCCTCGAGTAGGAACCCATTTCCACTCCCCTTCATCTACCAGGTGTCCTTCTATTGCCTAACAGTGAGAGGCACAGGAGTCCTCTGACTCTTGGTGGGCCTCCCTCAAGGATGGAAGGGCTGAACTCTGCCAATCTTTCACTTTCCCTGATGCTCCTTAGTCTTTCAACTTCCTCTCTAAGCTCGGCCACAAGTGAAAGGAGATGATTCACGTGTTCACACCACAAGCAGGTTCCCTCTGCAATGCCCCCTGAAAGCACTGATAAGCTCAAACACTCCACACAGGAATGGGTCTGCACAGACACATCCTTTTTGGAGGGTTCCATCTGGTTACATGCTCTTGTACTAACTACAGTTTTCAATCACGTAAAAACCATTACTACCAGAAACCCCAAACCAACCAACCAACAGAAACACTGCACACAACACACAGTAAATCTGAGAGGCAACAAAAGCTGGAACTCTGCTTGTTCATCTGCCACGCAAACTGCCGTGCCGCTCCCTCAGAGCCTTGCCACGCTCCAGTTTGCCCGCTCTGGGTCGCCGCACTCCCTAGGGGTCTCTTTTAATCAGCCTGCTATTCAGGAACAGAAGAAGTAGTAATTTTAATTGCTGGGTTTGCTTTCAGCACCACCATTCTCTTCTAAAAGATGTCTTAGAATATTTCTGTTACCACTAATTTTAATGCTCCGGTATATGTTGACAATTAAAGATTGTGGTATTTGCCTACAGAAGCTGTGCAGTGTGAAGGGAGATGCTGGCTGGGGACCCAAGTGACTGTAATTGTTTGAAAGGCAGATTCCCATCAGGAGCAGGAGGTGCAGCAGCTCCTTTGGGCACAAAGCGAGGTCCAAAAGAGTCTGTTCAGGGAAAGTAAATTTACTTTCCAGAGTTTACTTTTTCAAAAGAAAAAGTTGAAAAAAGCCAGGAAATGCAGAGAACTGAAGGGGTTATGGTTGCAAGGAAAGGCTATTTCAGAAATGTTAGTGGTTTATAACAAAAAGAAAGGAAAAAGCCTTTGGTTAAAAAAAAAAAAAAAAAGGAAAGAAAGGTAAGTTCTGGGAAGGGAAGGGAACGTAAGTTCTGGGAAGGTAAGTTCGGGGAAGGGGAAGGAGAAGGGGAAGGGAAAGGGGAAGGGGAAGGGGAAGGGGAAGGGGAAGGGGAAGGGGAAGGGGAAGAGGAAAGGAAGGGAAGGGAAGAAATTAAAATTGGCAATAAAAAAAGCAAAAAAGAAACACACACACACCCACCATCAACAATCCCCAAAACAAAAAATTGCAACCTACCAAGCAACTAGAGCTAAATGAAAACGTAGAATATCTAAGCAAATAAGGACTAATAGGAAAAGCCATTACAAAATGTGGCAAGCACTTACAAACACAATGTGTTAACTTTCACCATTCCCTCTCTTCTGAAAAATGGCTCAGAATGTTTGTGTTTGCACTGGTTGTATTGCTCCATTATGCTGACATGTAAGTATTGCTGATTTTGCCTACAGAAGCCGTGCAGCATGAAGGGAGATGCTGGCTAGGAACCCACATCCAAGTGACTGAAATTGCTTGAAAAGCAGACTTACCGTCTGGAGCAGGAACAGGAGCAGGAGCAGGTGATGTATCACCAGTTTTGGGTTCAAAGTGACCTTGCAAAGTTTCTGCTTGGAGAAAGTACATTTTAAAAGCAAGGACATGCAGAGTACTGGAATGGTTATAGTTGCAAGGAAAGGGTATTACAAAATGTTAATGGTTTCTAATAGAAAGAATGGAAAAACATTGTTAAAAAAAAGAAAAGGAAAGAGAAGGAAGAGAAGGAAGAGAAGGGGAAGGAGAGAGGGAGGGAGGGAGGAAAGAAGGGAGGGAAACAAAAACAGGAATACAAAAAAAAAAAGAGCCCAAAACCACACACCCACCCCACAGCAAACACTCCTCATAACCAAAAAATACAACTCACCAAGCAAACAAAACCAAAGGAAATTTAAAAATTCTAAGCAAAGGGGCTCCAATAGAAAAAATAAATTACTCTAGTAATTTTGATCCCTCTGCTATCATCCAACTTTCTCTTCTGAAAAGTTACAGAACATTTCTGTTAACACTACTTTTATTGCTCCATTATGTTTACACTTAAAATTATTGTTGTATTTGCCTACAGAAGCTGTGCAGTATGAAAGGAGATGCTAGCAAGGAGCCCACGTCCAAGTGACAATAATGGAGACCTACCATCAGGAGCAGGAGCAGCAGGAGCAGCAGGAGCAGCAGGAGGAGGAGGACGTGGCGATCCAGTTGCTTCGGGTTGAAATTGAACTTGCAAAGATTCTGTTTGGAGGAATTAAACTTTAAAAAGCCAGGAAATGCACAGAACTGAAGGGGTTATGGTTGCAAAGAAAGGCCATTACAGAAATGTTAATAGTTTCTAAGAGTAAGAAAGGAAAAAAGACTTCAGTAAAAAATCAAGGGAAGGGAAGGGAAAACAATAATAACAAAAATCAAAAACTTTAAATGAAAATACCCACCCAACCACCACAACAACTACCCAATAACAAAAGATTCAACAAACCAAACCCAAACAAAAACCTAAGCAAATCAGGACCAATAGAGGAAAAAAAATGGTAACACTAGCAATTTTAATCCCTGTTTTATCTTTCACCATCCCCTTTCTCTTCTGAAAAGTCATAGATCATTTCAGTTAGCACTACTTTTATTGCTCCATTATGTGTAAAATCAAGTAATGTTGTATTTACCTATGGAAGCTGAGCAGCATGAAAGGAGATGCTGTCTGGAAAATAACAGCTAAGAAACTATAATTTCTTGAAAAGCAGACTTACCATCAGGAGCAGAAGGAGCAGCACCAGCAGGAGGGGAAACAGATTCTTTGAGGGAAAAGTGAACTTGCAAGGATTCTGTTCAAAAAAAGTAAATGTGAAAAAGCAAGGAAATGGACAGAACTGAAGGGGTTTAGGGCACAAGGACAGGCTGTTACAGAAAAGCTAATGATTTATAACAGAAAGAAAGGAAAACGCTTTGGTAAAAAAAAAAACCAAAATATAGAAAAAGAAAGAGAAAGAAAAAGAAAGAAAAATAAAGAAAAAGAAGGAAAGAGAAAGAGACAAGGAAAGATAAAAAAGAGAGAAGGAAAGAGGGAGGAAGGGAGGGAGGGAAGGAGGGAGGGAGGGAGGGAGGGAGGGAGGGAGGGAGGGAGGAAGGAAGGAAGGAAGGAAGGAAGGAAGGAAGGAAGGAAGGAAGGAAGGAAGGAAGGAAGGAAGGAAGGAAGGAAGGAAGGAAGGAAGGAAGGAAGGAAGGAAGGAAGGAAGGAAGGAAGGAAGGAAGGAGGGAAGGAGGGAAGGAGGGAAGGAGGGAAGGAGGGAAGGAGGGAAGGAGGGAAGGAGGGAAGGAGGGAAGGAGGGAAGGAGGGAAGGAGGGAAGGAGGGAAGGAGGGAAGGAGGGAAGGAGGGAAGGAAGGAAGGAAGGAAGGAAGGAAGGAAGGAAGGAAGGAAGGAAGGAAGGAAGGAAGGAAGGAAGGAAGGAAGGAAGGAAGGAAGGAAGGAAGGAAGGAAGGAAGGAAGGAAGGAAGGAAGGAAGGAAGGAAGGAAGGAAGGAAGGAAGGAAGGAAGGAAGGAAGGAAGGAAGGAAGGAAGGAAGGAAGGAAGGAAGGAAGGAAGGAAGGAAGGAAGGAAGGAAGGAAGGAAGGAAGGAAGGAAGGAAGGAAGGAAGGAAGGAAGGAAGGAAGGAAGGAAAGAAATATAAAAAAAATCCCCAAACTAACACCCACCCACTCACCACTCCCCAAAACAAAACAAAACAAAAAAACAAACAAACAAACAAAAAAAAAAACCCAAAAAAAACCAAAACAAAAAAACCCAGAATCCAACCAATCAAGCAACAAGTCTGAACTTAAACCAAAAATGCACAATCAAATAGCAACCAGTAGGAAGAAAACTTACAATAGTAATTTCAATCCCTGTATTAGGTTTCACTATCCCCTTTCTCTTTTGAAAATTGTCTCAGAACATTTCTCTTTGCACTAATTTTATTGCTCTCCGTTATCATTACAATCAAGTATTGCTGTATTTGCCTACAGAAGCTGTGCAGCATGAAGGGAGATGCTGTCTGGCAACCCACATCCAAGTGACTGCAATTACTTGAAAAGCAGACTTACCATCAGCAGCAGGAGTAAGAGGCTCAGCAGTTAAGGGTTCAAAGTGAATCTGTGAAGATTCCCTTCCTGATGTTAATGCTTTAACTTTGGAAGCTGGCAATGAGTAGAGATCCATAAAGTGTCTAAGCACGTGCTTTAAATAAAAGTAGAAGGAATCATTAGTGCCAGGCAAGCTACACTTAAATGCCAAATAGCACACATCCAAATATTTTACAAAAGACAAAACATTTCTTTTAACAAAGAGATCAAATACAGATTGTGAGCCAGGCATAATGTCAGTCCCAGGACTTAAACATCAAAACATCTAACGCTGGATTTTGTATTTTTTCTAAAATATTGAATATTGATATCATTGAGGAGCAGAGAATGAGTCCACACCCTAGTAAGAAGATGCTTTGATGAGACGTTTTCAAGTATGCAGTACAGCATTGAGCTCTTGATACAATTTTTTCATTTTATTTCAATACAAGACTTAGTGCAGGTTCAATTTCTGTTCACAAAAAATGACCACACAGTTTCAGGCTAATGTTCAGACTTCCAAGATGAGTCAATTGATTAATCCTTCCACTCCACAGGGGAAAAAAAATGGTAGTAACAAAAGAAACGTCACAAACCTACAGACCTCTGCAAACAAATAATCTGATTGCACTATAATTGGAAAAATGTAACTATTTCCATGTATGCAGTGGAAGAATGTCCCAATTTTGTTATATTGATTGGATTAATGATAAAATTAGCAGGACAATAGAGCACAGATGATTTGGCAGTACTGGTAACTTTATATGTATCTCAAGTAGTCTCAACTATTTGTTGAACTTATTGGTCTTCTTTACAAAGGTTAATCACATTTTATTTGTGATTATTTTCCCATTCAGATAGTATGACACTGATCTTTTGAATGTAAACTTGTGATACAGACAAAAATCAGCTTATTACCACAAACAGATTTACAAAGATTTTTGTAGTTTTTTTCTTTCCTTGGTTTCTCATTGCTGATTTTCAGAATAGTTGTTAACACTGCTAAATTCAATCAGGTTATTTCATTGTGGTTTCTAGGAACCAGCAGTGTCAAACCAACCCATATCACATCTTTTGTCATCAGAAAGAATCTACAAAATGTCTTGGTGCTGTGGTTCTAGTTCTGAAAGAGGATTCCTGCAGATTATAAGGCCTTTAATTGAATTGTGCTCACCACAGACTAATTAACGCAGTTCTAGAGGATGTGTCTGCAAACAACTGCACTGCTTTTAATGACAAGTGCTCCTAAAGTGACTCCTAACTCGTTACTTTACTCAAGATTGCAGGATTGCCCTTCATACAGTTTGGTATAAAGTAAAACTAAAATCCATTAGGTGACCTCTGTCTATAAAAGGCAAATTTCATAATAAAACCTCAATAATGAGCTTGGAAAGGAATCAAACAGGAAGTAGAGATGAGGGCAGAAGAGAGAGAGGGAAAAGGTGGAAAGAGAGATGGGGAAAGGGAGAAAGAGGAAAATGGATGGAGAAAAGGAAGTTCACAGTGACACAGACTGTGAGCCATTGGTGCTGTTTGTATATGTCCTGAGTTACCAAGTGCACCTGAGGCTGCCAGGTGAACATGAACTTTACCAGTCTGTCCCAGCAGCGAGCTCCCCAGCATGTACTCTACTATGTTAATTATACCACAAGCACTTTGTGCAAATATGAAATTAGACTTTTTGTATTTCTGATTCTCTTCAGGAGAGAAAGAGGGAACAGGCTGCAGATGCTTCTGCAATCATTCTGAGGTCAAAAAGAATGGGAGTTGGGATGGGATAAAAAGAAAAAAGAAGCTGCATCCACTACCGAATTAGAAAAGCAGGATTTAAAACCTGTGATTGCAACAATGCCTCCTGTGAAAAGATGCCACACATGGAACCTTTTGTGCAGCTCTAAAATGGATCACTGTACTGGGAAAACATTTTTAATTCTACCCTTTGATGGAAAAGTTCATCTGTGCTAATTAAGCCTCATGGGAATCTCAAAGTATTGCATATTCCGTATTTCCATCTTTTAGTGCGGAAACACGATAATCCATACATAATTTATATCTTTATCAGGCATGTATGCATGCAAGAGAGCAACACTGAGAATTTTACAGCTTAGAATCTATCTTTCTTGAACTTTTGATTTTGTGACCCTGATCCTGCAATTTTATACTACATTAGAACAGAAAATCTAGAACAAATTGTAAGGCATTACTGCAGAAACTTACACACTGTATGAAATACTTATTTTGTCTAAGATCCTTGCAATTTACTCATTTACCTGCTCTTCAGACAGAGAAATACAATGAAAGAAATGTGACTCACTCTGCCTTTTGCTCTCTCATTGGGAAAAAAAATCTGTCTTGACACTAATATATTCTGCACAGCTATAAAGACTAATGGATAGTTTCTGCAGAAGACATCAAACTTAAAAACAATGAGGAGACATTGCACTGAATCCACTGAATCTATGTTTAGAGCCAAAAATATGGTACATTTTCTGTTAATTTATATTTTTTCCTACTTATTCTTTTGTCCTAACAAAATCAGTATTTATATATAATAATAATTATATTTATAATAAATTAATATAATAAATATAATTATTATATGTATATAGAAGCTACATGAGCAAAATAGCTTCTATATTAAACATTCTAAATATCAGGTTTTTTAAATGAGGACTGCTCAAAACTCCATAATTTATTCTAGAACTGTGGGTTGACAAAAATCTGATACTGACCAAAATGGAATATGAAAATCTTGTATTTTTTATTTGGTTGGTTTTGTTTGTTTGTGGGAACCTTACTTGGTTTTAGTTTTGTTTGTGTTTTTTTTTTTTTTCTTTTTTAATTAGTCTTGTGTATATTAATGGGAAAAAAAAGAGGGAGATAGAGGGATATTAATTTTCAGGTACATATACTTCTGTCCATGTTTGTATTCCCATCAGTTATTTGACGCTGAACTGCAAAATTAAAAGTTACCATCATCTCTGAAATACCATGTGCAAGAGTATACATGGACATTGTTTTTCTGCTGTTGACTGTAATCGTTTTGAAGCTTTTTGCTCTCCACATGCTCAGAGCAGTCTATCTGCCTGTTGTGTCTCAGATGCCAAAAATGAAAGAAAATTAAAACAGAAAAAATGAAACAGGATTGGTTTTAGACTCTAAGCTGGAACGACAAAGCCTCTGGCTTGCCCCTCACTGCTTCCTCTGAAAGGGTCTCCAGCTGCAGGCTGGGGAGCGGCGTGGCTGCTGCAGCACCTGCCACGGCCTCCTCTTTGGCCTAAAGGGCAAAAAAACCCAGTACCAGTGGTAATTCTCCTTCAGACACACCAGCTGGGATGAACTGGGTCCCCTTGAGCCCATTGAGTGGACTTGCATTGATCACCGGACCTAACATCCATGAATAAAGTACAAATGATTGAATTTTCATTGCAAATAAATCTCTAATTCACAGTGCTGGGAGAGAATGCTACCAAGAAAATAAAAAAAGCACCTTGCCCTGGTCAGAAAAGAGAACGGCCAAGGACATGGCACATATGTACTACTGTGAAAACACGGCAGTTGCTGCATGACATTCACTTCCAAAGTCTGAAAGAAGCCAGTATGAAGCTGGTGGTGGCCCAAAGAAAATTTTCTATCAGCACAGTTTGCTGTAGGTGATAAATGCAGTTTAGGTTCTGTCATTTTCTATGAACATTAAAGGAAAGAGACTTGAAAAAGATATCTGAAAATATAATTAACAACAGTTTTGGTGAACGCAGAAACTAAAATAAAGAAGAGAATCCCATGTTGCTAGGAATTAAAGATGTAGTAAGGGAAATCAACACTCCAAGGTAATGAAAACACTTCTTTTGCTCTATGCTGCTCTAGATTAAAAAGTTATGAAACCATCTGCCTTTAGAGCTAGAGTTGAAAATAGTCCTTTCTCCTAAATAATTAATATGTACATCTTTATTAGACCTTCAAATAGTCCTATAACAGGGCACAATTGTGCAAGTCAGAGGGAAAATTTGAGATTACTATTAAGTTTAAAATATGATTTTAAAAAATACCACAGAAGTTTCTGACCAAAGATTATGATTTCCTGCCTTTTCTTTTCCTATTTATGATGTTTCATAAGCTAAAGGAGCAGACAAAGCCAAATATGGCCACCAAGTATGTGACCTCTCATGCGCTGGAAGGAAGGGTAGGGGGGACTGGGATAAACTGGGAGGGACTGGGATAAACTGGGAGGGGTTAAATGGGCACTGGGAGGGGTTAAATGGGGACTGGGATAAACTGGGATAAACTGGGAGGGACTGGGAGGGACTGGGATAAACTGGGAGGGGATTGGGGGGGACTGGGAGGGACTGGGGGGGTTAAAGGGGGACTGGGAGGGACTGGGAGAGGATTGGAACAAACTGGGATGGCTTAAAAGGGGACTGGGAGGGACTGGGGGGCACTGGGAGGGACTGGGAAAGGATTGGGGGGCACTGGTACAAACTGGGGGGGACTGGGACAAACTGGGAAGGGATTGGGGGGGACTGGGACAAACTGGGAGGGGTTAAAGGGGAACTGGGAGGGGTTTAAAGGGGGACTGGGAAAGGTTAAATGGGGACTGGGACAAACTGGGAGGGAACTGGGATGGACTGGGACGGGATTGGGGGGGGTTAAATGGGGACTGGGAGGGGTTAAAGGGGCACTGGGAGGGACTGGGAAGGGGTTTTTTGGGGCGGTTTTTGAGGTTTTTTGGGGTGCTTTTTGGGGTTTTTTGGGGCGGGTTTTTGGGTTTTTTGGGGCGGTTTTAGGGGTTTTTTGGGGCGGTTTTGGGGTTCTTTGGGTGTCTTGGACTCGATTTTGAGGCTTTTTAGCTCAATTTTGGGCAGTTTTAGTTGAATTTTGGAAGGTTTCAGTTGAATTTTGAGCGGTTTCAGTTGAATTTTGGGTGTTTTCAGTTCAATTTTGGGTTTTTAGCTCAGTTTTGGGGTTTTTAGCTCAATTTTGGGCAGTTTCAGTTGAATTTTGGGCGATTTCGGTTCAATTTTGGGTGTTTTCAGTTGAATTTTTGGCAGTTTTAGTTGAATTTTGGGCGGTTTCAGTTCAATTTTGGGCAGTTTCAGTTGAATTTTGGGTGTTTTCAGTTCCATTTTGGGTGTTTTTGGGTGGTTTTCTTTCAATTTGAGTTGTGCCTTTGGCGCTGCAGTTGCACTTTTCGCCCACCAGGCGTCGCTGCGGAGCCGCATTTTCCTCCATTTTGCTGCAATTTTGGGGCTGTTTTTGGGTTTTTTGGGGCGCTTTTTTGGGTTTTTCTCTGTGCCGGACCCGATTTTGGGGTGAAATCCGCTGTTTTCGGTACCGCAGGAGTGTTCCCGGAGCCGCAGCAGGACCCGGTGATCGCCATCGCGGCCGTGGCGCTGCGTCAGGGGGCGCGGGAGCCGTTCCTGAGGGTCGTGTTCACCCTGAGGAGCTGCGCGGCCCTGAGGGGAGCCACGGTCAGGAGCTTCGAGAGCGAGAGGGAGCTGCTGCAGGTGGGATTTGGGGTGAAAAACACGGATTTTGTGGCTTTTGGGAAATTTAGGGGGAGTTTGGGGTCATTTTGATGGGTTTTGGGGTGATTTTGGGGGGATTTGGGGTCATTTTGGGGTTGTTTTATTGGGTCTATTTGGGGTGGTTTTGGAGCCACGGTCAGGAGCTTCGAGAGCGAGAGGGAGCTGCTGCAGGTGCTTTTGGGGTGAAAAATGGGGATTTTGGGGCTTTTGGGAAATTAGGAAGGTTTTGGGGGAAGTTTGGGGTGATTTTGGGGTGGTTTTGGGGCGATTTGGGGTGTTTTTGGGTCATTTTTGTGGAGGATTTATGGGGAAAATTGGAGCCACAGTCAGGAGCTTCGAGAGCGAGAGGGAGCTGCTGCAGGTGCGTTTGGGGCGAAAAACGGCGATTTTGGGGTTTTTGGGAAATTGGGGGAAGTTTGGGGAAAATTTGGGGTGGATTTGGGGGGTTTCGGGGTGGTTTTGGGTCATTTTTGTCTGGGAAATTGGAGACACCATCAGGAGCTTCAAGAGTGAGATGGAGCTGCTGCAGGTGGGTTTTGGGGTGAAAAACCCGGATTTTGGGGTTTTTGGGAATTTGGGGGCTCTGGGAAGGGTTTGGGGTGATTTTGGGGGGGTTTTGGGGGTCTTTTGGGGGTGGTTTCGGAGCCACGGTCAGGAGGTTCGAGAGCGAGATGGAGCTGCTGCAGGTGCGTTTTGGGGTGAAAAACACGAATTTTGGGGCTTTTGGGGAAATTTATGGTGTCTGGGAAGAGTTTGAGGTGATTTTGGGGTCATTTTGTGGGGGTTTCAGGGGTGTTTTTGGGTCATTTTTGTGGGGGAAACTGGAGCCACGGTCAGGAGGTTCGAGAGCGAGAGGGAGCTGCTGCAGGTGCGTTTGGGGTGAAAAACGGCAATTTTGGGGTTTTTGGGAAAATTTAGGGCAAGTTTGGGGTCATTTTAGGGGGATTTGGGGTCATTTTGGGCTTGTTTTGGGGGGTTTCAGGGGTGATTTTGGAGGGTTTCAAGGGTGGTTTTGGAGCCACGGTCAGGAGCTTGGAGAGCGAGAGGGAGCTACTGCAGGTGCTTTTGGGGTGAAAAACACGGATTTTGGGGTTTTTGGGAAAATTTAGGGCAAGTTTGGAGTTATTTTGGGGGAGTTTGGGGTCATTTTGGGGTGTTTTACGGTCATTTTGGGGGGGTTTTGGGGGTGGTTGTGGGGGAAATTGGAGCCACCATCAGGAGCTTCGAGAGCGAGAGGGAGCTGCTGCAGGTGCGTTTGGGGTGAAAAACACGGATTTTGGGGTTTTTGGGAAATTTAGGGCAAGTTTGGGGTTATTTTGGGGGAGTTTGGGGTCATTTTGATGGGTTTTGGGGTCATTTTGATGGGTTTTGGGGTGGTTTTGGGGGGGATTTGTGGGGGAAATTGGAGACACGGTCAGGAGGTTCGAGAGCGAGAGGGAGCTGCTGCAGGTGCGTTTTGGGGCGAAAAACACGGATTTTGGGGTTTTTGGGAATTTGGGGGGAGTTTGGGGTTATTTTGGGAGAGTTTGGGGTGGTTTTGGGGGGTTTCAGGGGTGGTTTTGGGTCATTTTTGTGGGGGAAACTGGAGATACCATCAGGAGGTTCGAGAGCGGGAGGGAGCTGCTGCAGGTGCGTTTTGGGGTGAAAAACTGAGATTTTGGGGTTTTTGGGGAAATTTAGGGGGTCTGGGGACAGTTTGGGAGAAATTTGGGATGATTTTGGGGTGGTTTTGGGGTGGTTTTAGGTCATTTTGGGGTCACTTTGGAGAGGTTTTGGGGTGGTTTCAGGGGTGGTTTTGGAGCCACGGTCAGGAGCTTGGAGAGTGAGAGGGAGCTGCTGCAGGTGGGTTTGGGGTGAAAAACGGCAATTTTGGGGTTTTTGGAAAAATTTGGGGTGATTTTGGGGTGGTTTTGGGGTGGTTTAGGGGAGTTTGGAGTGATTTTCAGGGGGTTTCAGGGGTGGTTTTGGAGCCACCATCAGGAGCTTTGAGAGCGAGAGGGAGCTGCTGCAGGTGGGTTTGGGGTGAAAAACGGGGATTTTGGGGTAAAACCTGGGGATTTTTGGGAATTTTGGGATGTTTTTGGGATTTTTGGGGATATTTTTGGGATATTTTGGGATATTTTTGGGATTTTTTGGAATATTTTTGGGATTTTTGGTATATTTTTGAGATTTTTTTGGAATATTTTTGGGATTTTTTTGGGATATTTTGGGGATTTTTCGGGATATTTTTGGGATTTTTGGGGATGATTTTGGTATATTTTTGGGATTTTTGGGTATATTTTTGAGATTTTTGGGAATTTCTGACCCCTCTCCCGCAGTCGTGGGCGGAATTCGTTCGGATCGTGGATCCCGACGTGGTGACGGGATACAACATCCACAACTTCGACCTGCCCTACCTGATCCAGAGGGCTCAGGTGCTACAGGTGAGACTCACCTGGGCACACCTGAGACTCACCTGAGCTCACCTGAGACCCCCAAAATCCCCAAATCCCGGGGACCCCCCAAACCCCCCAAAATCCACAACTTTGACCTGCCCTACCTGATCCAGAGGGCGCAGGTGCTACAGGTGAGACACCTGAGACTCACCTGGGCACACCTGAGACTCACCTGGGCACACCTGGGAACACCTGAGCTCACCTGAGACCCCCCAAAAAAACCCCAAATCTCTGGGACCCCCCAAAATCCCCCAAAATCCACAACTTCGACCTCCCCTACCTGATCCAGAGGGCCCAGGTGCTACAGGTGAGACTCACCTGGGCACACCTGAGACTCACCTGAGACCCCCCAAAAAATCCCCAAATCTCTGGGACCCCCCAAACCTCCCAAAATCCACAACTTCCACCTGCCCTACCTGATCCAGAGGGCGCAGGTGCTACAGGTGAGACTCACCTGGGCACACCTGAGCTCACCTGGACTCACCTGAGACTCACCTGAGACCCCCCAAAATCCCAAAAAAATCCCCAAAAAAACCCCAAATCCCTGGGACCCCACAAACCCCCCAAAATCCACAACTTCCACCTGCCCTACCTGATCCAGAGGGCCCAGGTGCTACAGGTGAGACTCACCTGGGCACACCTGGGCACACCTGAGACCCCCCAAAATCCCCCAAAAAAACCCCAAATCTCTGGGACCCCCCAAACCCCCCAAAATCCACAACTTCCACCTGCCCTACCTGATCCAGAGGGCCCAGGTGCTACAGGTGAGACACCTGAGCACACCTGAGACACACCTGGGCACACCTGAGACTCACCTGAGACCCCCCAAAAAAACCCCAAATCTCTGGGACCCCCCCAAACCCCCAAAATCCACAACTTCCACCTGCCCTACCTGATCCAGAGGGCGCAGGTGCTACAGGTGAGACTCACCTGGGCACACCTGAGACTCACCTGGGGGCACCTGAGACTCACCTGGGCTCACCTGGGGTCACCTGAGACTCACCTGGGGGCACCTGGGGTCACCTGGGGGCACCTGGGGTCACCTGGGGACACCTGAGGTCACCTGGGGTCACCTGAGACTCACCTGGGGACACCTGGGGGCACCTGAGACTCACCTGGGCTCACCCCAAACCGCTTCCAGGTGTGTCCCTGACTCACCTGTGTCCCCAAAACCCTCCCAGGTGTGCCCAAGGTGTCCCCAGGTGTGCCCAGCTTTGCCCCTGTCTCACCTGTCTCTCACCTGTCCCAGGTGTCCCTCAGGTGTCTCTCACCTGTCCCTCACCTGTCCCTCACCTGTCCCTCAGTTGTCCCCCAGCTGTCCCCGAGGTGTCCCCAGGCCCTCCCCACTCTCACCTGTCCCTCAGGTGTCCCTCACCTGTCCCTCACCTGTGTCCCAGGTGTCCTCCAGGTGTCCCTCACCTGTCCCAGGTGTCCCTCAGGTGTCCCTCAGGTGTCTCTCACCTGTCCCAGGTGTCCCTCAGGTGTCCCTCACCTGTCCCAGGTGTCCCTCAGGTGTCTCTCACCTGTCCCTCACCTGTCCCAGATGTCCCTCACCTGTCCCTCACCTGTCTCAGGTGTCCCTCACCTGTCCCAGGTGTGCCCAGCCCCTCCTCTGTCCCTCACCTGTCCCTCACCTGTCCCTCACCTGTCCCTCACCTGTCCCAGGTGTCCCTCAGGTGTCCCTCACCTGTCTCACCTGTCCAGGTGGAGTCGTTCCCGTACCTGGGCCGGGTGTGGGGGGTCCCGTCCCAGGTGTCCCTCAGGTGTCCCTCACCTGTCCCAGGTGTCCCCAGCCCCTCACCTGTCCCTCACCTGTCTCAGGTGTCCCCAGCCCCTCACCTGTCCCTCACCTGTCCCAGGTGTCCCTCAGGTGTCTCTCACCTGTCCCAGGTGTTTCTCACCTGTCTCACCTGTCCCAGGTGGAGTCGTTCCCATACCTGGGCCGTGTGTGGGGGGTCCCGTCCCAGGTGTCCCTCAGGTGTCCCAGGTGTCCCTCAGGTGTTTCTCACCTGTCTCACCTGTCCCACCTGTGCAGGTGGAGTCGTTCCCGTACCTGGGCCGGGTGTGGGGGGTCCCGTCTCAGGTGTCCCCCAGGTGTCCCTCAGGTGTCCCTCAGGTGTCCCCAGCCCCTCACCTGTCCCTCACCTGTCCCTCACCTGTCCCTCACCTGTCCCTCACCTGTCCCTCACCTGTCCCAGGTGTTCCTCAGGTGTCCCTCACCTGTTCCAGGTGTCCCTGAGGTGTCCCCCAGGTGTCCCCAGCCCCTCACCTGTCCCTCACCTGTCCCACCTGTCTCACCTGTGCAGGTGGAGTCGTTCCCGTACCTGGGCCGGGTGCGGGGGGTCCCGTCCCAGGTGTCCCTCAGGTGTCCCTCAGGTGTCCCTCAGGTGTCCCTCAGGTGTTTCTCACCTGTCTCACCTGTGCAGGTGGAGTCGTTCCCGTACCTGGGCCGGGTGCGGGGGGTCCCGTCCCAGGTGAGGGATTCGGCGTTCCAGTCCCGCCAGCTCGGCCGCCGGGAGGGGAAAGCGGTCACCACACCTGGGAGGGTCACCTTGGACATGCTGCAGGTGAGGGACACACCTGGGCACACCTGGGAGGGGTAAAACACACCTGGGAGGGGGTAAAACACACCTGGGAGGGGTTAAAACACACCTGGGCACACCTGGGAGGGAAAAAAACACACCTGGGCACACCTGGGAGGGTCACCCTGGACATGCTGCAGGTGAGGGACACCTGGGCACTGCCCTGGGCACAGCTGGGCACACCTGGGCACACCTGGGCACACCTGGGCACTGCCCTGGGCACACCTGGGAGGGAAAATGCACACCTGGGAGGGGTTTTGGCACACCTGGGCACACCTGGGCACACCTGGGAGGGAAAAAAACACACCTGGGAGGGAAAAAAACACACCTGGGAGGGTCACCCTGGACATGCTGCAGGTGAGGGACACACCTGGGCACACCTGGGAGGGAAAAAAACACACCTGGGAGGGGGTAAAACACACCTGGGAGGGTCACCCTGGACATGCTGCAGGTGAGGGCACACCTGGGCACACCTGGGAGGGTCACCTTGGACATGCTGCAGGTGAGGGCACACCTGGGAGGGGTAAAACACACCTGGGCACACCTGGGCACACCTGGGCACACCTGGGACACCTGGGAGGGAAAAAACACACCTGGGAGGGGGTAAAACACACCTGGGACATGATAAAACACACCTGGGCACACCTGGGAGGGTCACCTTGGACATGCTGCAGGTGAGGGACACCTGGGCACACCTGGGAGGGGTAAAACACACCTGGGCACACCTGGGACACACCTGGGAGGGTCACCTTGGACATGCTGCAGGTGAGGGCACACCTGGGACACACCTGGGACACACCTGGGCACACCTGGGAGGGGGTAAAACACACCTGGGAGGGTCACCTTGGACATGCTGCAGGTGAGGGCACACCTGGGCACACCTGGGCACAGCTGGGAGGGAAAAAAACACACCTGGGAGAGGGTAAAACACACCTGGGCACAGCTGGGACACACCTGGGAGGGGGTAAAACACACCTGGGAGGGATAAAACACACCTGGGCACACCTGGGACACACCTGGGCACACCTGGGAGAGGGTAAAACACACCTGGGAGGGGTAAAACACACCTGGGCACAGCTGGGCACACCTGGGAAGGGTTTGGGCACACCTGGGTACACCTGGGCACAGCTGGGAGGGGGTAAAACACACCTGAGCACACCTGGGCACACCTGGGGCACACCTGGGTACACCTGGGGCACACCTGGGAGAGGGTAAAACACACCTGAACGCACCTGGGCACACCTGGGAGGATTTTGGGGTGATCTGGGCGGTTTTGGGGCTCCCCAGGTGAGTTTTGGCTCAGGTTTTGGGGTGTCCCAGCGCCATTTTTGGGCGATTCAGAGTCAAATTTTGGGGTTTGTTTTTTTTTTTGAGCAGAATTTGGGTTTTTTTGGGAATTAATTTGGGATCCCCAGGTGGATTTTGGGGTTCCCCAGGTGGATTTTGGGGTTCCCCAGGTGGATTTTGGGGTCACTCAGGTGGATTTTGGGGTCCCCAGGTGGATTTTGGGTGGATTTTGGGGTCCCCAGGTGAGTTTTGGGGTCACTCAGGTAAATTTTGGGGTCCCCAGGTGCTGCTGAGGGAGCACAAGCTGCGCTCGTACTCCCTGAACGCCGTCAGCGCGCATTTCCTGCACGAGCAGAAGGAGGACGTGCCCCACGGCATCATCACCGAGCTGCAGGTGCGTCCCCAAATGTCACCTGTGATGTCACCTGTGTCACCTGTGTCACCTGGGGTCACCTGAAATTACAGGTGTGCCACCAAACGGCCCCAAAATGGCCTCAAACGGACCCAAAATGGCTTTAAATGGCCCCAAAATGGCACCTGTGTCACCTGTGTCCCCCACGGCATCATCACCGAGCTGCAGGTGCGTCCCCAAATGTCACCTGGGTCACCTGTGTCACCTGGGGTCACCTGGGGTTACAGGTGTGCCACCAAACGGCCCCAAAATGGCTTTAAATGGCCCCAAAATGGCATCAAACGGCCCCAAAATGGCTTTAGATGGCCTCAAAATGGCCTCAAATGGCCCCAAAATGTCACCTGTGTCACCTGGGATCACCTGGAGTTACAGGTGTGCCACCAAATGGCCCCAAAATGGCTTTAAATGGCCCCAAAATGGCCTGAAACGGCCCCAAAATGGCCTCAAACGGACCCAAAATGCCACAAACGAAACCCAAAATGGCACCTGTGATGTCACCTGGGGTCACCTGGGGTCACCTGGAGTTACAGGTGTGTCACCAAACGGCCCCAAAATGGTTTTAAATGGCCTCAAAATGGCCTCAAACGGCATCAAAATGGTCTCAAACGGACCCAAAATGGCCACAAACGGTCCCAAAATGGCACCTGTGTCACCTGTGTCCCCCACGGCATCGTCACCGAGCTGCAGGTGCGTCCCCAAATGTCACCTGGGTCACCTGTGTCACCTGGGGTCACCTGGGGTTACAGGTGTGGCGCCAAACGGCCCCAAAATGGCTTTAAATGGCCCCAAAATGGCCCCAAACGGCCCCAAAATGGCACCTGTGTCACCTGTGTCCCCCTTGACATCGTCACCGAGCTGCAGGTGCGTCCCCAAATGTCACCTGGGTCACCTGTGTCACCTGGGGTCACCTGGGGTCACCAAATGGCCTCAAAATGGCTTTAAATGGCCCCAAAATGGCCTCAAATGGACCCAAAATGGCACCTGTGTCACCTGTGTCCCCCACGGCATCGTCACCGAGCTGCAGGTGCGTCCCCAAATGTCACCTGGGTCACCTGTGTCACCTGGGGCCACCTGGAGTTACAGGTGTGCCGCCAAACGGCCCCAAAATGGCTTTAAATGGCCCCAAAATGGCCCAAAAATGGCTTTAAATGGCCCCAAAATGGCCCCAAAATGGCACCTAAGGGTGTCCCCATGTCCCTAATGGTGTCCCCATGTCCCCAGTGTCCCTAAGGGTGTCCCCGATGGTGTCCCAGCCCCACTCCTCATTGTCCCCAATGGTGTACCCATCTTTCTAATGGTGTCCCCAATGTCCCCAATGGTGTCCCCATGTCCCCAATGCTGTCCCCGATGGTGTCCCCAAAGGTGTCCCAATGTCCCCAATGGTGTCCCACCTCACTGTCCCTGATGGTGTCCCCAATGGTGTCCCCGTGTCCCCAATGGTGTCCCACCCTGCTGTCCCCAATGGTGTCCCCGTGTCCCTGATGGTGTCCCCATGTCCCCAACACTGTCCCACCCCACTGTCCCCGATGGTGTCCCCGATGGTGTCCCCATGTCCCTAATGGTGTCCCCATGTCCCCAGTGGTGTCCCCATGTCCCCAATGGTGTCCCCATGTCCCCAACGCTGTCCCACCCCGCTGTCCCCAATGCTGTCCCACCCCGCTGTCCCTGATGGTGTCCCCATGTCCCCAATGGTGTCCCCATCTCCCTAATGGTGTCCCCAATGTCCCCAAGGGCATCCCCAATGGTGTCCCCATCTCCCCGATGGTGTCCCCATGTCCCCAACGCTGTCCCACCCCGCTGTCCCCAATGCTGTCCCCGATGGTGTCCCCATGTCCCCAATGGTGTCCCCGATGGTGTCCCCATGTCCCCAATGCTGTCCCCAATGGTGTCCCCATGTCCCCACGCTGTCCCTGATGGTGTCCCCAATGGTGTCCCCATGTCCCCAATGGTGTCCCCATCTCCCTAATGGTGTCCCCAATGTCCCCAAGGGCATCCCCAATGGTGTCCCCGTGTCCCCAATGCTATCCCACCTCGCTGTCCCCAACGGTGTCCCCATGTCCCCCACGCTGTCCCACCTCACTGTCCCTGATGGTGTCCCCGATGGTGTCCCCATGTCCCCAATGGTGCCCCCATGTCCCCCATGGTGTCCCAGCCCCATGTCCCTGATGGTGTCCCACCCCACTGTCCCCAATGGTGTCCCCAATGGTGTCCCCATGTCCCCAACGCTGTCCCTGATGGTGTCCCCAATGGTGTCCCCATGTCCCCAATGGTGTCCCAGCCCCATGTCCCCAGTGGTGTCCCCATGTCCCCAATGGTGTCCCACCTCGCTATCCCCGATGGTGTCCCCATGTCCCCAATGGTGTCCCCATGTCCCCAATGCTGTCCCACCCCACTATCCCCAATGGTGTCCCCATCTCCCTAATGGTGTCCCCAATGTCCCCAAGGTTATCCCCAATGGTGTCCCACCCCACTGTCCCCAATGGTGTCCCCATGTCCCCCACGCTGTCCCACCTTGCTGTCCCCAATGGTGTCCCCATGTCCCCAGTGGTGTCCCAGCCCCATGTCCCCTGTGGTGTCCCACCTCGCTGTCCCTGATGGTGTCCCCATGTCCCCGATGGTGTCCCGCTGTCCCCAATGGCGTCCCCACGTTCCCCATGGTGTCCGAGCCCCATATCCTTGATGGTGTCCCACCCCACTGTCCCCGATGGTGTCCCCATGTCCCCGATGGTGTCCCACCTCGTTGTCCCTGATGGTGTCCCATGTCCCCACTTTGTCCCCCAGAACGGGGACGCGCAGACGCGGCGCCGCCTGGCGCTGTACTGCCTGAAGGACGCCATGCTGCCGCTGCGGCTGCTGGAGCGCCTGATGACGCTGGTGACGCTGGTGGAGATGGCGCGGGTGACGGCCGTGCCCCTCAGCTACCTGCTCACCCACGGACAGCAGGTCAAGGTGGTGGCGCAGCTCCTGCGGCAGGTGACAAAGGGGACATGAGGGGGGGACACTGAGGGGACAGCGGGGTGGGAGGTGGGACGGGAAATGGAGGAAATGTGGGGGGAAAATGGAGGTGAATGTGAGGGGAAAATGGTGGTGAATGTGAGGGGAGAAAATGGAGGGAAATGGAAAAAAAGGAGGGAAATGTGAGGGGGAAGTGGTGGTGAATGTGAGGAGAAAATGGTGGTGAATGTGAGGGGGAAATGGAGGGAAAATGTGAGGGGAAAATGGAGGGAAATGTGAGGAGAAAATGGAGGGAAATGTGAGGGGAGAAAATGGAGGGAAATGTGAGGGGGAATGGAGGAAATGTGAGGGGGAAATGGAGGAAATGTGAGGGGGAAATGGAGGAAATGTGAGGGAGAAAATGGAGGGAAATGTGAGAGGAAAATGGTGGTGAATGTGAGGGGAAAATGGTGGTGAATGTGAGGGGAAAAGTAGGGAAATGTGAGGGGGAAATGGAGGGAAATGTGAGGGGAAAATGGAGGGAAATGTGAGGGGAGAAAATGGAGGGAAATGTGAGGGGAGAAAATGGAGGGAAATGGAAAAAAAGGAGGGAAATGTGAGGGGGAAATGGTGGTGAATGAGAGGGGAGAAAATGGAGGGAAATGTGAGGGGAAAGGGAGGGAAATGTGAGGGGAGAAAATGGAGGGAAATGTGAGGGGAAAATGGAGGGAAATGTGAGGGGAAATTTGAGGGAAATGTGAGGGGAAAATTGGTGAAATGTGAGGGGAAAATGGAGGAAAATGTGAGGGGAAAATGGTGGTGAATGTGAGGGGAGAAAATGGAGGGAAATGTGAGGGGAAAATGAAAGGAAATGTGAGGGGGAAATGGTGGTGAATGTGAGGGGGAAATGGTGGTGAATGTGAGGGGAAAATGGTGGTGAATGTGAGGGAAGAAAATGGTGGTGAATGTGAGGGGAGAAAATGGAGGGAAATGGAAAAAAAGGAGGGAAATGTGAGGGGGAAATGGTGGTGAATGTGAGGGGAAAATGGAGGTGAATGTGGGGGGAGAAAATGGAGGGAGATGTGAGGGGAAAAGGGGAAAATGATGGTGAATGTGAGGGGAAAATGGTGGTGAATGTGAGGGGAAAATGGTGGCGAATGTGGGGGGAGAAAATGGAGGGAAATGTGAGGGGAAAATGGTGGTGAATGTGAGGAGGGAAAATGGAGCGAAATGTGAGGGGAAAATGGTGGTGAATGTGAGGAGGGAAAATGGAGGGAAATGTGAGGGGAAAAAGTAGGGAAATGTGAGGGGAAAATGGTGGTGAATGTGAGGAGAAAATGGAGGGAAATGTGAGGGGAAAATGGAGGAAATGTGAGGGGGAAATGGTGGTGAATGTGAGGGGAGAAAATGGAGGGAAATGTGAGGGGAGAAAATGGAGGGAAATGGAAAAAAAGAAGGGAAATGTGGGGGGGAAATGGTGGTGGATGTGAGGGGAAAATGGTGGTGAATGTGAGGGGAGAAAATGGAGGGAAATGGAAAAAAAGGAGGGAAATGTGAGAGGAAAATGGAGGAAATGTGGGGGGAAAGGGAGGGAAATGTGAGGGGAAAATGGTGGTGAATGTGAGGGGAAAATGGTGGTGAATGTGAGGGGAAAATGGTGGCAAATGTGAGGGGAAAATGGAGGGAAATGTGGGGGGAAAGGGAGGGAAATGTGAAGGGGAAATGGTGGTGAATGTGAGGGGAGAAAATGGAGGGAAATGTGAGGGGAAAATGGTGGTGAATGTGAGGGGAGAAAATGGAGGGAAATGTGAGGGGAAAATGGTGGTGAATGTGAGGGGGAAATGGAGGTGAATGTGAGGGGAGAAGGGAGGGAAATGTGAGGGGAAAATTGAGGGAAATGTGAGGGGAAAATGGAGGGAAATGTGAGGGGAAAATGGTGGAAATGTGAGGGGAAAATGGTGGAAATGTGAGGGGAAAATTGAGGGAAACTTGAGGGGAGAAAATGGTGGGAAATGTGAGGGGGAAAAGGCAGGAAACATGAGGAGGAAATGTGATGGGAAAAAAGGCCAGGAAATGTAAGGGGAAAATGGAGGGAAACACGAGGGGAAAATGGATAAAAATGTGCAGGAAAACCAGTGGGAAACGTGAGGGGAAAAAAGGGCGGGAAAATGTGAGGGGAAAAAAGGGCGGGAAAACGTGAGGGGGAAAAAGGGCGGGAACTGTGAGGGGGGAAAAAGGGCGGGAAAACGTGAGGGGAGAAAATGGCCGGCGGTGACAGAGCTGCAGGTGAGGGGATTTGGGGACACTGAGGGAATTTGGGGACATTTGGGGACACTGAGGGGATTTGGGGACACTGGCAACACCTGAGACTGTTTTGGGGTGAATTTTAGGAAGAGATTTCAGAGATTTTTGAGGGGATTTTAGGGGATTTGGGTGTTTTATAAGCGTGATTTTCGGGGGGGTTTTGGGGAAGGGTTTTTAGGGATTTTTGAGGGGATTTTTTTACGGATTTGGGGATTTTTTTTTACTTTTTTAAGTGGATTTTTATGGTGCTTCAGGTTTTGCTTTCTGGGATGTTTTTGGGGTGAATTTGGGACATTTTGGGGTGTTTTTTGCCCTCCCAGGCCATGCAGGAGGATTTGCTGCTGCCAGTGGTGAAGTCGGAGGGGGGAGAGGATTTTGAGGGGGCCACGGTGATCGAGCCCCTCAAGGGGTGAGTGAGGGGGTACAAAAAACCCCCAAAATTCCACAAATCTCCCTCAAAAACCTCCCCAAAAAACCCCCCAAAATTCCACAAATCCTCCTCAAAAACCTCCCCCAAAAAAACCCCAAAATTCCACAAATTCCCTTCAAACACCTCCCCAAAAAAACCCCAAAATTCCACAAATTCCCTTCAAACACCTCCCCAAAAAACCCCCCAAAATTCCACAAATCCCCCTCAAAAACCTCCCCCCAAAAAAACCCCCACAATTCCACAAATCCCCCTCAAAAACCTCTCCCCAAAAAAACCACCAAATTCCACAAATCCCCCTCAAAAACCCCCCAAAATTCCACATATTCCCCTCAAAAACCTCCCCAAAAAAACCCACCAAAATTCCACAAATCCCCCTCAAACCCCCCCCAAAATTCCACAAATCCCCCTCAAAAACCTCCCCCAAAAAAACCCCCAAAATTCCACAAATCCTCCCCAAAAAAACCCCAAAATTCCCCCAAGCGCCCTGAAAAAAAACCTTCAAAAATTTGCCAAACCCCCTTAAAAACCTGTCAAGAAACCTCAACCCCCCCCAAAAAAAAAAACCCAAAAACCCACAAAAAAAATCTGAAACAAACCCCAAAAAACAAAAAAAAACAGAAAAAAAGGAAACCTAAAACCAAACCCGAAAAAACCCCACAAAAAACCTGAAAAAAAACAAAAATAAAAAAATGAAAAAATCGTGACAACGACCCACAAAAAAACCTCAAAACAAAACCCGCAGAGTGCCCAAAATATCAAAAAAAAACCTAAAAAACACCTAAAAATAGCCGAAAACTCTCAGAAAACCCAAATAAAAACCCCAAATTTCCACAAAAATCCTCAAAAAAAAAAAAAATGTACCAGAAATGTTAAAAAAGCCCAAAATAACCCAAAATTTTGTGCCCAGGTACTACGACGTGCCCATCGCCACCCTGGACTTCTCCTCGCTGTACCCGTCGATCATGATCGCCCACAACCTGTGCTACACCACCCTGCTGCCCCCCGGCGGGGCCCAGAAACACGGGTTCGTACTGGTTTGTACTGGTTTATACTGGTTTGGACTGGTTTGGACTGGTTTGGACTGGTTTGGACTGGTTTGGACTGGTTTGGACTGGTTTGGAGTGCTTCGGACTGGTTCGGACTGGTCTGGACTGGTTTGGACTGGTTTGGACTGGTTTGGACTGGGCAAACTGGTTCGGACTGGTTTGGATGGATCTGGAATGGTTTGGACTTGTCCATGTTGGTCTCTAGTGGTCTGTCTGTACTGGTTTATACTGGTTTATACTGGTTTGGACTGGTTTATACTGGTTTATACTGGTTTGGAGTGCTTCGGACTGGGCGAACTGGTTCGGATCTGGAATGGTTTGGACTTGTCCATGCTGGTCTCTACTGGTCTGTCTGTACTGGTTTGTACTGGTTTATACTGGTTTATACTGGTTTGGACTGGTTTATACTGGTTTGGATTGGTTTGTACTGGTTTATACTGGTTTGTACTGGTTTGGACTGGTTTATACTGGTTTGGAGTGCTTTGGACTGGTTCGGACTGGTCTGGATGGATCTGGAATGGTTTGGACTTGTCCATGCTGGTCTCTACTGGTCTGTCTGTACTGGTTTATACTGGTTTATACTGGTTTGGACTGGTTTGGACTGGTTTGGACTGGTTTGGACTGGTTTATACTGGTTTGGACTGGTTTATACTGGTTTGGAGTGCTTCGGACTGGGCGAACTGGTTCGGATCTGGAATGGTTTGGACTTGTCCATGCTGGTCTCTACTGGTCTGTCTGTACTGGTTTTTACTGGTTTATACTGGTCTATACTGGTTTCTGGTCGTTTATACTGGTTTATACTGGTTTGGACTGGTTTGGACTGGTTTGGACTGGTTTGGAGTGCTTCGGACTGGTTTGGACTGGTTTTTACTGGTTTTTACTGATTTCTGTTAGTTCATACTGGTCCATACTGGTTTTTACTGGTTTATACTGATTTCTGTTAGTTCATACTGGTCCATACTGGTTTTTACTGGTTTGTACTGTTTTGTACTGGTTTGGACTGTTTTGGACTGGTTTATACAGATTTCTGTTTGTTTATACTGGTCCATACTGGTTTATACTGGTGTATACTGGTTTATACAGATTTCTGTTTGTTTATACTGGTCCATACTGGTTTTTACTGGTTTATACAGATTTCTGTTAGTTCATACTGGTCCATACTGGTTTTTACTGGTTTATACAGATTTCTGTTAGTTTATACTGGTCCATACTGGTTTATACTGGTTTGTACTGTTTTGTACTGGTTTGGACTGTTTTGGACTGGTTTATACAGATTTCTGTTTGTTTATACTGGTCCATACTGGTTTATACTGGTTTATACTGGTTTATACAGATTTCTGTTTGTTTATACTGGTCCATACTGGTCCATACTGATTTATACTGGTTTATACTGGTTTATACTGGTCCGTACTGGTTTATACTGGTTTATACTGGTCCATACTGGTTTATACTGGTTTATACTGGTCCATACTGGTCTCTCCTCAGGCTGGGCCCCGAGGATTTCCTCCGGACCCCCACGGGGCAGCTCAGTCCATACTGGTCCATACTGGTCCATACTGGTCCATACTGGTCCATACTGGTCTATACTGATTTGTACTGGTTTATACTGGTCCATACTGGTTTATACTGGTTTATACTGGTCCATACTAGTTTATACTGGTTTATACTGGTCTCTCCTCAGGCTGGGCCCCGAGGATTTCATCCGGACCCCCACGGGACAGCTCAGTCCATACTGGTCCATACTGGTCCATACTGGTCTATATTGGTTTATACTGGTCCATACTGGTTTATACTGGTCCATACTGGTTTATACTGGTTTAGACTGGTTTATACTGGTCTCTCCTCAGGCTGGGCCCCGAGGATTTCATCCGGACCCCCACGGGGCAGCTCAGTCCATACTGGTCCATACTGGTCCATACTGGTCCATACTGGTCCATACTGGTCCATAGTGGTTTATACTGGTTTATACTGGTCCGTACTGGTCCATACTGGTCCATACTGGTTTATACTGGTTTAAACTGGTCTCTCCTCAGGCTGGGCCCCGAGGATTTCATCCGGACCCCCACGGGGCAGCTCAGTCCATACTGGTCCATACTGGTCCATAGTGGTCCATACTGATTTCTGTTAGTTTATACTGGTCCGTACTGGTTTATACTGGTTTATACTGGTTTATACTGGTTTATACTGGTTTATACTGGTCTCTCCTCAGGCTGGGCCCCGAGGATTTCATCCGGACCCCCACGGGGCAGCTCAGTCCATACTGGTCCATACTGGTCCATACTAGTCTATACTGATTTCTGTTAGTTTATACTGGTCCGTACTGGTTTATACTGGTTTATACTGGTTTATACTGGTCTCTCCTCAGGCTGGGCCCCGAGGATTTCATCCGGACCCCCACGGGGCAGCTCTTTGTCACCCCCCGGGTGCGCAGGGGGGTCCTGCCGAGGGTCCTGGAAGGGCTGTTGGCCGCCAGGAGCAGGTGAGATCCGGGCAGAATTTGGGGAATTTTGGGCAAATTCGGGGGAATTTGGGGATTTGGGGGGATTTCGTGAGAAAATTTGGGAGAAATTTGGGGGAAATATGGGAAATTTTGGGGATGGTGCAAATATGGAGGATTTGGGGGGAATTTTGGGGTGAATTTAGGATATTTTGGGGAGGATTTGGGGGATTTTGGGGAGATTTGGGGTAATTTTGAGAGATTTGTGGAGGGTTTGGGGGAATTTGGGTGATTTTAGGGATTTGGGGAGAAATTGGGGAATTTTAGGGGGAATTTGATGAATTTGGGGAGGCTTTTGGGGATTTTGGGGAATTTGGGCAATTTTAGGGATTTGGGGAGAAATTGGGGAATTTTAGGAGGGATTTTTGGGGGAATTTGATGAATTTGGTGAGTCTTTAGGGGATTTGGGCGATTTTAGGGATTTGGGGAGAAATTGGGGAATTTTAGGGGGGATTTTGGGGGGAATTTGGTGGATTTGGGGAGTCTTTAGGGGATTTGGGCGATTCTAGGGATTTGGGGACCATTTCCGTGGGGATTTTTGGGATTTCCGTGGGGATTTTTTGGGATTTCCGCGGGGATTTCTGCCCAGGTGCGCTCACCTGTGCCCAGGTGAGCTCACCTGCGGGTCCTGGCAGGGTAAAGGTGGCACAGGACCTGAACCAGCTGAATTTGGGTGAATTTGGGGCCATTTTTGTGGGGATTTTTGGGATTTCCTTTGGGATTTTTGGGATTTCCGCGGGGATTTTTTCCCAGGTGCGCTCACCTGTGCCCAGGTGAGCTCACCTGCGGGTCCTGGCAGGGTGAAGGCGGCGCTGGCGGAGGAGCAGGACCCCGAGCGGCGCCAGGTGCTGGACGGGCGTCAGTTGGCGCTGAAGGTGAGCGCCAACTCCATCTACGGCTTCACCGGGGCGCAGGCCGGGCGCCTGCCCTGCCTGGAGATATCGCAGGTGAGACACCTGGGCACGGGAACACACCTGGGCACACCTGGGCACACCTGGGCACACCTGGGATAGCCACAGACACACCTGGGATAGCCAGAGACACACCTGGGCACACCTGGGCACACCTGGGGCATACCTGGGCAAACCTGGGGCACACTTGGGCACAGCTGGGAGGGGTTAGAACACACCTGGGCATACCTGGGGGGGGGGGGTTGAACATTCTTGGGGCACACCTGGGCACACCTGGGAGGGGTTTGAGCACACCTGGGGCACACCTGGGGGGGGGGTTTGAGCACACCTGGGCACAGGTAACACACCTGGGGCACACCTGAGATAGTCACTGATACACCTGGGCACACCTGGGCACACCTGGGATAGTCACTGACACACCTGGGCACACCTGGGGGGGGGTTGGGCATACCTGGGGAAGGTTTGAGCACACCTTGGCACACCTGGGAGGGGTTTGAACACACCTGAGGCACACCTGGGACAGCCACTGACACACCTGGGATAGCCACTGATACACCTGGGCACACCTGGGAGGGGTTTGGGCACACCTGGGACAGCCACAGACACACCTGGGCACACCTGGGATAGCCTCAAACACACCTGGGCACACCTGAGCACAGGTAACACACCTGGGGCACACCTGGGCACACCTGGGAGGGGTTGGGGCACACCTGGGCATACCTGGGAGGGGTTTGAGCACACCTGGGGCACACCTGGGCACACCTGGAAGGGGTTTGAACACACCTGGGCACACCTGGACACAGGTAACACACCTGGGCACACCTGGGATAGCCACAGACACACCTGGGCACACCTGAGGATCCCAGATCACACCTGGGCACACCTTGACTGCCCTGGCAAGTGCCCCAAGCACACCTGGGCACACCTGGGAGGGGTTTGGGCACACCTGGGCACACCTTGACTGCCCTGGCAGGTGCCCCAGGCACACCTGGGCACACCTGGGCACCCCCAAACCCCACCTGAGGAGCCCAGATCACACCTGGGCAGGGCCAGGCCTCACCTGAGCCTCACCTGAGCCTCACCTGCAGAGCGTGACCGGCTTCGGGCGCCAGATGATCGAGAGGACGAAGCAGCTGGTGGAGAGCGAGTACCCGGATGTGCAGGTAACACACCTGGGCACAGGTAACACACCTGGGCACACCTGGGCACACCTGGGCACACCTGGGCACAGGTAACAACACAGCTGGGCACAGGTAACGCACACCTGGGCACAGGTAACACACCTGGTCACAGGTAACACACCTGGGCACACCTGGGCACACCTGGGCACAGGTAACAGCACACCTAGGCACACCTGGGCACAGGTAACGCACCTGGGCACAGGTTAGAACACACCTGGGCACACCTGGGCACAGGTAGCGGCACACCTGGGCACAGGTAACACACCTGGGCACACCTGGGCACAGGTAACAGCGCACCTGGGCACACCTGGGCACAGGTAAAACACCTGGGCACAGGTTACAGCACACCTGGGCACACCTGGGCACACCTGGGCACCGGTTACAACACATCTGGGCACAGGTAACGCACCTGGGCACAGGTAACAACACACCTGGGCACACCTGGGCGGGCACAGGTAACACACCTGGGCACAGGTAACGCCCCCCTGGGCACACCTGGGCACACCTGGGCACAGGTAACGCACCTGGGCACAGGTAACAACACACCTGGGAACAGGTAACGGCACACCTGGGCACACCTGGGCACAGGTAACACACACATAGGCACAGGTAACGCACCTGGGCACAGGTAACGCACACCTGGGCACACCTGGGAACAGGTAACGGCACACCTGGGTACAGGTAACACACCTGGGCACAGGTAACACACCTGGGCACAGCTGGGCACAGGTTACAACAAACCTGGGGACAGGTAATGCACCTGGGTACAGGTAACACACCTGGGCACACCTGGGCACAGGTAACACACCTGGGCACACCTGGGCACAGGTAATGGCACACCTGGGCACAGGTAACAACACACCTGGGCACACCTGGGCACAGGTAACACACCTGGGCACACCTGGGCACAGGTAATGGCACACCTGGGCACAGGTAACAACACACCTGGGCACACCTGGGCACAGGTAACACACCTGGGCACAGGTAACGCACACCTGGCCACACCTGGGCACAGGTAAGAGCACACCTGGGCACAGGTAACAGCACAGCTGGGCACACCTGGGCACAGGTAACGCACACCTGGGCACACCTGGGCACACCTGGGCACAGGTAACAACACACCTGGGCACACCTGGGCACAGGTAACACACCTGGGCACAGGTAACGCACACCTGGGCACACCTGGGCACACCTGGGCACAGGTAAGAGCACACCTGGGCACAGGTAACAGCACACCTGGGCACACCTGGGGAGTATTTTAATGGGTTTTTGTGTATTTTAATGGGTTTTTTTTGTAGATTTTGGGTTTTTTTGGGTTTCTCACCCCAAATTTTGCCCCAGGTGGTGTACGGGGACCCGGACTCGGTGATGTCACCTGGGGGCACTTTTGGGGCATTTTAATGATAGTTTGGTGTATTTCAATGGGATTTTGGTGTATTTTAATGATATTTTGGTGTATTTTAATGGGATTTTGGTATATTTTAATGGGATTTTTGTGTATTTCAGTGAAATTTTGGGTGTTTTTTCCCCCAGGTGGTGTACGGGGACCCGGACTCGGTGATGTCACCTGGGGGCTCTTTTGGGGCATTTCAGTGATAGTTTGGTGTATTTCAATGGGGTTTTGGTGTATTTTAATGATATTTTGGTATATTTTAACTGGGTTTTTGTGTATTTTAATGTGAATTTAGGTTGAATTTTGGGTGGTTTTTGCCGCAGGTGGTGTACGGGGACACGGACTCGGTGATGTCACCTGGGGGCAGTTTTAGTGTACTTCAATCGGGTTTTGGTGTATTTTAGCGCAGTTTTTCTGTATTTTAATGGGATTTTGTTGTATTTTAATGGGATTTTGGTATATTTTAATGTGATTTTTGGGTAGATTTTGGGTTTCTCACCCCAAATTCTTCCCCAGGTGGTGTACGGGGACACGGACTCGGTGATGTCACCTGGGGGCACTTTTGGTGCATTTTAATGATAGTTTGGTGTATTTTAGTGCAGTTTTGGTGTATTTTAATGACATTTTGATGGATTTTAACGGGTTTTTTTTTTATTTTAATGTGAATTTTGGTTGAATTTTGGATTTTTCCCCCCAGGTGGTGTACGGGGACACGGACTCGGTGATGTCACCTGGGGGCACTTTTGGTGCATTTTAATGATAGTTTGGTGTATTTTAGTGCAGTTTTGGTGTATTTTAATGACATTTTGATGGATTTTAACGGGGTTTTTTTTTATTTTAATGTGAATTTTGGTTGAATTTTGGATTTTTCCCCCCAGGTGGTGTACGGGGACACGGACTCGGTGATGTCACCTGGGGGCACTTTTGGGGCAGTTTAATCGGGTTTTGGTGTATTTTAGCGCAGTTTTTCTGTATTTTAATGGGGTTTTGGTATATTTTAACGGGATTTTGGTATATTTTAATGGGGTTTTTGGGTAGATTTGGGGTTTCTCACCCCAAATTCTTCCCCAGGTGGTGTACGGGGACACGGACTCGGTGATGTCACCTGGGGGCAGTTTTAATGAGATTTTGGTGTATTTCAGTGCAGTTTTGGTGTATTTTAATCGGGTTTTTTTGTATTTTAGTGAGTTTTTGATGGATTTTAACGGGGTTTTGGTATATTTTAATGGGGTTTTTGGGTGTATTTGGTGTTTTTCCCCCCAGGTGGTGTACGGGGACACGGACTCGGTGATGTCACCTGGGGGCAGTTTTAATGAGATTTTGGTGTACTTTAATGAGATTTTGCTGTATTTCAATGGGGTTTTGGTGTATTTTAATGATATTTTGGTATATTTTAAAGGGATTTTGGTATATTTTAATGGGGTTCTTGGGTGTTTTTCCCCCAGGTGGTGTACGGGGACACGGACTCGGTGATGTCACCGGGGGGCACTTTTGGTGTATTTTAATGGGATTTTTGCATATTTTAATCGGGTTTTTTTGTATTTAATGAGTTTTTGGTGTATTTTAATGGGATTTTGGTGTATTTTAACGGGGTTTTTGTGTATTTCACGGGAATTTTGGGTTTTTTTCCCCCAGGTGGTGTACGGGGACACGGACTCGGTGATGTCACCTGGGGGCAGTTTTGGGGCATTTCAATGTGGATTTTGTGTATTTTAGTGCAGTTTTTCTGTATTTTAATGACATTTTGGTGTATTTTAATGGGATTTTGGTATATTTTAATGGGGTTTTGGGGTAGATTTTGGGTTTCTCACCCGAAATTCTTCCCCAGGTGGTGTACGGGGACACGGACTCGGTGATGTCACCTGGGGGCAGTTTTGGTGTATTTTAATGATAGTTTGGTGTATTTCAATGGGTTTTGTGTATTTTAATGATATTTTGGTATATTTTAATGGGGTTTTCGTGTACTTTAATGTGATTTTCGGTGAATTTTGTGTTTTTTGCCCCAGGTGGTGTACGGGGACACGGACTCGGTGATGTCACCTGGGGGCAGTTTTAGGTGTATTTTAATCGGGTTTTTTTGTATTTCAGTGAGTTTTTGATGGATTTTAACGGGGTTTTTGTGTATTTTAATGTAAATTTTGATTGAATTTTGGTTTTTTTCCCCCCAGGTGGTGTACGGGGACACGGACTCGGTGATGTCACCTGGGGGCACTTTTGGTGTATTTTAATGATAGTTTGGTGTATTTTAGTGCAGTTTTCTGTATTTTAATGATATTTTGGTGTATTTTAATGGGGTTTTTGTGTATTTTAACGGGGTTTTTGTGTATTTTAATGAGGTTTTGATGGATTTTAACGGGGTTTTTTTGTATTTTAATGTGATTTTTGGGTTTTTTTGTGGTTTTTTTGCCCAGGTGGTGTACGGGGACACAGACTCGGTGATGTCACCTGGGGGCAGTTTTAATGAGATTTTGGTGTATTTCAATGGGGTTTTTGTGTATTTTAATGACATTTTGGTGTATTTTAATGGGATTTTGGTATATTTTAATGGGGTTTTTTGGGTTTTTTTGTGTTTTTTCCCCCAGGTGGTGTACGGGGACACGGACTCGGTGATGTCACCGGGGGGCACTTTTGGTGTATTTTAATGATAGTTTGGTGTATTTTAGTGCAGTTTTCTGTATTTTAATGATATTTTGGTGTATTTTAACGGGATTTTGGTGTATTTTAATGGGTTTTTTTTTATTTTAATGTGATTTTTGGGTGTTTTTCCTGCAGGTGGTGTACGGGGACACGGACTCGGTGATGTCACCTGGGGGCAGTTTTGGTGTATTTCAGTGCAGTTTTGGTGTACTTTAATGGGGTTTTTTTGTATTTTAATGATATTTTGGTATATTTTAATGGGGTTTTCGTGTACTTTAATGTGATTTTCGGTGAATTTTGTGTTTTTTGCCCCAGGTGGTGTACGGGGACACGGACTCGGTGATGTCACCTGGGGGCAGTTTTAGGTGTATTTTAATCGGGTTTTTTTGTATTTCAGTGAGTTTTTGATGGATTTTAACGGGGTTTTTGTGTATTTTAATGTAAATTTTGATTGAATTTTGGTTTTTTTCCCCCCAGGTGGTGTACGGGGACACGGACTCGGTGATGTCACCTGGGGGCACTTTTGGTGTATTTTAATGATAGTTTGGTGTATTTTAGTGCAGTTTTCTGTATTTTAATGATATTTTGGTGTATTTTAATGGGGTTTTTGTGTATTTTAACGGGGTTTTTGTGTATTTTAATGAGGTTTTGATGGATTTTAACGGGGTTTTTTTGTATTTTAATGTGATTTTTGGGTTTTTTTGTGGTTTTTTTGCCCAGGTGGTGTACGGGGACACAGACTCGGTGATGTCACCTGGGGGCAGTTTTAATGAGATTTTGGTGTATTTCAATGGGGTTTTTGTGTATTTTAATGACATTTTGGTGTATTTTAATGGGATTTTGGTATATTTTAATGGGGTTTTTTGGGTTTTTTTGTGTTTTTTCCCCCAGGTGGTGTACGGGGACACGGACTCGGTGATGTCACCGGGGGGCACTTTTGGTGTATTTTAATGATAGTTTGGTGTATTTTAGTGCAGTTTTCTGTATTTTAATGATATTTTGGTGTATTTTAACGGGATTTTGGTGTATTTTAATGGGTTTTTTTTTATTTTAATGTGATTTTTGGGTGTTTTTCCTGCAGGTGGTGTACGGGGACACGGACTCGGTGATGTCACCTGGGGGCAGTTTTGGTGTATTTCAGTGCAGTTTTGGTGTACTTTAATGGGGTTTTTTTGTATTTTAATGATATTTTGGTATATTTTAATGGGGTTTTTTTATATTTTATTGTGAATTTTGGGTTTTTTTGTGTTTTTTGCCCAGGTGGTGTACGGGGACACGGACTCGGTGATGTCACCTGGGGGCAGTTTTGGTGTATTTTAATGATAGTTTGGTGTATTGTATTGCAGTTTTCTGTATTTTAATGATATTTTGGTGTATTTTAACGGGGTTTTTGTGTATTTTAACGGGTTTTTTTTTATTTTAATGTGATTTTTGGGTGTTTTTGCCCCAGGTGGTGTACGGGGACACGGACTCGGTGAGGTGCCGCCTGAAGGTGCCCTCGGTGCCCGAGGTGGCCGCTCTGGGCCGGGCCGTGGCCACGTGGGTGTCCGGTCACTTCCCGCCCCCCATCCGCCTCGAGTTCGAGAAGGTGCGCCCCAAATTCGGGCAGGACCCCCAAAAATCACCCCAAAATGTCTGTGAGGGTCCCTAAAGGGGGGACTCGGGGAGAGTTTTGGGGTTTTTGGGAGGGAGTTTTGGGGTTTTTGGGGGAGTTTTGGGTTTTTGGGGGGAATTTTGGGGGTTTTGGGGGGGAATTTTGGGGTTTGGAAGGATTTTGGGGTTTATGTGGGGAATTTTGGGTTTTTTGGGGGAAGTTTTGGGGTTTTGGGGGGGTTTTGAGGGAGTTTTGGGGTTTTGGGGGGAGTTTTGGGGGGAATTTTGGGGTTTGGAGGGATTTTGGGGTTTTTGGAGGGGGTTTTGGGGTTTTTGGGGGGGTTTTGGAATTTTGGGGGAATTTTGGGTTTTGGGGGCAGTTTTGGGGGGGAATTTTGGTCTTTTGGGGAAATTTTGGGAGTTTTGGGGGGAGTTTGGAGGTTTTGGGGAGAGTTTTGGCGTTTTTGGGAGGAATTCTTGGGGTTTTGGGGGGGGAATTTTGGAGGTTTTGGGCGAGTTTTGGGGTTTTTAGGGGGGTTTTGGCGGAATTTTTGGGTTTTTGGAGGCAATTTTGGGGTTTTTGGGTTATTGGGGGGGTTTTGGGGGAGTTTTGGGGTTTTGGGGGATTTTGGGAAGGATTTATGGGTTTTGGGGGGAGTTTTGGGGTTTTGGGGAGGGTTTGGGGTTTTTGGTGGGAATTTTGGGGGTTTTGGGGGGAGTTTTGGGGTTTGGGGGGGGAGTTTTGGGGTTTTTGGGGAGAGTTTTGTAGTTTTTGGGGGGAGTTTTGGTGTTTTGGAGGCAATTTTGGGTTTTTTTGGGGAGAGTTTGGAGTTTTGGGGGGAATTTTCTGGTTTTTGGGGGGAATTTTGGTGTTTTTGGGGGAATTTTGGGGGGTTTGGGCAGAATTTGAGTTTTTGAGGGGAGTTTCTGGGGGGATTTTAGGGTTTTTGGGGAGATTTATGGTTTTGGTGGGAGTTTTGGGGGGAGTTTTGGGGGGAAATTTTTGGTGATGATGAAAAACAGCTCTAAAATAGGAAAAAAAACGGAAAAAAAAGCTGAAAAACTGTAAAAAATCGTTTAAAAAAACGGGAAAAAAATTAAAAATAGTGAAAAATAGTTTAAAAACGTGGGGAAAAAAATTTTAAAAAATAAAAATAATTTAAAAATCTGTTGGAAAACCCCTGCAGGTGTACCTGCCCTACCTGCTGATCAGGTTTTGGGGGGTTTTTGGGGTGTTGGGGGGGAATTTTGGCGTTTTGAGGGGAATTTTGGGGGGTTTGGGCAGAATTTGAGGTTTGGGGGGGAGTTTTTTGGGGGATTTTAGGATTTTTGGGGAGATTTGGGGGGAATTTTTGGGGGTGGTAAAAATAGCTATAAAATAGTGAAAAAAATGGGAAAAAAAGCTGAAAAACTGTAAAAAATCGTTTTAAAAATCGGGAAAAAATTAAAAATACTGAAAAATAGTTTAAAAATGGGGAAAAAAAATTTAAAAAAATAAAAATAATTTAAAAATCTGTTGGAAACCCTTCAGGTGTACCTGCCCTACCTGCTGATCAGCAAGAAGCGCTACGCCGGCCTCTGCTTTTCGGGGGGCTCCGGGGGCACCCCAAAACTGGACTGCAAAGGGCTGGAGGCCGTCAGGAGGGACAACTGTCCCCTGGCTGCCAACCTGGTGACAGCCTGCCTCAGGAGGATCCTGCTGCACAGGTGAAAAATGGAGGAAAAACGGGAAAAATGGGAAAAAACGGTGAAAAAATGGCAAAAAACGGTGAAAAAATGGTCAAAAATGGCCTAAGAATGGCCAAATAAGGGGGAAATGGCCGCAAAATGGGACAAGTCTCCCCTGGGTGCCAACCTGCCTCAGGAGGATCCTGCTGCACAGGTGAAAAATGGGGTAAAAACGGGAAAAAAATGGGAAAAAACGGTGAAAAAATGGCAAAAAACGGTAAAAAAATGGCAAAAAACGGTGAAAAAATGGGAAAAAACGGTGAAAAAATGGACTAAAAATGGCCTAAAATGGGGAAATGACCCCAAAATGGGACAAGTCTCCCAGGAGGATCCTGCTGCACAGGTGAAAAATGGGGAAAAACGGGAAAAACAGTGAAAAACGGTGAAAAAATGGCAAAAAACGGTGAAAAAATGGTTAAAAAATGGCCCAAAAATGGGGAAATAATGGGGAAATGGCCCCAAAATGGGACAAGTCTCCCCTGGGTGCCAGCCTGCCTCAGGAGGATCCTGCTGCACAGGTGAAAAATGGAGGAAAAACGGGAAAAATGGTGAAAAAATGGTAAAAAATGGTGAAAAACGGTGAAAAAATGGACTAAAAATGGCCAAAAATGGCATAAAAATGGCCTAAAAATGGGGAAATAATGGGAAATGGCCCCAAAATGGGACAAGTCTCCCCTGGGTGCCAGCCTGCCTCAGGAGGATCCTGCTGCACAGGTGAAAAATGGGGAAAAAACGGGAAAAAACGGTGAAAAACGGTGAAAATGGTGAAAAAATGGCCTAAAAATGGCCAAAAATGGGGAAATAATGGGGAAATGGCCCCAAAATGGGACAAGTGTCCCCTGGGTGCCAGCCTGCCTCAGGAGGATCCTGCTGCACAGGTGAAAAATGGGGAAAAAACGGGAAAAAACGGTGAAAAAATGGGAAAAAACAGCAAAAAACGGTGAAAAAAATGGCCTAAAATGGCCCAAAAATGGCCTAAAAATGGGGAAATAATGGGGAAATAATGGAGACTTGAGGTGGATTTGGGGTCAGTTTTGGGGTGGATTTGGGGTCAGTTTTGTGATGGATTTAGGGTCAGTTTTGGGTGGATTTAGGTCCCTTTTGGGTCAGGTTTGGGGCCATTTTTGGGTTCAGTTTTGGGGTGGATTTGGGGCCATTTTTGGGGTCAGTTTTGAGATGGACTTAGGGTCAGTTTTAGGGTCAGTTTTGTGATGGATTTAAGTGTATTTGGGTCAGTTTTGAGGTGAATTTGGGGTCAGTTTTTGGGTCAGTTTGAGGTGGATTTGGGGTCAGTTTTGGGGTGGATTTGGTGTCAGTTTGAGGTGGATTTGGGTTCAGTTTTGGGGTGGATTTAGGTCAATTTTGGGGTTGGTTTGAGGTGGATTTGGGGTCAGTTTGGGGTCAGTTTTAGGTGGATTTGGCGTCAGTTTTGGGGTAATTTTGAGGTGGAATTGGGGTCAGTTTTGGGATCAGTTTGAGGTGGATTTGGGGTCAGTTTTTGGGATCAGTTTGGGGCCAGTTTTGTGATGGATTTAGGGTCAGTTTTGGGGTGGATTTAGGTCATTTTTGGGGTCAGTTTTGAGCTGGATTTGGGGTCAGATTTAGGGTCAGTTTTGTGATGGATTTAGGGTCTGTTTGGGGTCAGTTTTGGGTGAATTTAGGACGAATTTGGGGTCTCTATCCCCTCAGGGACCCCCAGGGCGCCGTGGCCCATGCGCAGGAGGTGATCTCAGACCTGCTCTGCCACCGGGAGCTGGGGTTGTTTGGGACCATTTTTGGGGTGATTTTTGGGTAGATTTCGGATGAATTTGGGGTCTCTATCCCCACAGGGACCCTCAGGGAGCCGTGGCCCACGTGCAGGAGGTGATCTCAGACCTGCTCTGCAACCGCATCGACATCTCCCAACTCGTCATCACCAAAGAGCTGACGAGGGCAGCGAGTGCCTACAGCGCCCCCCAGGCCCACGTGGCGCTGGCGGAGAGGTGGGACCCCAAAAATATCCAAATTCACCCCAAAAATACCCCAAAAACCCACCCAGAAACATCAAAAACACACCCAGAAACCCAAAATCGCCCCAAATCCCACCCAGTGCCTACAGCGCCCCCCAGGCCCACGTGGCGCTGGCAGAGAGGTGGGACCCCAAAAACACCCAAAATCACCCCAAAAACACCCCAAAAACCCCAAAAACATCAAAAATCCACCCAGAAACCCCAGAAACCCAAAATCACCCCAAAAATACCCCAAAAACACACCCAGAAACCCCAAAAATACCCAAAATCACCCCAAAAACCCACCCAGAAACCTCAAAAACATCAAAAACCCACCCAGAAACCCCAAAAACCCACCCAGAAACATCAAAACCCCAAAAAACCACCCCCAAAAACCCAAAATCCCCCCAAATCCCATCCAGTGCCTACAGCGCCCCCCAGGCCCACGTGGCGCTGGCAGAGAGGTGGGACCCCAAAAACACCCGAAATCACCCCAAAAATACCCCAAAACCACACCCAGAAACATCAAAAACCCACCCAGAAACCCCAAATCACCCCAAATCTCAGCCAGTGCCTACAGCGCCCCCCAGGCCCACGTGGCGCTGGCAGAGAGGTGGGACCCCAAAAACACCCAAAATCACCCCAAAAATACCCCAAAAACACACCCAGAAACCCTAAAAACCACCCCCAAAAACCCCAAATCCCCCCAAATCCCAGCCAGTGCCTACAGCGTCCCCCAGGCCCACGTGGCGCTGGCAGAGAGGTGGGACCCCAAAAACCCCTGAAATCACCCCAAAAATCCACCCAGAAACATCAAAAACACACACAGAAACCCCAAAAACATCAAAAACCCACCCAGAAACCCCAAAAACCCACCCAGAAACCCCAAAAACACACCCAGAAACCCCCAAAACCCTAAAAAACCACCCCCAAATTCCCCATTTTCCCCCCAAATCCCCCCGAATTTTCCCAAATTCCCGGTTTTTTGCCCCAGACTGCGCCGGCGGGACCCCGGCAGCGCTCCGGGCCCATTTTCCCCCCAAATCCCCCATTTTTCCCCCCAAATCCCCCATTTTTCCCCCCAAATTCTGCATTTTTCCCCCCAAATTCCCCATTTTCCACCCCAAACTCCCCATTTTTCCCAATTTCCCCGTTTTTCGCCCCGAATTTTTCCCGATTTCCCCGTTTTTCACCCCGAATTTTCCCAAATTCCCGTTTTTTTGCCCCAGAATGCGCCGGCGGGACCCCGGCAGTGCTCCGGGCCCATTTTCCCCCCGAATTTTCCCAATTTCCCCGTTTTTCGTCCCAATTTTTCCCAATTTCCCCGTTTTTCGCCCCGAATTTTCCCAATTTCCCCGTTTTTCGCCCCGAATTTTCCCAAATTCCCCGTTTTTCGCCCCGAATTTTCCCAATTTCCCCATTTTTTGCCCCAGAATGCGCCGGCGGGACCCCGGCAGCGCTCCGGGCCCATTTTTACCCCTGAATTTTCCCAATTTCCCCGTTTTTTGCCCCAGAATGCGCCGGCGGGACCCCGGCAGCGCTCCGGGCCCATTTTTCCCAATTTCCCCGTTTTTTGCCCCGAATTTTCCCAAATTCCCGGTTTTTCACCCCAGACTGCGCCGGCGGGACCCCGGCAGCGCTCCGGGCCTCGGGGATCGCGTCCCGTACGTCATCGTCAGCGGCGCCCGCGGACAGCCCGCCTACGAGAGGTCAGAGGTCAGTCTGGGGTCACACAGGGGTCACACCGGGGGCACCGGGGTCACACGGGGTCACCGGGGTCACTCCCAAAAATTTCCCCAAGTTTTACCCCAAAAGCCCCCAAATAACACCGAAATTCTCCTGAATTGTATCCCAAAAAACCTCAAATTTCACCCCAATTTTATCCCAAAGCCCCCCAAATTTTATCCCAAAAAGCCCCAAATTTCATCCAAATATTCCCCAAAAACCCCCAAATTTCACCCAAATCTCATCCCAAATTTTATCCCAAAAAGCCCCACATTTCACCCAAATTTTATCCTAAAAAGCCACAAATTTCACCCAAATTTTATCCCAAAAAGCCCCACATTTCACCCAAATTCTCCTGAATTTTATCCCCAAACCCCCAAAATTTCCCCCAAATTTCCTCAAATTTTATCCCAAAAATCCCCAAAATTTCCTCAAATTTTATCCCAAAAACCCCAAATTTCCTCAAATTTCCCCAAAAACCCCAAATTTCACCCAAATTTTATCCCAAACCCCTCCACATTTCCCTAAATTTTACCCCAAAACCCCCCAAATTTCACCAAAATTTCCCCATAAACCCCCCAAATTTTCCCCCCGTCCCCCTATCCCTTCCCCAATTTGGAATTTTCCCAAATTCCTGTGAATTCACCCCAAAATCCCCCGCAGGACCCGGTGTTTGCCCTGGAGCAGAACCTGCCCATCGACACCCGTTACTACCTGGAGCAGCAGCTGAGCCGCCCCCTGCTGCGCATCTTCGAGCCCATCCTGGGCGAGGGCCGCGCCCAGGCCGTGCTCCTGCGTGAGTCAGAATTCCCAAATTCCCGAAATTCCCGAAATTCCCAAAAATTCCCAAAAAAACGCGTCCGAATCGGAGCAAAAACGGCGAAATTAGAGCCAAAAATGAGTGAAATTCGCCCAAATTCACCCAAATCAGCGTCTTCGAGCCCATCCTGGGCGAGGGCCGCGCCCAGGCCGTGCTCCTCCGTGAGTCAAAATTCCCAAATTCCCAAAATTCCCGAAATTCCCAAAAATTCCCAAAAAACCGCATCGAAATCGGAGCAAAAACGGCCAAAATAGAGCCAAAAACGAGTGAAATTCGCCCAAAATTCACCCAAAAGGAGCAGCTCCGAGGCCATGCCGCGCTGCTGCATGAGTGAGAATTCCCAAAATCCCGAAATTCCCAAAAATTCCGAAAATTCAAAAAAAAACCCAAAAAATTCCCAAAAAACCCCGTCCAAATCGGAGCAAAAATGACAAAATTAGAGCGAAAATTCACCCAAATTCACCCAAATTCACCCAAATCAGCATCTTCGAGCCCATCCTGGGCGAGGGCCGCGCCCAGGCCGTGCTCCTGCGTGAGTCAGAATTCCCAAATTCCCGAAATTCCCGAAATTCCCGAAAATTCCCAAAAAACCCCGTCCAAATCGGAGCAAAAACGGCGAAATTACAGCGAAAAACGAGTGAAATTTGACCAAATTCACCCAAAAGGAGCAACTCCGAGGCCATGCCGCGCTGCTGAATGAGTGAGAATTCCCAAAATCCCGAAATTCCCAAAAATTCCCAAAATTCCCGAAATTTCCCAAAAATGCCCAAAAAACCGCATCGAAATCGGAGCAAAAATGGCAAAATTAGAGCAAAAAATGAGTGAAATTTGACCAAATTAACCCCAAATCAGCGTCTTCAAGCCCATCCTGGGCGAGGGCCGTGCCCAGGCCGTGCTGCTGCGTGAGTGAATTCCCAAATTCCCGAAATTCCCAAAATTCCCAAAAATTCCCAAAAAACCGCATCGAAATCGGAGCAAAAACGGCGAAAATAGAGCGAAAATTCACCCAAATTCACCCAAAATTCACCCAAATCAGCGTCTTTGGGCGAGGGCCGCGCCCCGGCCGTGCTCCTGCGTGAGTGGATTCCCGAAAATTCCCGAAATTCCCGAAATTCCCAAAAATTCCCAAAAATCGGAGCAAAACCAGCCAAATAGAGCCAAAAATGAGTGAAATTCACCCAAAATCGAACAAAATTCACTCAAAATGAGCAGCTCTGAGGCCATGCCGAGCCCAGGCCGTGCTCCTACATGAGAGAATTCCCGAAAATTCCCAAAATTCCTGAAATTCCCAAAAAAATCCCAAAATTCCCAAAAAACCCCGTCTAAATCGGAGCAAAAACGGCGAAATTAGAACCAAAAATGAGTGAAATTCGCTCAAAATTGAACGAAATTCACCCAAAATGAGCATCTCCAAGCCCACACTGAGCCCAGGCCGTGTTCCTCCGTGAGTGAATTCCCGAAAAATCCCGAAATTCCCGAAATTTCCTGAAATTCCAAAAAAACCGCGTCGAAATCGGAGCAAAAACGGCGAAAATAGAGCCAAAAATGAGTGAAATTCGCCCAAAATTCACCCAAATCAGCGTCTTCGAGCCCATCCTGGGCGAGGGCCGCACCCAGGCCGTGCTGCTGCGTGAGTCAAAATTCCCAAAATCCCGAAATTCCCGAAATTCCCAAAAATTCCCAAAAAACCGCATTGAAATCGGAGCAAAAACGGCCAAAATAGAGCGAAAAATGAGTGAAATCCGCCCAAAATTCACCCAAAAGGAGCAGCTCCGAGGCCATGCTGCGCTGCTGCATGAGTGAGAATTCCCAAAATCCCGAAATTCCCAAAAATTCCCAAAATTCCCAAAAAAACCCCAAAAATTCCCAAAAAACCGCATCGAAATCGGAGCAAAAATGGCGAAATTAGAGCGAAAAATGATTGAAATTCGCCCAAAATCGAACAAAATTTACCCAAAATGAGCATCTCCGAGCCCACACTGAGCCCAGGCCGTGCTCCTCCGTGAGTGAATTCCCGAAAAATCCCGAAATTACCAAAAATTCCCAAAAAACCCCAAAAATTCCCAAAAAACCGCATCGAAATCGGAGCAAAAATGGCGAAAATAGAGCGAAAATTCACCCAAATTCACCCAAAAGGAGCAGCTCCGAGCCCACATTGAGCCCAGGCCGTGCTCCTCCATGAGTCACAATTCCCAAATTCCCGAAATTCCTGAAATTTCCAAAAATTCCCAAAAAACCCCAAAAATTCCCAAAAACCCCCGTCGAAATCGGAGCAAAAATGGCCAAAATAGGAGCAAAAATGGAGCAAAAATTCACCCAAAATTCACCCAAAATTCACCCAAAATTCACTGCAAGACCCTCGAATTTTTGGGGATTTTGGGATTCATTTTGGGGAAATTTCGGGAGAATTTTGGGTGAATTTTGGGGTTTTTGGGTTCTCAGCAACTCCAGGATTTTTGGGGGGTTTTTTTGGGGAATTTTTTGGGGTAATTTTTAGGGATTTTGAGGCTCCCTGACCCCAAATTTTGGGGCTCCCTGACCCTCGAGTTTGGGATGGATTTTGGGTGTTCTGGGATGGATTTTTGGGGAAATTTTGGGGTTTTTTGGGCTCTATGAGACCCCGAGATTTTTGGGGTGGTTTTTGGGGTAATTTTTGGGGATTTTGGGGCTCCCTAACCCCAAATTTATCCCACAGAGGGGGAACACACGCGCTGCAAGACCCTCGAGTTTGGGATGGATTTTGGGCGTTCTGGGATGGATTTTGGGGGGAATTTTGGGGTTTTTGGGGTTCTCAGCGATCTCAGGTTGGGATATTTAAATCAGAGCAAGTTGCATTACAGTTGTAGTAGTCAATTTTAATACATGAGAGCAATTTAGAATTCCATTGTAATCAAAGACTCTCAATTTTCCTTGCAAGATATGGTGGTAGATGTGAGAAGAGATGCGGTTTTAAATGATAGGTAATGGCCTGTCCCTCATGCTTCTCTCTTGCCACAGATGATAGAGACAACAGCAGTGTCTGCCCTGGCTCCCACTCCTCCTGGTGAACAAGCCAGAGAGGAGCAAATTGAGGAGTATGACCTCGAGGCTCCATCAGTGGTCACGCCTGAGCCTGAATCTCCTGAGCCAGTAAGTGCCCGTTGTGGGTGGGGCTGTTTTTAGTGCAAGGCAGAGCAGCACGTTTCTCTTTTGCATTTCTTAGCTTTCAAGAATTACAATGTCAGTTACACAAATCGATCATTGTCACCTGATAGTAGACAGGTTGGGATATTTAAATCAGAGCATGTTGCATTACAGTTGTAGTAGCCAATGTTAATACATGAGAGCACTTTAGAATCCCATTGTAATCAAAGTCTCTCAATTTTCCTTGCAAGATATGGTGGTAGATGTGAAAAGAAATGAGGTTATAAACGATAGATAACAGTCTATCCCTCATGCTCCTCTCTTGCCACAGATGATAGAGACAACAGCAGTGTCTGCCCTGGCTCCCTCTGCTCCTGGTGAAGAAGCCAAAGAGGAGCAAATGGAGCAGTTTGACCACAAGGCTCCATCACGGGTCACACCAGAGCCTGAATCTTCTGAGCCGGTAAGTGCCTGTTGTGGGTGGTGCTGTGTTTAGTGCAAGGCAGAGCTGAAGTTTCTGACCAGCCAGCTCTTGCTGTTGCTGGCCGAGGATGCTGAGTGCTGGAGTCCTGCCAGGACCCAGCGATTTCCTGCAGGCGGTGACCTCCAGCTAGAAATTGGCCTTGGACCTGTCATGTTTAGGCACCAAAGCCTGTTGCCTCAGGGTGAGCGTCTGGCTGCTCAACTCAGTGAAGCTCTGTCTCTTGGGCTTCTGCAGGCCCAGGCCAAGGGAGGACGAGGTAGTGCTGGAGGTCTCAGGGTTTGGTTTGTTTGCTTTCCCTTTGTGGAAACATGTGTGTGGCTGGTGAAACGGGTCTGCGGTTGCTTGAGTATTTATTCAGTTCTACAAAGTGTGCGGCTCAGCTGTCTTGTGACTTTTGATAAGCTGCAAGTAGACGAGTGTGTTGTCCATGAATCTGTGGGGGAGAAGACCTGGTCAAAGAAACTAAGTTTATAATTGTAAAGCCCTCTTGTGAGGCAAAAAGCAAGGTTCTGTGGATGCATTTCTTGGTGTAGTCTGCAGCTTTGAAAAGTGCATTGCAGCCTGGAGGCGGGGCCGGGGGGAGGTGAAGCTGCAAGTCCATGACTGCAGTCTTGTGTTGCTCAGAAGAGGAAGGACATTTGAAATGGTGGATGCTGTATTTTGAGTCCAATGGGCAACTTTGTGGCCGGGACGCTGTGTGGGCCAAAAGGACCCAGGGGTGCCGGTCAAAAGCAGCTGAAGGTGGGCCAGGACCTGGCCAGGTGGCCAAGAAGGCCAAGGGCACCCTGGCCTGTGTCAGCAGCAGTGGGGCAGCAGGAGCAGGGCAGTGACCGTCCTCCTGGGCTGGGCAGCACTGCAACCATAGCTGGAATTTCTGTGCTGCGTGTCACCCTCAAATCCACGGGTGATGAGTCCCCAGTGTACCCCATCCAGCTGGGCAGTGGGTTGAGTCGGGCAGAGGGAGGGAACTTCTCCTTGGATCCTGGGGGGCTTTGAGAAGCTCCCTCGTGAGTTCAAAGACAAGCTGGTCCGACAAGCAAGAGAAAGAGGCGCTCCTCCTCAGGATTAGTTCCGAAATTTAATGAGGGCCTGGAGAGATCCCAGGCCACATCCAAACCCGAAGGACATCCAGAGCAAGAGAGGGTGTCCCTGCCCAGAGGAGCCAGATATAGGGGGACAGGGAAATCCGAGCAGCCAACAGGGGAAGGACTTGGGAGTGGCTCTCTGGGGGCAAGGCCTCAGAGTGACCACTGAGGAGGGGGTGGGGGAGGGGCCCCGAGCCAGGGTCCAGTTACCTGGTGACCCTGGGAGAAGGCTCTGGACAAAGGGGAAGGGTCACGATGGACACGTCACCTGGGAGGAGACAGGGATGAGTCAGGGATTTTGGGGTTTGATGGACATACAGGTGCTGATGGGAAAGCTGGGATGAAGCAAACGGATACAAAGAGGGGATATGGAGGGACAAACCATTTTGAGGGGATATACAGGGCGAGCACAACTCCACAGTGATGTGTCTACATGTGGGCCCCTCTGAAGCAGGAAGTCCTTGAGGCGCTGGGCGTGTGCAGAGAAGGACACGGGAGCTGGGGAAGGGTGTGGAGCGCAAGGCCAAGGAGGAGGTGCTCAGGGTGTTTCAGCCTGGACAATGGGAGGCTCGTGAGGGACCTTCAGGCACACTTCCATAGATCCATATGTGACAGTGCTCATCACCATGGCTGTTCCCCTGCCAAACATGCCCTCATTGCCTCCAAGTGTTTTAGCCACCTGAGGAGGGGACACTTTTGACTTGGTTTGACTTGGTTTGGTAGGAGGTAAAGCCCTGCCCATTTTCTCTCTTGCCAGCAAGCACAGATGCTTCTGCACAACCTTTCCTGCCCTTTCCTTGCACTGGTTGGGATTCTGATCCACTTTGAGTTTTCCATGTCTGTCGCAGCAACAGCAAAAGCCTTGCTGGCTATTTCCTGCTTTTGCATTTCAGGGCTTTAAAGTGCCAAAAGCTCCTTTGTGCCAAGGCACAGTTGCTTGCTGATGGCAGCCAGGAAGGACTATCAAATACATAGAGTGCATCAAATAGAGTTCTGCTGAGTTAGCCCATTTTAATCTGGTCAGAGTCATTTAGAATCGCATTGCTAACAAAGTGGATAATTTTTCCTTTTAAGAGGAGGTTACGGATCTGAGGAGAAACGAGATTATAAATGATAGGTAATGGCCTGTCCCTCATGCTTCTCTCTTGCCACAGATGACAGAGACACCAGCAGTGTCTGCCCTGGCTCCCTCTCCTCCTGGTGAACAAGCCAGAGAGGAGCAAATTGAGGAATATGACCTCGAGGCTCCATCAATGGTCACGCCTGAGCCTGAATCTCCTGAGCCAGTAAGTGCCAGTTGTGGGTGGGGCTGTTTTTAGTTCAAGGCAGAGCAGCACGTTTCTCTTTTGCATTTCTTAGCTTTCAAGAATTACAATGTCAGTTACACAAATCGATCATTGTCACCTGATAGTAGACAGGTTGGGATATTTAAATCAGAGCAAGTTGCATTACAGTTGTAGTAGTCAATTTTAATACATGAGAGCAATTTAGAATCCCATTGTAATCAAAGTCTCTCAATTTTCCTTGCAAGATATGGTGGTAGATGTGAGAAGAGATGCGGTTTTAAATGATAGGTAATGGCCTGTCCCTCATGCTTCTCTCTTGCCACAGATGATAGAGACAACAGCAGTGTCTGCCCTGGCTCCCTCTGCTCCTGGTGAAGAAGCCAAAGAGGAGCAAATTGAGCAATTTGACAGCAAAGCTCCATCAGTGGTCACACCAGAACCTGAACCTTCGGAGCCAGTAAGTGCCAGTTTTGGGTGGTGATGTGTTTTGTGCAACACAGCACTAAAAGTTTTGCTTTTGCATTTCCGAGCTATCAAGATTTAAAGGGTCAGTTACACAAATAGATAATTGTAACCTGATAGTAGGCAGCGTGGAATACTTAATTCAGAGCAATTTGAATTAGAGTTGTTTTAGCCAATTTCAATACTATGAGAGAACCTTAGAATCCCATTGTTATCAAAGTTTCTCAATTTTCCTTGCAAGATATGGTGGTAGATGTGAGAAGAAATGCGGTTTTAAATGATAGGTAATGGCCTGTCCCTCATGCTTCTCTCTTGCCACAGATGATAGAGACAACAGCAGTGTCTGCCCTGGCTCCCTCTGCTCCTGGTGAAGAAGCCAAAGAGGAGCAAATGGAGCAGTTTGACCACAAGGCTCCATCACAGGTCACACCAGAGCCTGAATCTTCTGAGCCGGTAAGTGCCTGTTGTGGGTGGTGCTGTGTTTAGTGCAAGGCAGAGCTGAAGTTTCTGACCAGCCAGCTCTTGCTGTTGCTGGCCGAGGATGCTGAGTGCTGGAGTCCTGCCAGGACCCAGCGATTTCCTGCAGGCAGTGACCTCCAGCTAGAAATTGGCCTTGGACCTGTCATGTTTAGGCACCAAAGCCTGTTGCCTCAGGGTGAGCGTCTGGCTGCTCAACTCAGTGAAGCTCTGTCTCTTGGGCTTCTGCAGGCCCATGGCCAAGGGAGTACGAGGTAGTGCTGGAGGTCTCAGGGCTTGGTTTGTTTGCTTTCCCTTTGTGGAAACATGTGTGTGGCTGGTGAAAGGGGTCTGCGGTTGCTTGAGTATTTATTCAGTTCTACAAAGTGTGCGGCTCAGCTGTCTTGTGACTTTTGATAAGCTGCAAGTAGACGAGTGTGTTGTCCATGAATCTGTGGGGGAGAAGACCTGGTCAAAGAAACTCAGTTTATAATTGTAAAGCCCTCTTGTGAGGCAAAAAGCAAGGTTCTGTGGATGCATTTTTTGGTGTAGTCTGCAGCTTTGAAAAGTGCATTGCAGCCTGGAGGCGGGGCCGGGGGGAGGTGAAGCTGCAAGTCCATGACTGCAGTCTTGTGTTGCTCAGAAGAGGAAGGACATTTTGAAATGGTGGATGCTGTATTTTGAGTCCAATGGGCAACTTTGTGGCCGGGACGCTGTGTGGGCCAAAAGGACCCAGGGGTGCCGGTCAAAAGCAGCTGAAGGTGGGCCAGGACCTGGCCAGGTGGCCAAGAAGGCCAAGGGCACCCTGGCCTGTGTCAGCAGCAGTGGGGCAGCAGGAGCAGGGCAGTGACCGTCCTCCTGGGCTGGGCAGCACTGCAACCATAGCTGGAATTTCTGTGCTGCGTGTCACCCTCAAATCCACGGGTGATGAGTCCCCAGTGTACCCCATCCAGCTGGGCAGTGGGGCGAGTCGGGCAGAGGGAGGGAACTTCTCCTTGGATCCTGGGGGGCTTTGAGAAGCTCCCTCGTGAGTTCAAAGACAAGCTGGTCCGACAAGCAAGAGAAAGAGGCGCTCCTCCTCAGGATTAGTTCCGAAATTTAATGAGGGCCTGGAGAGATCCCAGGCCACATCCAAACCCGAAGGACATCCAGAGCAAGAGAGGGTGTCCCTGCCCAGAGGAGCCAGATATAGGGGGACAGGGAAATCTGAGCAGCCAACAGGGGAAGGACTTGGGAGTGGCTCTCTGGGGGCAAGGCCTCAGAGTGACCACTGAGGAGGGGGTGGGGGAGGAGCCCCGAGCCAGGGTCCAGTTACCTGGGGACCCTGGGAGAAGGCTCTGGACAAAGGGGAAGGGTCACGAGGTGATGGACACATCACCTGGGAGGAGACGGGGATGAGTCAGGGATTTTGGGGTTTGATGGACATACAGGTGCTGATGGGAAAGCTGGGATGAAGCAAACGGATACAAAGAGGGGATATGGAGGGACAAACCATTTTGAGGGGATATACAGGGCGAGCACAACTCCACAGTGATGTGTCTACATGTGGGCCCCTCTGAAGCAGGAAGTCCTTGAGGCGCTGGGCGTGTGCAGAGAAGGACACGGGAGCTGGGGAAGGGTGTGGAGCGCAAGGCCAAGGAGGAGGTGCTCAGGGTGTTTCAGCCTGGACAATGGGAGGCTCGTGAGGGACCTTCAGGCACACTTCCATAGATCCATATGTGACAGTGCTCATCACCATGGCTGTTCCCCTGCCAAACATGCCCTCATTGCCTCCAAGTGTTTTAGCCACCTGAGGAGGGGACACTTTTGACTTGGTTTGACTTGGTTTGGTAGGAGGTAAAGCCCTGCCCATTTTCTCTCTTGCCAGCAAGCACAGATGCTTCTGCACAACCTTTCCTGCCCTTTCTTTGCACTGGTTGGGATTCTGATCCACTTTGAGTTTTCCATGTCTGTCGCAGCAACAGCAAAAGCCTTGCTGGCTATTTCCTGCTTTTGCATTTCAGGGCTTTAAAGTGCCAAAAGCTCCTTTGTGCCAAGGCACAGTTGCTTGCTGATGGCAGCCAGGAAGGACTATCAAATACATAGAGTGCATCAAATAGAGTTCTGCTGAGTTAGCCCATTTTAATCTGGTCAGAGTCATTTAGAATCGCATTGCTAACAAAGTGGATAATTTTTCCTTTTAAGAGGAGGTTACGGATCTGAGGAGAAACGAGATTATAAATGATAGGTAATGGCCTGTCCCTCATGCTTCTCTCTTGCCACAGATGACAGAGACACCAGCAGTGTCTGCCCTGGCTCCCACTCCTCCTGGTGAACAAGCCAGAGAGGAGCAAATTGAGGAGTATGACCACAAGGCTCCATCAATGGTCATGCCTGAGCCTGAATCTCCTGAGCCAATAAGTGCCAGTTGTGGGTGGGGCTGTTTTTAGTGCAAGGCAGAGCAGCACGTTTCTCTTTTGCATTTCTTAGCTTTCAAGAATTACAATGTCAGTTACACAAATCGATCATTGTCACCTGATAGTAGACAGGTTGGGATATTTAAATCAGAGCTAGTTGCATTACAGTTGTAGTAGCCAATTTTAATACATGAGAGCACTTTAGAATCCCATTGTAATCAAAGTCTCTCAATTTTCCTTGCAAGATATGGTGGTAGATGTGAGAAGAAATGCGGTTTTAAATGATAGGTAATGGCCTGTCCCTCATGCTTCTCTCTTGCCACAGATGATAGAGACAACAGCAGTGTCTGCCCTGGCTCCCTCTGCTCCTGGTGAAGAAGCCAAAGAGGAGCAAATGGAGCAGTTTGACCACAAGGCTCCATCACGGGTCACACCAGAACCTGAATCTTCGGAGCCAGTAAGTGCCAGTTGTGGGTGGTCATGTGTTTAGTGCAACACAGCACTGAAAGTTTTGCTTTTGCATTTCCGAGCTATTACGATTTAAAAGGTCACTTACACAAATAGATAATTGTCACCTGATAGTAGACAGGTTGGGATATTTAAATCAGAGCAAGTTGCATTACAGTTGTAGTAGTCAATTTTAATACATGAGAGCAATTTAGAATTCCATTGTAATCAAAGACTCTCAATTTTCCTTGCAAGATATGGTGGTAGATGTGAGAAGAGATGCGGTTTTAAATGATAGGTAATGGCCTGTCCCTCATGCTTCTCTCTTGCCACAGATGATAGAGACAACAGCAGTGTCTGCCCTGGCTCCCACTCCTCCTGGTGAACAAGCCAGAGAGGAGCAAATTGAGGAGTATGACCTCGAGGCTCCATCAGTGGTCACGCCTGAGCCTGAATCTCCTGAGCCAGTAAGTGCCCGTTGTGGGTGGGGCTGTTTTTAGTGCAAGGCAGAGCAGCACGTTTCTCTTTTGCATTTCTTAGCTTTCAAGAATTACAATGTCAGTTACACAGATCGATCATTGTCACCTGATAGTAGACAGGTTGGGATATTTAAATCAGAGCAAGTTGCATTACAGTTGTAGTAGCCAATGTTAATACATGAGAGCAATTTAGAATCCCATTGTAATCAAAGTTTCTCAATTTTCCTTGCAAGATATGGTGGTAGATGTGAGAAGAAATGCGGTTTTAAATGATAGGTAATGGCCTGTCCCTCATGCTTCTCTCTTGCCACAGATGATAGAGACAACAGCAGTGTCTGCCCTGGCTCCCTCTGCTCCTGGTGAAGAAGCCAAAGAGGAGCAAATGGAGCAGTTTGACCACAAGGCTCCATCACAGGTCACACCAGAGCCTGAATCTTCTGAGCCGGTAAGTGCCTGTTGTGGGTGGTGCTGTGTTTAGTGCAAGGCAGAGCTGAAGTTTCTGACCAGCCAGCTCTTGCTGTTGCTGGCCGAGGATGCTGAGTGCTGGAGTCCTGCCAGGACCCAGCGATTTCCTGCAGGCAGTGACCTCCAGCTAGAAATTGGCCTTGGACCTGTCATGTTTAGGCACCAAAGCCTGTTGCCTCAGGGTGAGCGTCTGGCTGCTCAACTCAGTGAAGCTCTGTCTCTTGGGCTTCTGCAGGCCCATGGCCAAGGGAGTACGAGGTAGTGCTGGAGGTCTCAGGGCTTGGTTTGTTTGCTTTCCCTTTGTGGAAACATGTGTGTGGCTGGTGAAAGGGGTCTGCGGTTGCTTGAGTATTTATTCAGTTCTACAAAGTGTGCGGCTCAGCTGTCTTGTGACTTTTGATAAGCTGCAAGTAGACGAGTGTGTTGTCCATGAATCTGTGGGGGACAAGACCTGGTCAAAGAAACTCAGTTTATAATTGTAAAGCCCTCTTGTGAGGCAAAAAGCAAGGTTCTGTGGATGCATTTTTTGGTGTAGTCTGCAGCTTTGAAAAGTGCATTGCAGCCTGGAGGCGGGGCCGGGGGGAGGTGAAGCTGCAAGTCCATGACTGCAGTCTTGTGTTGCTCAGAAGAGGAAGGACATTTTGAAATGGTGGATGCTGTATTTTGAGTCCAATGGGCAACTTTGTGGCCGGGACGCTGTGTGGGCCAAAAGGACCCAGGGGTGCCGGTCAAAAGCAGCTGAAGGTGGGCCAGGACCTGGCCAGGTGGCCAAGAAGGCCAAGGGCACCCTGGCCTGTGTCAGCAGCAGTGGGGCAGCAGGAGCAGGGCAGTGACCGTCCTCCTGGGCTGGGCAGCACTGCAACCATAGCTGGAATTTCTGTGCTGCGTGTCACCCTCAAATCCACGGGTGATGAGTCCCCAGTGTACCCCATCCAGCTGGGCAGTGGGGCGAGTCGGGCAGAGGGAGGGAACTCCTCCTTGGATCCTGGGGGGCTTTGAGAAGCTCCCTCGTGAGTTCAAAGACAAGCTGGTCCGACAAGCAAGAGAAAGAGGCGCTCCTCCTCAGGATTAGTTCCGAAATTTAATGAGGGCCTGGAGAGATCCCAGGCCACATCCAAACCCGAAGGACATCCAGAGCAAGAGAGGGTGTCCCTGCCCAGAGGAGCCAGATATAGGGGGACAGGGAAATCTGAGCAGCCAACAGGGGAAGGACTTGGGAGTGGCTCTCTGGGGGCAAGGCCTCAGAGTGACCACTGAGGAGGGGGTGGGGGAGGAGCCCCGAGCCAGGGTCCAGTTACCTGGGAGAAGGCTCTGGACAAAGGGGAAGGGTCACGAGGTGATGGACACATCACCTGGGAGGAGACGGGGATGAGTCAGGGATTTTGGGGTTTGATGGACATACAGGTGCTGATGGGAAAGCTGGGATGAAGCAAACGGATACAAAGAGGGGATATGGAGGGACAAACCATTTTGAGGGGATATACAGGGCGAGCACAACTCCACAGTGATGTGTCTACATGTGGGCCCCTCTGAAGCAGGAAGTCCTTGAGGCGCTGGGCGTGTGCAGAGAAGGACACGGGAGCTGGGGAAGGGTGTGGAGCGCAAGGCCAAGGAGGAGGTGCTCAGGGTGTTTCAGCCTGGACAATGGGAGGCTCGTGAGGGACCTTCAGGCACACTTCCATAGATCCATATGTGACAGTGCTCATCACCATGGCTGTTCCCCTGCCAAACATGCCCTCATTGCCTCCAAGTGTTTTAGCCACCTGAGGAGGGGACACTTTTGACTTGGTTTGACTTGGTTTGGTAGGAGGTAAAGCCCTGCCCATTTTCTCTCTTGCCAGCAAGCACAGATGCTTCTGCACAACCTTTCCTGCCCTTTCTTTGCACTGGTTGGGATTCTGATCCACTTTGAGTTTTCCATGTCTGTCGCAGCAACAGCAAAAGCCTTGCTGGCTATTTCCTGCTTTTGCATTTCAGGGCTTTAAAGTGCCAAAAGCTCCTTTGTGCCAAGGCACAGTTGCTTGCTGATGGCAGCCAGGAAGGACTATCAAATACATAGAGTGCATCAAATAGAGTTCTGCTGAGTTAGCCCATTTTAATCTGGTCAGAGTCATTTAGAATCGCATTGCTAACAAAGTGGATAATTTTTCCTTTTAAGAGGAGGTTACAGATCTGAGGAGAAACGAGATTATAAATGATAGGTAACGGCTTGTCCTTCATGCTTCTCTCTTGCCACAGATGACAGAGACACCAGCAGTGTCTGCCCTGGCTCCCACTCCTCCTGGTGAACAAGCCAGAGAGGAGCAAATTGAGGAGTATGACCACAAGGCTCCATCAATGGTCATGCCTGAGCCTGAATCTCCTGAGCCAGTAAGTGCCAGTTGTGGGTGGGGCTGTTTTTAGTGCAAGGCAGAGCAGCACGTTTCTCTTTTGCATTTCTTAGCTTTCAAGAATTACAATGTCAGTTACACAAATCGATCATTGTCACCTGATAGTAGACAGGTTGGGATATTTAAATCAGAGCTAGTTGCATTACAGTTGTAGTAGCCAATTTTAATACATGAGAGCACTTTAGAATCCCATTGTAATCAAAGTCTCTCAATTTTCCTTGCAAGATATGGTGGTAGATGTGAGAAGAAATGCGGTTTTAAATGATAGGTAATGGCCTGTCCCTCATGCTTCTCTCTTGCCACAGATGATAGAGACAACAGCAGTGTCTGCCCTGGCTCCCTCTGCTCCTGGTGAAGAAGCCAAAGAGGAGCAAATGGAGCAGTTTGACCACAAGGCTCCATCACGGGTCACACCAGAACCTGAATCTTCGGAGCCAGTAAGTGCCAGTTGTGGGTGGTCATGTGTTTAGTGCAACACAGCACTGAAAGTTTTGCTTTTGCATTTCCGAGCTATTACGATTTAAAAGGTCACTTACACAAATAGATAATTGTCACCTGATAGTAGACAGGTTGGGATATTTAAATCAGAGCAAGTTGCATTACAGTTGTAGTAGTCAATTTTAATACATGAGAGCAATTTAGAATTCCATTGTAATCAAAGACTCTCAATTTTCCTTGCAAGATATGGTGGTAGATGTGAGAAGAGATGCGGTTTTAAATGATAGGTAATGGCCTGTCCCTCATGCTTCTCTCTTGCCACAGATGATAGAGACAACAGCAGTGTCTGCCCTGGCTCCCACTCCTCCTGGTGAACAAGCCAGAGAGGAGCAAATTGAGGAGTATGACCTCGAGGCTCCATCAGTGGTCACGCCTGAGCCTGAATCTCCTGAGCCAGTAAGTGCCCGTTGTGGGTGGGGCTGTTTTTAGTGCAAGGCAGAGCAGCACGTTTCTCTTTTGCATTTCTTAGCTTTCAAGAATTACAATGTCAGTTACACAAATCGATCATTGTCACCTGATAGTAGACAGGTTGGGATATTTAAATCAGAGCAAGTTGCATTACAGTTGTAGTAGTCAATTTTAATACATGAGAGCAATTTAGAATCCCATTGTAATCAAAGTCTCTCAATTTTCCTTGCAAGATATGGTGGTAGATGTGAGAAGAAATGCGGTTTTAAATGATAGGTAATGGCCTGTCCCTCATGCTTCTCTCTTGCCACAGATGATAGAGACAACAGCAGTGTCTGCCCTGGCTCCCTCTGCTCCTGGTGAAGAAGCCAAAGAGGAGCAAATTGAGCAATTTGACAGCAAAGCTCCATCAGTGGTCACACCAGAACCTGAACCTTCGGAGCCAGTAAGTGCCAGTTTTGGGTGGTGATGTGTTTAGTGCAACACAGCACTAAAAGTTTTGCTTTTGCATTTCCGAGCTATCAAGATTTAAAGGGTCAGTTACACAAATAGATAATTGTAACCTGATAGTAGGCAGCGTGGAATACTTAATTCAGAGCAATTTGAATTAGAGTTGTTTTAGCCAATTTCAATACTATGAGAGAACCTTAGAATCCCATTGTTATCAAAGTTTCTCAATTTTCCTTGCAAGATATGGTGGTAGATGTGAGAAGAAATGCGGTTTTAAATGATAGGTAATGGCCTGTCCCTCATGCTTCTCTCTTGCCACAGATGATAGAGACAACAGCAGTGTCTGCCCTGGCTCCCTCTGCTCCTGGTGAAGAAGCCAAAGAGGAGCAAATGGAGCAGTTTGACCACAAGGCTCCATCAGTGGTCACACCAGAGCCTGAATCTTCTGAGCCGGTAAGTGCCTGTTGTGGGTGGTGCTGTGTTTAGTGCAAGGCAGAGCTGAAGTTTCTGACCAGCCAGCTCTTGCTGTTGCTGGCCGAGGATGCTGAGTGCTGGAGTCCTGCCAGGACCCAGCGATTTCCTGCAGGCAGTGACCTCCAGCTAGAAATTGGCCTTGGACCTGTCATGTTTAGGCACCAAAGCCTGTTGCCTCAGGGTGAGCGTCTGGCTGCTCAACTCAGTGAAGCTCTGTCTCTTGGGCTTCTGCAGGCCCATGGCCAAGGGAGTACGAGGTAGTGCTGGAGGTCTCAGGGCTTGGTTTGTTTGCTTTCCCTTTGTGGAAACATGTGTGTGGCTGGTGAAAGGGGTCTGCGGTTGCTTGAGTATTTATTCAGTTCTACAAAGTGTGCGGCTCAGCTGTCTTGTGACTTTTGATAAGCTGCAAGTAGACGAGTGTGTTGTCCATGAATCTGTGGGGGACAAGACCTGGTCAAAGAAACTCAGTTTATAATTGTAAAGCCCTCTTGTGAGGCAAAAAGCAAGGTTCTGTGGATGCATTTTTTGGTGTAGTCTGCAGCTTTGAAAAGTGCATTGCAGCCTGGAGGCGGGGCCGGGGGGAGGTGAAGCTGCAAGTCCATGACTGCAGTCTTGTGTTGCTCAGAAGAGGAAGGACATTTTGAAATGGTGGATGCTGTATTTTGAGTCCAATGGGCAACTTTGTGGCCGGGACGCTGTGTGGGCCAAAAGGACCCAGGGGTGCCGGTCAAAAGCAGCTGAAGGTGGGCCAGGACCTGGCCAGGTGGCCAAGAAGGCCAAGGGCACCCTGGCCTGTGTCAGCAGCAGTGGGGCAGCAGGAGCAGGGCAGTGACCGTCCTCCTGGGCTGGGCAGCACTGCAACCATAGCTGGAATTTCTGTGCTGCGTGTCACCCTCAAATCCACGGGTGATGAGTCCCCAGTGTACCCCATCCAGCTGGGCAGTGGGGCGAGTCGGGCAGAGGGAGGGAACTTCTCCTTGGATCCTGGGGGGCTTTGAGAAGCTCCCTCGTGAGTTCAAAGACAAGCTGGTCCGACAAGCAAGAGAAAGAGGCGCTCCTCCTCAGGATTAGTTCCGAAATTTAATGAGGGCCTGGAGAGATCCCAGGCCACATCCAAACCCGAAGGACATCCAGAGCAAGAGAGGGTGTCCCTGCCCAGAGGAGCCAGATATAGGGGGACAGGGAAATCTGAGCAGCCAACAGGGGAAGGACTTGGGAGTGGCTCTCTGGGGGCAAGGCCTCAGAGTGACCACTGAGGAGGGGGTGGGGGAGGAGCCCCGAGCCAGGGTCCAGTTACCTGGGGACCCTGGGAGAAGGCTCTGGACAAAGGGGAAGGGTCACGAGGTGATGGACACATCACCTGGGAGGAGACGGGGATGAGTCAGGGATTTTGGGGTTTGATGGACATACAGGTGCTGATGGGAAAGCTGGGATGAAGCAAACGGATACAAAGAGGGGATATGGAGGGACAAACCATTTTGAGGGGATATACAGGGCGAGCACAACTCCACAGTGATGTGTCTACATGTGGGCCCCTCTGAAGCAGGAAGTCCTTGAGGCGCTGGGCGTGTGCAGAGAAGGACACGGGAGCTGGGGAAGGGTGTGGAGCGCAAGGCCAAGGAGGAGGTGCTCAGGGTGTTTCAGCCTGGACAATGGGAGGCTCGTGAGGGACCTTCAGGCACACTTCCATAGATCCATATGTGACAGTGCTCATCACCATGGCTGTTCCCCTGCCAAACATGCCCTCATTGCCTCCAAGTGTTTTAGCCACCTGAGGAGGGGACACTTTTGACTTGGTTTGACTTGGTTTGGTAGGAGGTAAAGCCCTGCCCATTTTCTCTCTTGCCAGCAAGCACAGATGCTTCTGCACAACCTTTCCTGCCCTTTCTTTGCACTGGTTGGGATTCTGATCCACTTTGAGTTTTCCATGTCTGTCGCAGCAACAGCAAAAGCCTTGCTGGCTATTTCCTGCTTTTGCATTTCAGGGCTTTAAAGTGCCAAAAGCTCCTTTGTGCCAAGGCACAGTTGCTTGCTGATGGCAGCCAGGAAGGACTATCAAATACATAGAGTGCATCAAATAGAGTTCTGCTGAGTTAGCCCATTTTAATCTGGTCAGAGTCATTTAGAATCGCATTGCTAACAAAGTGGATAATTTTTCCTTTTAAGAGGAGGTTACGGATCTGAGGAGAAACGAGATTATAAATGATAGGTAATGGCCTGTCCCTCATGCTTCTCTCTTGCCACAGATGACAGAGACACCAGCAGTGTCTGCCCTGGCTCCCACTCCTCCTGGTGAACAAGCCAGAGAGGAGCAAATTGAGGAGTATGACCACAAGGCTCCATCAATGGTCATGCCTGAGCCTGAATCTCCTGAGCCAGTAAGTGCCAGTTGTGGGTGGGGCTGTTTTTAGTGCAAGGCAGAGCAGCACGTTTCTCTTTTGCATTTCTTAGCTTTCAAGAATTACAATGTCAGTTACACAAATCGATCATTGTCACCTGATAGTAGACAGGTTGGGATATTTAAATCAGAGCTAGTTGCATTACAGTTGTAGTAGCCAATTTTAATACATGAGAGCACTTTAGAATCCCATTGTAATCAAAGTCTCTCAATTTTCCTTGCAAGATATGGTGGTAGATGTGAGAAGAAATGCGGTTTTAAATGATAGGTAATGGCCTGTCCCTCATGCTTCTCTCTTGCCACAGATGATAGAGACAACAGCAGTGTCTGCCCTGGCTCCCTCTGCTCCTGGTGAAGAAGCCAAAGAGGAGCAAATGGAGCAGTTTGACCACAAGGCTCCATCACGGGTCACACCAGAACCTGAATCTTCGGAGCCAGTAAGTGCCAGTTGTGGGTGGTCATGTGTTTAGTGCAACACAGCACTGAAAGTTTTGCTTTTGCATTTCCGAGCTATTACGATTTAAAAGGTCACTTACACAAATAGATAATTGTCACCTGATAGTAGACAGGTTGGGATATTTAAATCAGAGCAAGTTGCATTACAGTTGTAGTAGTCAATTTTAATACATGAGAGCAATTTAGAATTCCATTGTAATCAAAGACTCTCAATTTTCCTTGCAAGATATGGTGGTAGATGTGAGAAGAGATGCGGTTTTAAATGATAGGTAATGGCCTGTCCCTCATGCTTCTCTCTTGCCACAGATGATAGAGACAACAGCAGTGTCTGCCCTGGCTCCCACTCCTCCTGGTGAACAAGCCAGAGAGGAGCAAATTGAGGAGTATGACCTCGAGGCTCCATCAGTGGTCACGCCTGAGCCTGAATCTCCTGAGCCAGTAAGTGCCCGTTGTGGGTGGGGCTGTTTTTAGTGCAAGGCAGAGCAGCACGTTTCTCTTTTGCATTTCTTAGCTTTCAAGAATTACAATGTCAGTTACACAAATCGATCATTGTCACCTGATAGTAGACAGGTTGGGATATTTAAATCAGAGCAAGTTGCATTACAGTTGTAGTAGTCAATTTTAATACATGAGAGCAATTTAGAATCCCATTGTAATCAAAGTCTCTCAATTTTCCTTGCAAGATATGGTGGTAGATGTGAGAAGAAATGCGGTTTTAAATGATAGGTAATGGCCTGTCCCTCATGCTTCTCTCTTGCCACAGATGATAGAGACAACAGCAGTGTCTGCCCTGGCTCCCTCTGCTCCTCGTGAAGAAGCCAAAGAGGAGCAAATTGAGCAATTTGACAGCAAAGCTCCATCAGTGGTCACACCAGAACCTGAACCTTCGGAGCCAGTAAGTGCCAGTTTTGGGTGGTGATGTGTTTTGTGCAACACAGCACTGAAAGTTTTGCTTTTGCATTTCCGAGCTATCAAGATTTAAAGGGTCAGTTACACAAATAGATAATTGTAACCTGATAGTAGGCAGCGTGGAATACTTAATTCAGAGCAATTTGAATTAGAGTTGTTTTAGCCAATTTCAATACTATGAGAGAACCTTAGAATCCCATTGTTATCAAAGTTTCTCAATTTTCCTTGCAAGATATGGTGGTAGATGTGAGAAGAAATGCGGTTTTAAATGATAGGTAATGGCCTGTCCCTCATGCTTCTCTCTTGCCACAGATGATAGAGACAACAGCAGTGTCTGCCCTGGCTCCCTCTGCTCCTGGTGAAGAAGCCAAAGAGGAGCAAATGGAGCAGTTTGACCACAAGGCTCCATCACAGGTCACACCAGAGCCTGAATCTTCTGAGCCGGTAAGTGCCTGTTGTGGGTGGTGCTGTGTTTAGTGCAAGGCAGAGCTGAAGTTTCTGACCAGCCAGCTCTTGCTGTTGCTGGCCGAGGATGCTGAGTGCTGGAGTCCTGCCAGGACCCAGCGATTTCCTGCAGGCAGTGACCTCCAGCTAGAAATTGGCCTTGGACCTGTCATGTTTAGGCACCAAAGCCTGTTGCCTCAGGGTGAGCGTCTGGCTGCTCAACTCAGTGAAGCTCTGTCTCTTGGGCTTCTGCAGGCCCATGGCCAAGGGAGTACGAGGTAGTGCTGGAGGTCTCAGGGCTTGGTTTGTTTGCTTTCCCTTTGTGGAAACATGTGTGTGGCTGGTGAAAGGGGTCTGCGGTTGCTTGAGTATTTATTCAGTTCTACAAAGTGTGCGGCTCAGCTGTCTTGTGACTTTTGATAAGCTGCAAGTAGACGAGTGTGTTGTCCATGAATCTGTGGGGGACAAGACCTGGTCAAAGAAACTCAGTTTATAATTGTAAAGCCCTCTTGTGAGGCAAAAAGCAAGGTTCTGTGGATGCATTTTTTGGTGTAGTCTGCAGCTTTGAAAAGTGCATTGCAGCCTGGAGGCGGGGCCGGGGGGAGGTGAAGCTGCAAGTCCATGACTGCAGTCTTGTGTTGCTCAGAAGAGGAAGGACATTTTGAAATGGTGGATGCTGTATTTTGAGTCCAATGGGCAACTTTGTGGCCGGGACGCTGTGTGGGCCAAAAGGACCCAGGGGTGCCGGTCAAAAGCAGCTGAAGGTGGGCCAGGACCTGGCCAGGTGGCCAAGAAGGCCAAGGGCACCCTGGCCTGTGTCAGCAGCAGTGGGGCAGCAGGAGCAGGGCAGTGACCGTCCTCCTGGGCTGGGCAGCACTGCAACCATAGCTGGAATTTCTGTGCTGCGTGTCACCCTCAAATCCACGGGTGATGAGTCCCCAGTGTACCCCATCCAGCTGGGCAGTGGGGCGAGTCGGGCAGAGGGAGGGAACTTCTCCTTGGATCCTGGGGGGCTTTGAGAAGCTCCCTCGTGAGTTCAAAGACAAGCTGGTCCGACAAGCAAGAGAAAGAGGCGCTCCTCCTCAGGATTAGTTCCGAAATTTAATGAGGGCCTGGAGAGATCCCAGGCCACATCCAAACCCGAAGGACATCCAGAGCAAGAGAGGGTGTCCCTGCCCAGAGGAGCCAGATATAGGGGGACAGGGAAATCTGAGCAGCCAACAGGGGAAGGACTTGGGAGTGGCTCTCTGGGGGCAAGGCCTCAGAGTGACCACTGAGGAGGGGGTGGGGGAGGAGCCCCGAGCCAGGGTCCAGTTACCTGGGGACCCTGGGAGAAGGCTCTGGACAAAGGGGAAGGGTCACGAGGTGATGGACACATCACCTGGGAGGAGACGGGGATGAGTCAGGGATTTTGGGGTTTGATGGACATACAGGTGCTGATGGGAAAGCTGGGATGAAGCAAACGGATACAAAGAGGGGATATGGAGGGACAAACCATTTTGAGGGGATATACAGGGCGAGCACAACTCCACAGTGATGTGTCTACATGTGGGCCCCTCTGAAGCAGGAAGTCCTTGAGGCGCTGGGCGTGTGCAGAGAAGGACACGGGAGCTGGGGAAGGGTGTGGAGCGCAAGGCCAAGGAGGAGGTGCTCAGGGTGTTTCAGCCTGGACAATGGGAGGCTCGTGAGGGACCTTCAGGCACACTTCCATAGATCCATATGTGACAGTGCTCATCACCATGGCTGTTCCCCTGCCAAACATGCCCTCATTGCCTCCAAGTGTTTTAGCCACCTGAGGAGGGGACACTTTTGACTTGGTTTGACTTGGTTTGGTAGGAGGTAAAGCCCTGCCCATTTTCTCTCTTGCCAGCAAGCACAGATGCTTCTGCACAACCTTTCCTGCCCTTTCTTTGCACTGGTTGGGATTCTGATCCACTTTGAGTTTTCCATGTCTGTCGCAGCAACAGCAAAAGCCTTGCTGGCTATTTCCTGCTTTTGCATTTCAGGGCTTTAAAGTGCCAAAAGCTCCTTTGTGCCAAGGCACAGTTGCTTGCTGATGGCAGCCAGGAAGGACTATCAAATACATAGAGTGCATCAAATAGAGTTCTGCTGAGTTAGCCCATTTTAATCTGGTCAGAGTCATTTAGAATCGCATTGCTAACAAAGTGGATAATTTTTCCTTTTAAGAGGAGGTTACGGATCTGAGGAGAAACGAGATTATAAATGATAGGTAATGGCCTGTCCCTCATGCTTCTCTCTTGCCACAGATGATAGAGACAACAGCAGTGTCTGCCCTGGCTCCCACTCCTCCTGGTGAACAAGCCAGAGAGGAGCAAATTGAGGAGTATGACCACAAGGCTCCATCAATGGTCATGCCTGAGCCTGAATCTCCTGAGCCAGTAAGTGCCAGTTGTGGGTGGGGCTGTTTTTAGTGCAAGGCAGAGCAGCACGTTTCTCTTTTGCATTTCTTAGCTTTCAAGAATTACAATGTCAGTTACACAAATCGATCATTGTCACCTGATAGTAGACAGGTTGGGATATTTAAATCAGAGCTAGTTGCATTACAGTTGTAGTAGCCAATTTTAATACATGAGAGCACTTTAGAATCCCATTGTAATCAAAGTCTCTCAATTTTCCTTGCAAGATATGGTGGTAGATGTGAGAAGAAATGCGGTTTTAAATGATAGGTAATGGCCTGTCCCTCATGCTTCTCTCTTGCCACAGATGATAGAGACAACAGCAGTGTCTGCCCTGGCTCCCTCTGCTCCTGGTGAAGAAGCCAAAGAGGAGCAAATGGAGCAGTTTGACCACAAGGCTCCATCACGGGTCACACCAGAACCTGAATCTTCGGAGCCAGTAAGTGCCAGTTGTGGGTGGTCATGTGTTTAGTGCAACACAGCACTGAAAGTTTTGCTTTTGCATTTCCGAGCTATTACGATTTAAAAGGTCACTTACACAAATAGATAATTGTCACCTGATAGTAGACAGGTTGGGATATTTAAATCAGAGCAAGTTGCATTACAGTTGTAGTAGTCAATTTTAATACATGAGAGCAATTTAGAATTCCATTGTAATCAAAGACTCAATTTTCCTTGCAAGATATGGTGGTAGATGTGAGAAGAGATGCGGTTTTAAATGATAGGTAATGGCCTGTCCCTCATGCTTCTCTCTTGCCACAGATGATAGAGACAACAGCAGTGTCTGCCCTGGCTCCCACTCCTCCTGGTGAACAAGCCAGAGAGGAGCAAATTGAGGAATATGACCTCGAGGCTCCATCAGTGGTCACGCCTGAGCCTGAATCTCCTGAGCCAGTAAGTGCCCGTTGTGGGTGGGGCTGTTTTTAGTGCAAGGCAGAGCAGCACGTTTCTCTTTTGCATTTCTTAGCTTTCAAGAATTACAATGTCAGTTACACAAATCGATCATTGTCACCTGATAGTAGACAGGTTGGGATATTTAAATCAGAGCAAGTTGCATTACAGTTGTAGTAGTCAATTTTAATACATGAGAGCAATTTAGAATCCCATTGTAATCAAAGTCTCTCAATTTTCCTTGCAAGATATGCTGGTAGATGTGAGAAGAGATGCGGTTTTAAATGATAGGTAATGGCCTGTCCCTCATGCTTCTCTCTTGCCACAGATGATAGAGACAACAGCAGTGTCTGCCCTGGCTCCCTCTGCTCCTCGTGAAGAAGCCAAAGAGGAGCAAATTGAGCAATTTGACAGCAAAGCTCCATCAGTGGTCACACCAGAACCTGAACCTTCGGAGCCAGTAAGTGCCAGTTTTGGGTGGTGATGTGTTTTGTGCAACACAGCACTAAAAGTTTTGCTTTTGCATTTCCGAGCTATCAAGATTTAAAGGGTCAGTTACACAAATAGATAATTGTAACCTGATAGTAGGCAGCGTGGAATACTTAATTCAGAGCAATTTGAATTAGAGTTGTTTTAGCCAATTTCAATACTATGAGAGAACCTTAGAATCCCATTGTTATCAAAGTTTCTCAATTTTCCTTGCAAGATATGGTGGTAGATGTGAGAAGAAATGCGGTTTTAAATGATAGGTAATGGCCTGTCCCTCATGCTTCTCTCTTGCCACAGATGATAGAGACAACAGCAGTGTCTGCCCTGGCTCCCTCTGCTCCTGGTGAAGAAGCCAAAGAGGAGCAAATGGAGCAGTTTGACCACAAGGCTCCATCACAGGTCACACCAGAGCCTGAATCTTCTGAGCCGGTAAGTGCCTGTTGTGGGTGGTGCTGTGTTTAGTGCAAGGCAGAGCTGAAGTTTCTGACCAGCCAGCTCTTGCTGTTGCTGGCCGAGGATGCTGAGTGCTGGAGTCCTGCCAGGACCCAGCGATTTCCTGCAGGCAGTGACCTCCAGCTAGAAATTGGCCTTGGACCTGTCATGTTTAGGCACCAAAGCCTGTTGCCTCAGGGTGAGCGTCTGGCTGCTCAACTCAGTGAAGCTCTGTCTCTTGGGCTTCTGCAGGCCCATGGCCAAGGGAGTACGAGGTAGTGCTGGAGGTCTCAGGGCTTGGTTTGTTTGCTTTCCCTTTGTGGAAACATGTGTGTGGCTGGTGAAAGGGGTCTGCGGTTGCTTGAGTATTTATTCAGTTCTACAAAGTGTGCGGCTCAGCTGTCTTGTGACTTTTGATAAGCTGCAAGTAGACGAGTGTGTTGTCCATGAATCTGTGGGGGAGAAGACCTGGTCAAAGAAACTCAGTTTATAATTGTAAAGCCCTCTTGTGAGGCAAAAAGCAAGGTTCTGTGGATGCATTTTTTGGTGTAGTCTGCAGCTTTGAAAAGTGCATTGCAGCCTGGAGGCGGGGCCGGGGGGAGGTGAAGCTGCAAGTCCATGACTGCAGTCTTGTGTTGCTCAGAAGAGGAAGGACATTTTGAAATGGTGGATGCTGTATTTTGAGTCCAATGGGCAACTTTGTGGCCGGGACGCTGTGTGGGCCAAAAGGACCCAGGGGTGCCGGTCAAAAGCAGCTGAAGGTGGGCCAGGACCTGGCCAGGTGGCCAAGAAGGCCAAGGGCACCCTGGCCTGTGTCAGCAGCAGTGGGGCAGCAGGAGCAGGGCAGTGACCGTCCTCCTGGGCTGGGCAGCACTGCAACCATAGCTGGAATTTCTGTGCTGCGTGTCACCCTCAAATCCACGGGTGATGAGTCCCCAGTGTACCCCATCCAGCTGGGCAGTGGGGCGAGTCGGGCAGAGGGAGGGAACTTCTCCTTGGATCCTGGGGGGCTTTGAGAAGCTCCCTCGTGAGTTCAAAGACAAGCTGGTCCGACAAGCAAGAGAAAGAGGCGCTCCTCCTCAGGATTAGTTCCGAAATTTAATGAGGGCCTGGAGAGATCCCAGGCCACATCCAAACCCGAAGGACATCCAGAGCAAGAGAGGGTGTCCCTGCCCAGAGGAGCCAGATATAGGGGGACAGGGAAATCTGAGCAGCCAACAGGGGAAGGACTTGGGAGTGGCTCTCTGGGGGCAAGGCCTCAGAGTGACCACTGAGGAGGGGGTGGGGGAGGAGCCCCGAGCCAGGGTCCAGTTACCTGGGGACCCTGGGAGAAGGCTCTGGACAAAGGGGAAGGGTCACGAGGTGATGGACACATCACCTGGGAGGAGACGGGGATGAGTCAGGGATTTTGGGGTTTGATGGACATACAGGTGCTGATGGGAAAGCTGGGATGAAGCAAACGGATACAAAGAGGGGATATGGAGGGACAAACCATTTTGAGGGGATATACAGGGCGAGCACAACTCCACAGTGATGTGTCTACATGTGGGCCCCTCTGAAGCAGGAAGTCCTTGAGGCGCTGGGCGTGTGCAGAGAAGGACACGGGAGCTGGGGAAGGGTGTGGAGCGCAAGGCCAAGGAGGAGGTGCTCAGGGTGTTTCAGCCTGGACAATGGGAGGCTCGTGAGGGACCTTCAGGCACACTTCCATAGATCCATATGTGACAGTGCTCATCACCATGGCTGTTCCCCTGCCAAACATGCCCTCATTGCCTCCAAGTGTTTTAGCCACCTGAGGAGGGGACACTTTTGACTTGGTTTGACTTGGTTTGGTAGGAGGTAAAGCCCTGCCCATTTTCTCTCTTGCCAGCAAGCACAGATGCTTCTGCACAACCTTTCCTGCCCTTTCTTTGCACTGGTTGGGATTCTGATCCACTTTGAGTTTTCCATGTCTGTCGCAGCAACAGCAAAAGCCTTGCTGGCTATTTCCTGCTTTTGCATTTCAGGGCTTTAAAGTGCCAAAAGCTCCTTTGTGCCAAGGCACAGTTGCTTGCTGATGGCAGCCAGGAAGGACTATCAAATACATAGAGTGCATCAAATAGAGTTCTGCTGAGTTAGCCCATTTTAATCTGGTCAGAGTCATTTAGAATCGCATTGCTAACAAAGTGGATAATTTTTCCTTTTAAGAGGAGGTTACGGATCTGAGGAGAAACGAGATTATAAATGATAGGTAATGGCCTGTCCCTCATGCTTCTCTCTTGCCACAGATGACAGAGACACCAGCAGTGTCTGCCCTGGCTCCCACTCCTCCTGGTGAACAAGCCAGAGAGGAGCAAATTGAGGAGTATGACCACAAGGCTCCATCAATGGTCATGCCTGAGCCTGAATCTCCTGAGCCAGTAAGTGCCAGTTGTGGGTGGGGCTGTTTTTAGTGCAAGGCAGAGCAGCACGTTTCTCTTTTGCATTTCTTAGCTTTCAAGAATTACAATGTCAGTTACACAAATCGATCATTGTCACCTGATAGTAGACAGGTTGGGATATTTAAATCAGAGCTAGTTGCATTACAGTTGTAGTAGCCAATTTTAATACATGAGAGCACTTTAGAATCCCATTGTAATCAAAGTCTCTCAATTTTCCTTGCAAGATATGGTGGTAGATGTGAGAAGAAATGCGGTTTTAAATGATAGGTAATGGCCTGTCCCTCATGCTTCTCTCTTGCCACAGATGATAGAGACAACAGCAGTGTCTGCCCTGGCTCCCTCTGCTCCTGGTGAAGAAGCCAAAGAGGAGCAAATGGAGCAGTTTGACCACAAGGCTCCATCACGGGTCACACCAGAACCTGAATCTTCGGAGCCAGTAAGTGCCAGTTGTGGGTGGTCATGTGTTTAGTGCAACACAGCACTGAAAGTTTTGCTTTTGCATTTCCGAGCTATTACGATTTAAAAGGTCACTTACACAAATAGATAATTGTCACCTGATAGTAGACAGGTTGGGATATTTAAATCAGAGCAAGTTGCATTACAGTTGTAGTAGTCAATTTTAATACATGAGAGCAATTTAGAATTCCATTGTAATCAAAGACTCTCAATTTTCCTTGCAAGATATGGTGGTAGATGTGAGAAGAGATGCGGTTTTAAATGATAGGTAATGGCCTGTCCCTCATGCTTCTCTCTTGCCACAGATGATAGAGACAACAGCAGTGTCTGCCCTGGCTCCCACTCCTCCTGGTGAACAAGCCAGAGAGGAGCAAATTGAGGAGTATGACCTCGAGGCTCCATCAGTGGTCACGCCTGAGCCTGAATCTCCTGAGCCAGTAAGTGCCCGTTGTGGGTGGGGCTGTTTTTAGTGCAAGGCAGAGCAGCACGTTTCTCTTTTGCATTTCTTAGCTTTCAAGAATTACAATGTCAGTTACACAAATCGATCATTGTCACCTGATAGTAGACAGGTTGGGATATTTAAATCAGAGCAAGTTGCATTACAGTTGTAGTAGTCAATTTTAATACATGAGAGCAATTTAGAATCCCATTGTAATCAAAGTCTCTCAATTTTCCTTGCAAGATATGGTGGTAGATGTGAGAAGAAATGCGGTTTTAAATGATAGGTAATGGCCTGTCCCTCATGCTTCTCTCTTGCCACAGATGATAGAGACAACAGCAGTGTCTGCCCTGGCTCCCTCTGCTCCTCGTGAAGAAGCCAAAGAGGAGCAAATTGAGCAATTTGACAGCAAAGCTCCATCAGTGGTCACACCAGAACCTGAACCTTCGGAGCCAGTAAGTGCCAGTTTTGGGTGGTGATGTGTTTTGTGCAACACAGCACTGAAAGTTTTGCTTTTGCATTTCCGAGCTATCAAGATTTAAAGGGTCAGTTACACAAATAGATAATTGTAACCTGATAGTAGGCAGCGTGGAATACTTAATTCAGAGCAATTTGAATTAGAGTTGTTTTAGCCAATTTCAATACTATGAGAGAACCTTAGAATCCCATTGTTATCAAAGTTTCTCAATTTTCCTTGCAAGATATGGTGGTAGATGTGAGAAGAAATGCGGTTTTAAATGATAGGTAATGGCCTGTCCCTCATGCTTCTCTCTTGCCACAGATGATAGAGACAACAGCAGTGTCTGCCCTGGCTCCCTCTGCTCCTGGTGAAGAAGCCAAAGAGGAGCAAATGGAGCAGTTTGACCACAAGGCTCCATCACAGGTCACACCAGAGCCTGAATCTTCTGAGCCGGTAAGTGCCTGTTGTGGGTGGTGCTGTGTTTAGTGCAAGGCAGAGCTGAAGTTTCTGACCAGCCAGCTCTTGCTGTTGCTGGCCGAGGATGCTGAGTGCTGGAGTCCTGCCAGGACCCAGCGATTTCCTGCAGGCAGTGACCTCCAGCTAGAAATTGGCCTTGGACCTGTCATGTTTAGGCACCAAAGCCTGTTGCCTCAGGGTGAGCGTCTGGCTGCTCAACTCAGTGAAGCTCTGTCTCTTGGGCTTCTGCAGGCCCATGGCCAAGGGAGTACGAGGTAGTGCTGGAGGTCTCAGGGCTTGGTTTGTTTGCTTTCCCTTTGTGGAAACATGTGTGTGGCTGGTGAAAGGGGTCTGCGGTTGCTTGAGTATTTATTCAGTTCTACAAAGTGTGCGGCTCAGCTGTCTTGTGACTTCTGATAAGCTGCAAGTAGACGAGTGTGTTGTCCATGAATCTGTGGGGGACAAGACCTGGTCAAAGAAACTCAGTTTATAATTGTAAAGCCCTCTTGTGAGGCAAAAAGCAAGGTTCTGTGGATGCATTTTTTGGTGTAGTCTGCAGCTTTGAAAAGTGCATTGCAGCCTGGAGGCGGGGCCGGGGGGAGGTGAAGCTGCAAGTCCATGACTGCAGTCTTGTGTTGCTCAGAAGAGGAAGGACATTTTGAAATGGTGGATGCTGTATTTTGAGTCCAATGGGCAACTTTGTGGCCGGGACGCTGTGTGGGCCAAAAGGACCCAGGGGTGCCGGTCAAAAGCAGCTGAAGGTGGGCCAGGACCTGGCCAGGTGGCCAAGAAGGCCAAGGGCACCCTGGCCTGTGTCAGCAGCAGTGGGGCAGCAGGAGCAGGGCAGTGACCGTCCTCCTGGGCTGGGCAGCACTGCAACCATAGCTGGAATTTCTGTGCTGCGTGTCACCCTCAAATCCACGGGTGATGAGTCCCCAGTGTACCCCATCCAGCTGGGCAGTGGGGCGAGTCGGGCAGAGGGAGGGAACTCCTCCTTGGATCCTGGGGGGCTTTGAGAAGCTCCCTCGTGAGTTCAAAGACAAGCTGGTCCGACAAGCAAGAGAAAGAGGCGCTCCTCCTCAGGATTAGTTCCGAAATTTAATGAGGGCCTGGAGAGATCCCAGGCCACATCCAAACCCGAAGGACATCCAGAGCAAGAGAGGGTGTCCCTGCCCAGAGGAGCCAGATATAGGGGGACAGGGAAATCTGAGCAGCCAACAGGGGAAGGACTTGGGAGTGGCTCTCTGGGGGCAAGGCCTCAGAGTGACCACTGAGGAGGGGGTGGGGGAGGAGCCCCGAGCCAGGGTCCAGTTACCTGGGGACCCTGGGAGAAGGCTCTGGACAAAGGGGAAGGGTCACGAGGTGATGGACACATCACCTGGGAGGAGACGGGGATGAGTCAGGGATTTTGGGGTTTGATGGACATACAGGTGCTGATGGGAAAGCTGGGATGAAGCAAACGGATACAAAGAGGGGATATGGAGGGACAAACCATTTTGAGGGGATATACAGGGCGAGCACAACTCCACAGTGATGTGTCTACATGTGGGCCCCTCTGAAGCAGGAAGTCCTTGAGGCGCTGGGCGTGTGCAGAGAAGGACACGGGAGCTGGGGAAGGGTGTGGAGCGCAAGGCCAAGGAGGAGGTGCTCAGGGTGTTTCAGCCTGGACAATGGGAGGCTCGTGAGGGACCTTCAGGCACACTTCCATAGATCCATATGTGACAGTGCTCATCACCATGGCTGTTCCCCTGCCAAACATGCCCTCATTGCCTCCAAGTGTTTTAGCCACCTGAGGAGGGGACACTTTTGACTTGGTTTGACTTGGTTTGGTAGGAGGTAAAGCCCTGCCCATTTTCTCTCTTGCCAGCAAGCACAGATGCTTCTGCACAACCTTTCCTGCCCTTTCTTTGCACTGGTTGGGATTCTGATCCACTTTGAGTTTTCCATGTCTGTCGCAGCAACAGCAAAAGCCTTGCTGGCTATTTCCTGCTTTTGCATTTCAGGGCTTTAAAGTGCCAAAAGCTCCTTTGTGCCAAGGCACAGTTGCTTGCTGATGGCAGCCAGGAAGGACTATCAAATACATAGAGTGCATCAAATAGAGTTCTGCTGAGTTAGCCCATTTTAATCTGGTCAGAGTCATTTAGAATCGCATTGCTAACAAAGTGGATAATTTTTCCTTTTAAGAGGAGGTTACGGATCTGAGGAGAAACGAGATTATAAATGATAGGTAATGGCCTGTCCCTCATGCTTCTCTCTTGCCACAGATGACAGAGACACCAGCAGTGTCTGCCCTGGCTCCCACTCCTCCTGGTGAACAAGCCAGAGAGGAGCAAATTGAGGAGTATGACCACAAGGCTCCATCAATGGTCATGCCTGAGCCTGAATCTCCTGAGCCAGTAAGTGCCAGTTGTGGGTGGGGCTGTTTTTAGTGCAAGGCAGAGCAGCACGTTTCTCTTTTGCATTTCTTAGCTTTCAAGAATTACAATGTCAGTTACACAAATCGATCATTGTCACCTGATAGTAGACAGGTTGGGATATTTAAATCAGAGCTAGTTGCATTACAGTTGTAGTAGCCAATTTTAATACATGAGAGCACTTTAGAATCCCATTGTAATCAAAGTCTCTCAATTTTCCTTGCAAGATATGGTGGTAGATGTGAGAAGAAATGCGGTTTTAAATGATAGGTAATGGCCTGTCCCTCATGCTTCTCTCTTGCCACAGATGATAGAGACAACAGCAGTGTCTGCCCTGGCTCCCTCTGCTCCTGGTGAAGAAGCCAAAGAGGAGCAAATGGAGCAGTTTGACCACAAGGCTCCATCACGGGTCACACCAGAACCTGAATCTTCGGAGCCAGTAAGTGCCAGTTGTGGGTGGTCATGTGTTTAGTGCAACACAGCACTGAAAGTTTTGCTTTTGCATTTCCGAGCTATTACGATTTAAAAGGTCACTTACACAAATAGATAATTGTCACCTGATAGTAGACAGGTTGGGATATTTAAATCAGAGCAAGTTGCATTACAGTTGTAGTAGTCAATTTTAATACATGAGAGCAATTTAGAATTCCATTGTAATCAAAGACTCTCAATTTTCCTTGCAAGATATGGTGGTAGATGTGAGAAGAGATGCGGTTTTAAATGATAGGTAATGGCCTGTCCCTCATGCTTCTCTCTTGCCACAGATGATAGAGACAACAGCAGTGTCTGCCCTGGCTCCCACTCCTCCTGGTGAACAAGCCAGAGAGGAGCAAATTGAGGAGTATGACCTCGAGGCTCCATCAGTGGTCACGCCTGAGCCTGAATCTCCTGAGCCAGTAAGTGCCCGTTGTGGGTGGGGCTGTTTTTAGTGCAAGGCAGAGCAGCACGTTTCTCTTTTGCATTTCTTAGCTTTCAAGAATTACAATGTCAGTTACACAAATCGATCATTGTCACCTGATAGTAGACAGGTTGGGATATTTAAATCAGAGCAAGTTGCATTACAGTTGTAGTAGTCAATTTTAATACATGAGAGCAATTTAGAATCCCATTGTAATCAAAGTCTCTCAATTTTCCTTGCAAGATATGGTGGTAGATGTGAGAAGAAATGCGGTTTTAAATGATAGGTAATGGCCTGTCCCTCATGCTTCTCTCTTGCCACAGATGATAGAGACAACAGCAGTGTCTGCCCTGGCTCCCTCTGCTCCTGGTGAAGAAGCCAAAGAGGAGCAAATGGAGCAGTTTGACCACAAGGCTCCATCACAGGTCACACCAGAGCCTGAATCTTCTGAGCCGGTAAGTGCCTGTTGTGGGTGGTGCTGTGTTTAGTGCAAGGCAGAGCTGAAGTTTCTGACCAGCCAGCTCTTGCTGTTGCTGGCCGAGGATGCTGAGTGCTGGAGTCCTGCCAGGACCCAGCGATTTCCTGCAGGCAGTGACCTCCAGCTAGAAATTGGCCTTGGACCTGTCATGTTTAGGCACCAAAGCCTGTTGCCTCAGGGTGAGCGTCTGGCTGCTCAACTCAGTGAAGCTCTGTCTCTTGGGCTTCTGCAGGCCCATGGCCAAGGGAGTACGAGGTAGTGCTGGAGGTCTCAGGGCTTGGTTTGTTTGCTTTCCCTTTGTGGAAACATGTGTGTGGCTGGTGAAAGGGGTCTGCGGTTGCTTGAGTATTTATTCAGTTCTACAAAGTGTGCGGCTCAGCTGTCTTGTGACTTCTGATAAGCTGCAAGTAGACGAGTGTGTTGTCCATGAATCTGTGGGGGAGAAGACCTGGTCAAAGAAACTAAGTTTATAATTGTAAAGCCCTCTTGTGAGGCAAAAAGCAAGGTTCTGTGGATGCATTTTTTGGTGTAGTCTGCAGCTTTGAAAAGTGCATTGCAGCCTGGAGGCGGGGCCGGGGGGAGGTGAAGCTGCAAGTCCATGACTGCAGTCTTGTGTTGCTCAGAAGAGGAAGGACATTTTGAAATGGTGGATGCTGTATTTTGAGTCCAATGGGCAACTTTGTGGCCGGGACGCTGTGTGGGCCAAAAGGACCCAGGGGTGCCGGTCAAAAGCAGCTGAAGGTGGGCCAGGACCTGGCCAGGTGGCCAAGAAGGCCAAGGGCACCCTGGCCTGTGTCAGCAGCAGTGGGGCAGCAGGAGCAGGGCAGTGACCGTCCTCCTGGGCTGGGCAGCACTGCAACCATAGCTGGAATTTCTGTGCTGCGTGTCACCCTCAAATCCACGGGTGATGAGTCCCCAGTGTACCCCATCCAGCTGGGCAGTGGGGCGAGTCGGGCAGAGGGAGGGAACTTCTCCTTGGATCCTGGGGGGCTTTGAGAAGCTCCCTCGTGAGTTCAAAGACAAGCTGGTCCGACAAGCAAGAGAAAGAGGCGCTCCTCCTCAGGATTAGTTCCGAAATTTAATGAGGGCCTGGAGAGATCCCAGGCCACATCCAAACCCGAAGGACATCCAGAGCAAGAGAGGGTGTCCCTGCCCAGAGGAGCCAGATATAGGGGGACGGGGAAATCCGAGCAGCCAACAGGGGAAGGACTTGGGAGTGGCTCTCTGGGGGCAAGGCCTCAGAGTGACCACTGAGGAGGGGGTGGGGGAGGAGCCCCAAGCCAGGGTCCAGTTACCTGGGGACCCTGGGAGAAGGCTCTGGACAAAGGGGAAGGGTCACGAGGTGATGGACACATCACCTGGGAGGAGACGGGGATGAGTCAGGGATTTTGGGGTTTGATGGACATACAGGTGCTGATGGGAAAGCTGGGATGAAGCAAACGGATACAAAGAGGGGATATGGAGGGACAAACCATTATGAGGGGATATACAGGGCGAGCACAACTCCACAGTGATGTGTCTACATGTGGGCCCCTCTGAAGCAGGAAGTCCTTGAGGCGCTGGGCGTGTGCAGAGAAGGACACGGGAGCTGGGGAAGGGTGTGGAGCGCAAGGCCAAGGAGGAGGTGCTCAGGGTGTTTCAGCCTGGACAATGGGAGGCTCGTGAGGGACCTTCAGGCACACTTCCATAGATCCATATGTGACAGTGCTCATCACCATGGCTGTTCCCCTGCCAAACATGCCCTCATTGCCTCCAAGTGTTTTAGCCACCTGAGGAGGGGACACTTTTGACTTGGTTTGACTTGGTTTGGTAGGAGGTAAAGCCCTGCCCATTTTCTCTCTTGCCAGCAAGCACAGATGCTTCTGCACAACCTTTCCTGCCCTTTCCTTGCACTGGTTGGGATTCTGATCCACTTTGAGTTTTCCATGTCTGTCGCAGCAACAGCAAAAGCCTTGCTGGCTATTTCCTGCTTTTGCATTTCAGGGCTTTAAAGTGCCAAAAGCTCCTTTGTGCCAAGGCACAGTTGCTTGCTGATGGCAGCCAGGAAGGACTATCAAATACATAGAGTGCATCAAATAGAGTTCTGCTGAGTTAGCCCATTTTAATCTGGTCAAAGTGATTTAGAGTCGCATTGCTAACAAAGTGGATAATTTTTCCTTTTAAGAGGAGGTTACGGATCTGAGGAGAAACGAGATTATAAATGATAGGTAATGGCCTGTCCCTCATGCTTCTCTCTTGCCACAGATGACAGAGACACCAGCAGTGTCTGCCCTGGCTCCCTCTCCTCCTGGTGAACAAGCCAGAGAGGAGCAAATTGAGGAGTATGACCACAAGGCTCCATCAATGGTCACGCCTGAGCCTGAATCTCCTGAGCCAGTAAGTGCCAGTTGTAGGTGGGGCTGTTTTTAGTGCAAGGCAGAGCAGCACGTTTCTCTTTTGCATTTCTTAGCTTTCAAGAATTACAATGTCAGTTACACAAATCGATCATTGTCACCTGATAGTAGACAGGTTGGGATATTTAAATCAGAGCAAGTTGCATTACAGTTGTAGTAGCCAATGTTAATACATGAGAGCACCTTAGAATCCCATTGTAATCAAAGTCTCTCAATTTTCCTTGAAGATATGGTAGTAGATGTGAGAAGAAATGTGGTTTTAAATGATAGGTAATGGCCTGTCCCTCATGCTTCTCTCTTGCCACAGATGATAGAGACAACAGCAGTGTCTGCCCTGGCTCCCTCTGCTCCTGGTGAAGAAGCCAAAGAGGAGCAAATGGAGCAGTTTGACCACAAGGCTCCATCAGTGGTCGCACCAGAGCCTGAACCTTCGGAGCCAGTAAGTGCCAGTTTTGGGTGGTGATGTGTTTAGTGCAACACAGCACTGAAAGTTTTGCTTTTGCATTTCCGAGCTATCAAGATTTAAAAGGTCAGTTACACAAATAGATCATTGTCACCTGATAGTAGACAGGTTGGGATATTTAAATCAGAGCAAGTTGCATTACAGTTGTAGTAGTCAATTTTAATACATGAGAGCAATTTAGAATCCCATTGTAATCAAAGTCTCTCAATTTTCCTTGCAAGATATGGTGGTAGATGTGAGAAGAGATGCGGTTTTAAATGATAGGTAATGGCCTGTCCCTCATGCTTCTCTCTTGCCACAGATGATAGAGACAACAGCAGTGTCTGCCCTGGCTCCCTCTCCTCCTGGTGAACAAGCCAGAGAGGAGCAAATTGAGGAGTATGACCACAAGGCTCCATCAGTGGTCATGCCTGAGCCTGAATCTCCTGAGCCAGTAAGTGCCCGTTGTGGGTGGGGCTGTTTTTAGTGCAAGGCAGAGCAGCACGTTTCTCTTTTGCATTTCTTAGCTTTAAAGAATTACAATGTCAGTTACACAAATCGATCATTGTCACCTGATAGTAGACAGGTTGGGATATTTAAATCAGAGCAAGTTGCATTACAGTTGTAGTAGCCAATGTTAATACATGAGAGCAATTTAGAATCCCATTGTAATCAAAGTCTCTCAATTTTCCTTGCAAGATATGGTGGTAGATGTGAAAAGAAATGAGGTTATAAACGGTAGATAACAGTCTATCCCTCATGCTCGTCTCTTGCCACAGATGATCGAGACAACAGCAGTGTCTGCCCTGGCTCCCTCTGGTCCTGGTGAAGAAGCCAAAGAGGAGCAAATGGAGCAGTTTGACCACAAGGCTCCATCACGGGTCACACTAGAGCCTGAATCTTCAGAGCCAGTAAGTGCCCGTTGTGGGTGATGCTGTCTTTAGTGCAAGGCAGAGCAGCAAGTTTCTCTTTTGCATTTCTTAGCTTTCAAGACTTACAATGTCAGTTACACAAATCGATCATTGTCACCTGATAGTAGACAGGTTGGGATATTTAAATCAGAGCAAGTTGCATTACAGTTGTAGTAGCCAATGTTAATACATGAGAGCACTTTAGAATCCCATTGTAATCAAAGTCTCTCAATTTTCCTTGCAAGATATGGTGGTAGATGTGAGAAGAAATGCGGTTATAAACGATAGATAACAGTCTCTCCCTCATGCTCCTCTCTTGCCACAGATGATAGAGACAACAGCAGTGTCTGCCCTGGCTCCCTCTGCTCCTGGTGAAGAAGCCAAAGAGGAGCAAATGGAGCAGTTTGACCACAAGGCTCCATCACAGGTCACACCAGAGCCTGAATCTTCTGAGCCGGTAAGTGCCAGTTGTGGGTGTGGCTGTTTTTAGTGCAAGGCAGTGCTGAAGTTTCTGACCAGCCAGCTCTTGCTGTTGCTGGCCGAGGATGCTGAGTGCTGGAGTCCTGCCAGGACCCAGCGATTTCCTGCAGGCAGTGACCTCCAGCTAGAAATTGGCCTTGGACCTGTCATGTTTAGGCACCAAAGCCTGTTGCCTCAGGGTGAGCGTCTGGCTGCTCAACTCAGTGAAGCTCTGTCTCTTGGGCTTCTGCAGGTCCATGGCCAAGGGAGTATGAGGTAGTGCTGGAGGTCTCAGGGCTTGGTTTGTTTGCTTTCCCTTTGTGGAAACATGTGTGTGGCTGGTGAAACGGGTCTGCAGTTCCTTGAGTATTTATTCAGTTCTACAAAGTGTGCGGCTCAGCTGTCTTGTGACTTTTGATAAGCTGCAAGTAGACGAGTGTGTTGTCCATGAATCTGTGGGGGACAAGACCTGGCCAAAGAAACTAAGTTTATAATTGTGAAGCCCTCTTGTGAGGCAAAAAGCAAGGTTCTGTGGATGCATTTTTTGGTGTAGTCTGCAGCTTTGAAAAGTGCATTGCAGCCTGGAGGCGGGGCGGGGGGGGTGAAGCTGCAAGTCCTTGACTGCAGTCTTGTGTTGCTCAGAAGAGGAAGGACATTTTGAAATGGTGGATGCTGTATTTTGAGTCCAATGGGCAACTTTGTTGCTGGGCAGTCAAGAGAACCTGAACGTGGGCCCGTGCCTGGCCAGGTGGCCAAGAAGGCCAAGGGTATCCTGGCCTTTGTCATCAGCAGTGGGGCAGCAGGAGCAGGGCAGTGATCGTCCCCCTGGGCTGGGCAGGTGTGTGGTGTTTGGGAATTGAGCAGGAAATCAATGCTCTTGCATTCCAGCTGGTCCTCAAAGATTAGAGGAGCTGGGAGGGCCTGGCCTTTATTCCTGATTGCAGCCCCTTTAGCAGTGTCAGTGTGGTCGAGTCCAAGAGAACCACTCGGCCAAGCACAGATGCTGCAAGAGTGCAGTTCCCAGTGCAATGCTCTGGATCTTCTTGTATTCCATAAGGACCTAAATGCTCCAGATTCCCTGAGAGTGTGTGTCATGGTTTGACACGGGAAGAGAATTTTTTTTTAGAAGGAAGAGGTTCATCTAGTCAGGGGTCAGGTTTAGATACTGACATTGGGGTGACCAATTGAAGGTGGACACGCCTCTGAGAACACAGAGGGGTTAAAAGCGGAATTCCCAGGAAGACTCGTTCTTCTTTGGTTCCGGTCACCGCATGGTAAGGACTTCTCCCCTGCCCAGCCCGGGCTGGGTGGGGGAGGGGAGCCATGTGGCCTTTGGAGGTAGGCTCAAGGGTGGAAGGGCTGCAACTTGACTTGGCCTCCTGCAGATGGAAGGGTGGAGAAATCTGGGATGTCTCCGTTCCCCCCAGAGTCTCTCTCTCTCCCAAGAGAGAAAAAAAAGAGGCGGCGGTGGTTTTATCGGCAGTTCGCCGCAGGGAAGGAGAAGAGCGGGGAGGCTGCAAGGTGCCCAGCTGGGCTGTGGGAGCTGGAGCCTGGGCAGCGAGCTATTCTTGGGAGTTGGGACTTTTAACTCTTCCTGAGAAATGAAGGCTTTATGAAATATTATTCTTCTTGAATTTGAAGAAAAGAGAGACAGCTTGAAACCTCAGATGTTTAGAGAAGAAGGTTGGGGGCAGATGATAGAGTGGTTTTTTGGCTAGACTCTGCTTGTTTACCATAGACTGAATCACTCTTTTTTTTCAAGAGAGACTGTATTTTAGAGGGATGTATTGGTGGGCTAAGAGACCTTTTGCAGCAACTACCAGTTTTAGAGTGGACAGAGAGAGAGCTGAGGAGGGTGTGAAGATGCTCTCCATCTTCAGGAAGAAGAGAAGGCGATCTCTGTCTTTTGGACCCTTGGCCCCAGGGGAAAATGGGGGGGACTCTAGTCCCGAATTGTGATACTGGACTGTTGTTCCTAGTGGTCCTTAGCAAAGCATCCTTAAAGAGGCCCTATAAGCAGTCTCTGTCTATGCCCGGTGGTGAGAGCACTGTGACATGGAGAGGAAAGTGTCACACTGGCCGGTGTGTCTGGGCGGTGCCACGTGTGACATTGGAAACACAAAAGGTGGCAGTTGTGTTTCCTGGAGGTCTATGGTTGCAAGGGAAACTCCTCTTTTCCCCGATAGACTCAGTATTGATTATATTGAAGGGTGAAAACTTGATTAAGGATCCAAATGGGTCTCGCTAGAGTTTAGTGAAGTTGGGTAGAGGGAGGAGAAATGTTTTAAAAAGTTTTCATTTCGAATTTTGTGTGTTTTTTTTTCTTTCCTTTCTTTTCCTTTTATAGTAGTAGTAGTAGTAGTGCTTTTTCCTTTATTATTAAGTTTGGCCTGCTTTGCTCTGTCCTTGATCACATTTCACAGCATTTAATTGGTAAGTTGTATTTTCATGGGGCGCTGGCATTGTGCCAGCGTCAAACCATGACATTTTTGGTTCCCTGGCGGGGAAATCGAATTTTGAGTAAGATAAGATGGTGATAAAATGAAAGCTGTGAGATGAGATCAAAAAAAACCAAAAGCAAAGCATGAGTTTGGTTAAATGTAGTTTTGGTAATTATTTTTTGTAATCTGTGTTCTCAGAGGCGAAGGGTGGAGTGTCATGGTTTGACACGGGAAGAGAATTTTTTTTTAGAAGGAAGAGGTTCACCCAGTCAGGGGTCAAGTTTAGATACTGACACTTGGGGTGACCAATTGAAGGTGGACATGCCTTTGAGAACACAGAGGGGTTAAAAGCGGAATTCCCAGGAAGACTCGTCCTTCTTTGGTTCCGGTCATCGCATGATACGGACCTCTCCCCCCCAGCCCGGGCTGGGTGGGGGAGGGGAGCCATGCGGCCTGCACAGGTAGGCCAGGAGGTAAAGGATTGGAACCGACTGGGTCAGCTCCTGCAGATGGAAGGGTAGAGAAATCTGGGATGTCTTCGTTCCTCCCCAGAGTCTCTCTCTCTCTCAAGAGAAAAAAAAAGACGGCGGTGATTTTATCGGCAGTTCGCCGCAGGGAAGGAGAAGAGCGGGGAGGCTGCAAGGTGCCCAGCCGGGCTGTGGGAGCTGGAGCCTGGGCAGCGAGCTATTCTTGGGAGTTGGGACTTTTAACTCTTCCTGAGAAATGAAGGCTTTATGAAATATTATTCTTCTTGAATTTGAAGAAAAGAGAGACAGCTTGAAACTTCAGATGTTTAGAGAAGAAGGTTGGGGGCAGATGATAGAGTGGTTTTTTGGCTAGACTCTGCTTGTTTACCATAGACTGAACCACTCTTTTTTTTCAAGAGGGACTGCATTTTAGGGGGATGCATTGGTGGGCCAAGAGACCTTCTGCAGCAACTACCAGTTTTGGAGTGGACAGAGAGAGAGCTGAGGAGGGTGTGAGGATGCCCTCCATCTTCAGGAAGAAGAGAAGGCGATCTCTGTCTTTTGGACCCTCGGCCCCAGGGGAAAATGGGGGGGACTCTAGTCCCGAATTGTGATACTGGACTGTTGTTCCTGGTGGTCCTTGGCAAAGCATCCTTAAAGGGGCCCTATAAGCAGTCTCTGTCCATGCCCGGTGGTGAGAGCACTGTGACATGGAGAGGAAAGTGTCACACTGGCCGGTGTGTCTGGGCGGTGCCACGTGTGACATTGGAAACACAAAAGGTGACAGTTGTGTTTCCTGGGGGTCTATGGTTGCAAGGGGGACTCCTCTCTTCCCCGATGGACTCAGTATTGATTATATTGAAGGGTGAAAACTTGATTAAGGATCCAAATGGGTCTCGCTGGGGTTTGGTGGAGTTGGGTGGAGGGAGGAGAAATGTTTTGGAAGGTTTTCATTTCGAATTTTGTGTGTTTTTTTTTCTTTCCTTTCTTTTCCTTTTATAGTAGTAGTAGTAGTAGTGTAATAAAGCTTTTTCCTTTGTTATTAAGTTTAGTCTGCTTTGCTCTGTCCTTGATCACATTTCACAGCATTTGATTGGTAAGTTGTATTTTCATGGGGCGCTGGCATTGTGCCAGCGTCAAACCATGACAGGGGCTGAAGAAACTGAAGGGGGCTGGGGGTTTGCCGAGAGCATGGCGGGGCTGAGGGGATGGAGGGGCCGGCAGGGAGCACAGAGGGCTCCGGGACTGCAGCTCTGCCAGGCCTTGGAACCAATTCCAGAGCCTCCGCTTTTGCCACAGCTGCACTGAAGACCTTGAGGACAGCCGGAGGCTGACGGGAGCCAGCGGGGAGAAGCTGAAGGCCAGCAGCAAGAGCAGGGATGGGGGACCTGCTGCTGCCACCCTGGAGAGAGCCCGGGTGAGGCCCAGGCCCGGGGAGGCAGGGCGGGGCTGAGGGTGGCGGGGTGAGGCCGTGGGCAGTGCCCGGCCTCAGCGCAGCTGCCCCGGCTGGCACAGGGGCTGTCCTTGGGCAAGGCGGCTGTGCCGGCAGGGCCCGGGAGCTGTGCCGGCTGTGCCGGGCCTGGCCCGCTCGGCTGCTTCTTCTCTCTAACCCTCCTGGGGTTAGATCGTCTCTTCCCTCATGGAAGTGCAGCTGCTGCCAAGGAAATGTCCCCATACTGACTCAGTGTTCCCTTTGCTTCCTACGTGTGTCGTCTGCTGTCCCTGTCCAGGAGAGCTGCTCTGCATGGGAGGAAGAGACCGAGGGAGAGGCTTTGGAGATGGGGCAGCTGGGATCTCTCTGCTTGGAGTTCTGTTTGAAGATGTATGGACTGGCACAGAGACAGGGATTATTATATAGATATGTACATATGTAGGCTGCTGTTTGTATAGGAATATTTCTATATGTCTATTATATTTATGGATGTATGCTATTGTATAGATATAGATATGTTTCATGTGTATATATGTATCTAAGCGTACATGTAAGCTGTTATGTCTGTGTTTAGTTCTATTTCCTATGTATACAGTTGTGTTGCTATCTATGTCTATTGATGCAGTCATACATATATGGCTCTGTGTGTAATTATTTTTACCTATGTAGCCAGATGTATAGCTGTATATTTGTGTTGATGCATTTGTATGGATATTTAGCTTGGCACAGTGATATTTGTATATTTCTAGATAGGTTTGTGTTATATCTATATTGTATATAATATGCAATATTTAATTTATATTTCTATCTGTAGATTCTTACAGTTATATATGTATGTATATATATTTTTCTGTATATATGTATTTAGTTCTACCTAAACATGTATGGAGATGTGTAATTCTATTAGTTGAGTTCTTGGTACAAGGTTACTTGGGGTAGGAATGCATATTTCTGTATTTCTATATGGGCTGTACACTTGTAGTAATATGTAATAAATGAAATTGTTAAAGCTAATTAATCTTTGTGTATAGTGAGTTGTTGTAGACGTTGGCGATAAATTAAGTTTTATTAACTGAATTTGGTATTTTTACCTAGACTGGTTGTTATAATCTAATAAATTCCTGGTTTTAACCTTAATTGAGATTTGTATAGATCTGTATTGTCAGCACAGGTGTAGCAATTTGTAATAAATGATATTTTCCAACTGAAATTGATTCTCATGCATTTGTCAATTGGCAGTGCGGCTGTAGCAATCTGCAGGAAATGCCATTTGTCAGTTGCACTGGGTGTTTTGTGATTTCTGCTACGCAAAGCCATGAGCAGATGTAAATGCTGGAGGATTTTGGCCATGAAAATCTCTGGCCAAGCCCAGGACTTGCACTCAGGCTGGGCAAGGGAAGCACAGATTTGGGATGGCAGCAGAGCCACACGTTGGCTCAGAACTCGCTGCAAAGGCCTGCTGAGGAAACTCCGGGACTCCACTGAGAGTAGAACTCCAAGCAGGAGCCACCTGGGCAGCAGAAATCATTCACAATGAAAAAAAGAGAGAAAATGAGGCAAAGCAGACGTGCGGATACTCTGAGAGTCTGATAAAATGCTCTCAATCACCGCTGCCTAGGCACATCTTCTGCAAAAATATTTTGTTAAAAACTGGATACCTCCCATGAAATGCAGATTGCATTTTCGCCTTCACTTACCTTGCTGTGTGAGTGGAGACACTCTCTCCTTTTCACTGAGAATTTTTGCCCTTCAGCACCTGACATTAAATCAAAGATTATGTACTACCACTTGGCACCCTAAATGAAAACAGCCCTGCCCTTGTGACAGTGTTTGCAAAGTCTTCCCTCCTCCTGTCCCCACATCTCACAAATGGAACCATCCCCTTCCTGTCCAAAGTGTGCCTGAGGTGAGTGAGGGCTCCAGGAGCTCAGGAGGCTGCAAGAGCTCTGCAGGTGGAAGGTTTTGCAAAGCTTCCTGAGCATCAGTAAACTCTGGCTTTGCCAGTCTTCCCCTGGAATATTGTTCTTCTGAAGAAAGATCTTGGAGGACACTGTGCCTCCAGCTCAAGTAAAGTTTGTTTTCTTCAAGTCTTGAATAGAGGAAAATGAAAATTGTGATTGTTAGAATGAAATTTGGAGTTTGGTGCAGCTGGGTTTGCTCCATTATTTGCTGTGGTAAGTAGGGTAAAAGCTTTAAATTCCCAGCAGAAGCTGACTACCAGCCCACACAGACCTGAATGAGGCACAGGTGTGCCTGCTGCACACTGGTCCAAGGGAAAAGCTGGAGCAAAGTCCCCTTTTATCACAGATGGAGCCTGTCTGTACTGTTGTCTCCAGGGCTGTCTGTGGTAAGACACGGCAATCCAGCCAGAAACTGTGGATATGAGCAACCTGCTTCTCCAGAGTGAGGGACGAGGCCAGCCCGAAAGCCTGAAAGGTGTTGTGGGTGCTGGAGAAGGCCAGGCTGTCCTTGTGCAGGGATGGCCTTCAAAGGGGACCTCACACCTTGTGCTGCTGACAAAGGGCGGCTGGTGGCCTTCCACAAAATACTTCTTTTGTGCAGCTCTGAAATGTTCCAGCCAGCAACAATTCCTGCTGCTCACACCAGCCCCTTTGCAAGCAGGAGGAATTTGTGGAAGCAGCCTGACAGCTTAGTGGCAGGAGAATAAAATACTCAGGTGAGTGTTATCAACTCTCAGCCAGAAGCTGCATCCTCAGCCCCTTATCTCTCCCAGTTGTCTCAGATGTGGTAGAAGCGGCAGGAAATCACTGATTCTGGAAGGGAAAGCAGAAGGAGGAGAGGCAGTGGCTGCTCCCTGGGGCCTTGGGAGCAGCGAGAGCTATCCAAAATAGGATCTCTGCTGAGTTATGGAGATAGAGTGACCAACCAGCAATGCTCTGTTTGAGCCATCTGTGAATGTGAGCATGGAAATCTGACCTTGTAAAACAGAGAAAAAGGGGTCCATAGGTATTTACCACAACTTGGAGGGGCTCTGAGTCACCTGCTCCAGTGGAAGGTGTTCCTACCCATGGCAGAGGGGTTGGATCTAGAGGGTCTTTAAGATCCCTTCCAACTCAAGCCCCTCTGTGAGTCTGAATTACAAACCCACAATGACAAAGAGAACACAGCAAACCTGGGTCCCGCTACATTATTGGAGGCTGCCGTAGTCACTTGTGCCACCTGGAGACTGGTTTGTATCTGTAGAAGTTTTCACGGTCCCACAGTATTTGGGTGTGACTTTCCTGGTTGAGGGCCCCAAAAGATGCCAGAAGAGATTATTTATTTGCAAGCTGAGAATTGGTTAAGCTGCCTGTCAACCTGATGGGAGAAGTGTACTCATGTTATTGCAGTGTTTACCCTGGACAGGCTAGATAATCTGTTTGCTATACATCCTGGAGGGGGCTTTGTCGTTAAGAATGAAAAGCAAAAAGACATTTCTCTTCAGAAGAGTCTTGAAAGAGCTTTTTGTATTATCAGAAGCAGCTACACTGATACTGGCCAATGTGGGAAATGGATTTGTAGAGAGTTTTCAGGGCCTTGACAGAAGGCCCACACAGTATGTATCTGTATGCAATCTTCAGATAAGAAATGCTGATTCAGAAATGCTATGGAGTAGGATAGATATTGTTGAGAGAGAAATGGAGCTAGAAGAAAGTTTCATAGGATGGTCTTGTAAATAAGACTAGATACTTTGGAGAAACAGAACTATGAAAGATGTATTGTAGTAGGATCCACGAGGGGTATTTTTACATGATTTGCTTTAAGGCATCTACAGCAAAAAGCTGATAGGCTAAGAAATGCTTCTAGTGTATTGTAATTAGGAAATAGCTTCTGATTGTGATGGCATGAATTCTAACATCTGTATTGTCTCACCCTTCTCATGAGACTTAAAATAGAATATAAGTTTTTAAAACGCCTCTCAGTTCCCCATCTCTGAATCAGGAAAAAAATATTGTCCAACAAATTTGTGTTCTCGTGTCAGGAGCAAATAACGAACAGTCTAACACACCTTGGTAAAACAGTTCATAGTACAGGTATGCTGGGCATAGGGCCAGACGTCACTGTGATTTCTCATGTATCCTGGCTGTGCAATTGGAATTTGGTAACACCTAAGGGTGCTCTCACAGGAATTGGAGGAGCTGCCTTGTCTGCAAAGTGAATTCAGGACTACTGTTACAGGTCCCGAGGGAAGGACAGCAATCATCCGTCCCCTTGTGGTGCAGAAGCCTATCACAGTATGGGGAAGAGATGTGTTGTCTGAGGGGGGAGCGAAGATAGAAGGGGGTTTTTGATGAAAACCACAGCAACACCTGCCACTCTGAAATTATCATAGAAAACCAATCAGCCGATTTGGATTAATCAATGGCCTCTTACACCAAAAAAATTGAATATTTTCCAAAAATTAGTAAGCGAACAACTACAAGAAGACCACATCAAACCTACAACCAGTCTCTGCAATTCCCCAGCTTTTGTCATTCATAAGTAAACTTCTGATTCCTGGAGATTGCTCCACGACCTGAGGAAGATCAATGAGATCATAGAGGACATGGGGCCTCTGCAACCTGGTCTTCCCTCTCTTTCAATGATTCTAAGACACTAGCCTCTTGCCATCTGTGGATGCTGACAGAGAGAGAAACAGATAACTTTCCCAGGCATCATCCTAGGGAAGTTGTGAGAACACTCAGAGAAATAATTAAAACAATTCTTAACTGCTGCACCTGGTGTTTGTGAACATGCGGAATGTTTGTATGTGATGCTTATGGAAAGATATTTTACCAGAAGATGTCGTTCCTAATTAATCAATGGTGTGAGGGGTATTGTTTAAGAGCCAATCAGGTTCTGAGTGAACTATCCTGCCTATAAATATATGAAGTTCCTAATAAAAATTGCTTTATGCCTTCTGATCATAGGAGTCAATGTCACCGTTCTTCAGCCATTCCTAACTCAATGGCGACAGCGTACCACAGGGAAACCTAGTCTTAAGTAAGAGCCATGTGTAAGATTTCATGGTGTCAGTTTATTGATTTGAGCATAATGCAAATAATAATAGAATAAGGGGTGGATAATGTCTTAGGTTGCAAAATGTCTCTGGGAGTATGTATTCTATTGCCATCTGTTAGAGGTAGGGCAATTATCTTCTGCTAATTGGGCCACCCGTTAAAACCAGGTGGGACAGTTTTCTTTATTTCTTACACAACCAGTCCTCCCTCCGGAAAATATTTTCTCTTAGCAGGCCATTGAATCTCACTGCATGACTGATGAAATTACGTCATCCCATTGTGAGACGCTCTACCCAGGGGGAGGAGCCAAGCATTCCTACCTAGATATAATATGAGATTTGCAACACCACAGCAGCCTTTTCCAACTAGATTCCCAGAAGAGCAGTTTTCTTTTCCCCTGGATTGCCAGAAGAAGACCGAGCCCATCTACACCACCACTGGACCTTCAGAGGAAGACTACACCCTGTATCAGGATCACTGTTTCAAGAGAACCACAGCTGTCACACCAAGACTAAAGTCACCATGTAATCAGAATGCTACCAACTCCCCGACCAACAGAGTGTCAGGTCATGTTCTGACTCTGTCAGTAGATTTTTTTTGTACTGTTGCATTTGTATTTTAATTTTCCTAATAAAGAACTACTATTCCTCTCCCATATCTTTGCCTGAGAGCCCCTTTATTTCAAAATTATACTAATTCAGAGAGAAGGAGTTTGCATTTTCCATTTCAAGGGAGGCTCCTGCCTTCCTTAGCAGACACCTGTCTTTTCAAACAAAACACAGGGCCATGACATTCCACAAGAGGAATCACTGGTGTACATTTCATGGACCTCTCTCAATCCTATTAAAGTATTGTAGTCCTGGTTTAAAATAGACAGGTATGAAACAACTTTGAGAGACAGAGACTAAAATGGCTTGTGGATTTTTTTTTATTACATAAAAATTAAAAACTGCAATAAAAAAGAGTGAAATAAATAAGTGCTTTCGTATATGAATAATTAGAGAAACAGAAGTTTGAAGATATGAATGCACATTTTCATAAAAATATGAAATTACAAATAAAAAATATATACATCGAACTACAATAAAAAGGTCGGTAAGATTGTACTTTATTTAGATTGTAATTTATTTAGATTTTTTTGCATTGCTGAAGTATTTTCTTTGTAAAGAGAAGCCGGTATTTTGATGAAGAAATCACAACTGACAATTAAATTTCCTTACTTTTTCTGGTGCTGAGTAAGACATCCTGGCTGGAAGGTCTGACTGAAGGCAAAGAACTGGCTCTGTGTGGTCTGGAACTGAAGGATGTGTTGACTGAAGACCCAGTACCAGCTCTAGTCCCTGTCATACTGGAGGACATGTTGCTTGAAGGCACGGTAAGAGCTCTGTTTCCTCTCATACGGGAGGATGCATCCACTGATGACCCAGTATTGGTTCTGGTTGGTATCGGGTTGATGACTCTGTCCATTGATGACCCAAAACCTGCTCTGCCTGGCATCACACTGGAGGGTGTGCTGGTTTCAGACACACTATAGAATCTGCCTGGTGTCACACTGGAGGGTACGTTGGTGTCAGAGGCACTGTAGGTTCTGTGTGCTGCCACAGCAGCAGGTACGTTGGCTCCAGATACAGAATGGGCTCTGTGGCTAGGCACTCTCCAGCGTCCTGGAATAAACAAAAGAATAAAAAACAAATCAAGAGAGAATCTACGTTTGCTGTTAAATACCTCACATACCAAAGGGTGTGTATGTGAAGTACTTCTAAATGTTTGCTCCTTAAGTGCTTATTTGAAACACACTGCACCTGATTATTAGACATAAATCTTTAATAGACAAAGGACATTAGCACAAGTATCCTTCCCTAGGAAGTGTTGGCATAACATTTATTTGAAGTGCTACAAGTACTTACTTACAGACATCTTTTACCTCTTATCATATTAAATCCAAAGCTATGTTTTTTAATCAAGGAAACAAACCTATTCTGCAGTCTCCCTAACAAAAAATTTAATGCCGTTTAGCTACCCCACCCCTTTTTCTTCTGAAAAATGTCTCAAAACATTTCTGTTTGCTCTAGATTTAATGATCCTGTATGTCTACAATTAAGTGTTGTTGTATTTGGCTGTAGAATCTGTGCAGCATGGAGATGCTGCCTAGGAACCCACATCCAAGGGACTACAATTGCTTGAAAAGCAGATTTACCATCAGCAGTAGAAATAGGAGCAGTAGGTCTACCAGCGGCTTGTGGTGAAACGTAAGGCTGAAAAATATCTGTTGAGTAAAAGTAAGTTTTAAAAACCAAGAAATGCACGGAATGGAAGTAGTTATAGTTGAAAGGAAAGGCTATTACAAAATGTTAATGGTTTATAACAGAAAGAACGGAAAAGGCCTTTGGCTATTAAAAAAAAAAAAAAAAGAAAGAAAGAAAAGAAAGAAAGAATGCAATTAAAAGGAGTAATAAAATAAAAAATTCAAAAATCAAACACCTGCCCACCTGAACCACTCCCCAAAACCAAAAGAGTCCAAGCAACCAAGAATCCAAACCCAAATTAAAACCACAAGGACATCCAAACTCACAAGGACATTGGAACCAACAGAAAAACCATTCCAGTAATAATTTTAAACTCTGTGTAAGCTTTTTCTATCCCTTTCCCATCTTTAAAATGTATCACAACATTTCTGTTTGCACTATTTTAATGCTCCATTATGTTTTTAATTAATTGTTGCTGTATTTGCCTACAGAAGCTGTGCAGCATGAAGGGAGATGCTGGCTAGGAACCCACATCCCAGTGACAGTAATTGTGTAAAAATCAGACTTACCAGCAGGAGCAGGAACAGGAGTAGCAGGTGTACGGGGCGCTTTGGGTGCAACACTAATCCGAAAAATATCTGTTCAGAGATAGTAAATTTATTTCAGAGGAAGTAAATTTTAAAATGTGAGGAAATGCACAGAGCTGCAATGGTTATGTTTGCAAGAAAAGATGAATAAAAAAAGTTAATGCTTTATAACATAATGAAAGCAAGAAGCCTTTTGGGGAAAAAGAAAGAAAATAAGAAAAAAACTAAAATTCAAATATTAAACACCCATCCACTATTGCTGCTCTGCAAAACCAAAAATACTCAACTAACCAAGCAAACAAACAAAACAAAACCCAAAAAAAGCAAATGGGGACTAATTAAAAAAATACTACACTAGTAATTTTAATCCCTGTGTTTGCTTTCAGCACCACCATTCTCTTCTGATAGATGTCTCAGAATATTTCTGTTAGCACTAGTTTTAATGCTCCAGTATATGTTGACAATTAAAGATTGTGGTATTTGCCTACAGAAGCTGTGCAGTGTGAAGGGAGGTGCTGGCTGGGGACCCAAGTGACTGTAATTGTTTGAAAAGCAGATTCCCATCAGGAGCAGGAGGTGCAGCAGCTCCTTTGGGCACAAAGCGAGGTCCAAAAGAGTCTGTTCAGGGAAAGTAAATTTACTTTCCAGAGTTTACTTTTTCAAAAGAAAAAGTTGAAAAAATGCCAGGAAATGCAGAGAACTGAAGGGGTTATGGTTGCAAGGAAAGGCTATTTCAGAAACGTTAGTGGTTTATAACTGAAAGAAAAGAAAAAAGCCTTTTGATAAAAAGAGGGGAGGGGAAGGGAAGGGAAGGGAAGGGAAGGGAAGGGAAGGGAAGGGAAGGGAAGGGAAGGGAAGGGAAGGGAAGGGAAGGGAAGGGAAGGGAAGGGAAGGGAAGGGAAGGGAAGGGAAGGGAAGGGAAGGGAAGGGAAGGGAAGGGAAGGGAAGGGAAGGGAAGGGAAGGGAAGGGAAGGGAAGGGAAGGGAAGGGAAGGGAAGGGAAGGGAAGGGAAGGGAAGGGAAGGGAAGGGAAGGGAAGGGAAGGGAAGGGAAGGGAAGGGAAGGGAAGGGAAGGGAAGGGAAGGGAAGGGAAGGGAAGGGAAGGGAAGGGAAGGGAAGGGAAGGGAAGGGAAGGGAAGGGAAGGGAAGGGAAGGGAAGGGAAGGGAAGGGAAGGGAAGGGAAGGGAAGGGAAGGGAAGGTGGGAGAGAAGCTGGAAGGCACAAAGGAAGGAAGGAAATTAAAAATTACAATTAAAAAAAAAATCAAAAAACAAAACACACACCAAACATACACCCCAAAAAAATCCAACCTACCAAGCAAATTAAAACTTAGAATATCTAAGCAAGTGGGGACTAATAAAAAAAAAAGATAACAGCATTCATTTTAATCCCTTTGTTTTAATCCCTGTATTAGCTTTCACCATCCACTCTCTCTTCTGAAAAATAGCTCAGAATGTTTGTGTTTGCACTGGTTGTATGGCTCCATTATGCTGACATGTAAATATTGCTGATTTTGCCTAGAGAAGCCGTGCAGCATGAAGGGAGATGCTGGCTAGGAACCCACATCCAAGTGACTGAAATTGCTTGAAAAGCAGACTTACCATCACTGTCACCAGCATGTGCAGGAGGTGTTCCGGCTAGTTGGTGTCCAATTCGACCCCAGAAAGATTCTATGAAGAGAAAGTAATTTTCAATCTAAAAAATGTTTTTGTTTTATAAATCAAGGAATTGCACAGCACTGAAATGGTGTGGTGGCAAGGAAAGGCCATTACAAGTATTGGTTTATAACATAAAGGAAGGAAAAAGTCTTTGGTAAAAAAGAACAATAACAACAACAACAACAACACAACAACAAAAAACCCAAAAGAAAAACCCAAAAAAACCAAAGGAAAGAAAGAAATTTAAAATAGTAAAAAAAAAACAACCAAAAAAAACCAAACCAAAAAACATGCACCCACCCACAACCACTAGTCTCCAAAACCAAAAGAATCCAAACAACCCACCAACCAAACCCAAATGAAAACCAAATATGTCCAAGCAAATGGAGACCAATAAGAAAAAACCCTATAATAGTAATTTTATTTCCTGTGTTAGCTTTCCCCATCCTCTTTCTCTTCTGAGAACATCTCACAACTTTGCTGTTAGCACCAGTTTTACTGCTTCATAGCATTTGCAATTAAGGATTATTGTATTTGCCTACAGAAGCTGTGCAGCATGAGGGAGATGCTGCCTAGGAACCCACATCGGAATTGCTTGACAAGCAGACTTACCATCACGAGCATGAGCAGGTGCAGGAGGTGCACGAGCTGCTTGGGATGAAACAGGAAGCCAGAAAGAGTCTGTTCAGTGAAAGTAAAATCACTTCAGAGGAGGTAAATTTTAAAAAGCAAGGAAATGCACAGAACTGGAAGGGTTATGTTTGCAAGAAATGGCATATTCAAAATGTTAGCAGTAGTGTAATTGCTCCATTATGTTTACAATGAAGTATTGTTATATTGTCTGCAGAAGCTCTGTGGCATGAAGGGAGAGGCTGGCTCTGAATGCACATCCAATACTGTGGACAATAATTGCTTGACAAGCACACTTACCATCAGGACCAGGAGTACGAGGTGTAGCAGCTTCTTGGGGTTCAATGCGACGTTGAAAGGAATCTGTTCAGAGAAAGTACATTTACTTCAGTGTCTTAGGGTATCACATAAGATGTAACCCAGAGGTATGTATTCTATTACCATCTACATCAGCTGTTAAGAGAAATGGGGCAGTATTCTTTATCCTCTCCATGACTCAGTCCTGACGACTCCTTCCAGAGGCCTGTGTCTGCCAATGGGCCATCAAGGCCTCACTGCATCACCCATAAAATTCCATCATCCCATTGTGAGATGCTCTGCCCAATGGGGAGAGTCAAGCATTTGTACCTGGATATAATCTGAGAGCTGGAACACCAGAACAACCTTACCAACTGGATTTCCAGAGGACAAGAGCTGCATAACTACCTCTGGATCTTCAGAGGAAGACCAGACCCTTCTACAGGATCACTACTTCAGCAGAAACACATCTATCACTTCAGCAGGACTGCAGCCACCATTTTATCAGACTGCTACCACCACCCTGACCAACAGGGTGTCAGGTTGTATCCTGACTCTTTAGGCCAGTGTTTTCTGCCTTTATTTTAATTGTCCTATGAAATACTAGTTCTGACTTGGAATCTCGCACTGGTTAGTTTTCAAACTAGGACACAGTACAAGGTACCAGCTGATTTGGGTTCAAAGTGACACCAAAAAGACTCTGATCAGTGAAAGTAAATTTACTTCAGAGGAAGTAATTTAAAAAAAAATGGAATGCAAAGAAATGCATTAAGTATTGTTGTATATGCCTACAGAAACTGTGCAGCATGAAGGGAGATGCTGGCTCTGAACCCATGTCAGACTGACCGCAGTTGCTTGAAATGCAGACTTACCATCAGCAGGAAAAGGAGGAGCAGTGGGTTTACCAGCTGCTCGGAGTGAAAAAAGAGGCTGAAAAGTACCTGTTCACAGAAAGTAAATTTACGTCAAAGAAGGTAAATAAAAAAAAAAAAAAAAGGAAATGCAAAGAACTGAAATGGTTATGGTTGAAAGAAAAAACCTTTAAAAAAAGTTAATGGTTTATAACATAATGAAAGGAAGAAGTTTTCAGTTAAAAATATAAACAGAAAGAAGAAATAAAAGAAAAAAATTAAAAACAAAAACCCACCCACCCCCACCACTCCCCAAAACCAAAAAATTCAACCAACCAAGCAAGCAAATCTAAAATAAAATCAAATAAAATCAAAAATATCCAAGCAATTAGGGACCAATAGAAAAAAAAATTACAGTACTCACCATCCCCTTTCTCTTCTGAAAAAAGTATCACAACATTTCTGTTTGCACTAGTTTATTTGCTCCATTACGTTTAAAATCGAGTATTGTATTTGCCTACAGAAGCTGTGCAGCATGGAGGGAGATGCTGCCTAGGAACCCCCATCCAATAGACTATAATTGCTTGAAAAACAGACTTACCATCAGGAGCAGGAGCTGGAGCTGGAGCAGGAGCTGGAGCTGGAGCTGGAGCAGGAGCAGGAGCAGGAGGGGCAATAGGTCTACCAGCTGCTTGGGGTGAAACATGAGGCTGAAAAATAGCTGTTGAGTAAAAGTAAGATTTAAAAACCAAGGAAATGCACAGACTGGAAATGGTTATGGTTGAAAGAAAAGGCTGTCACAAAATGTTAATGGTTTATAGCAGAAAGAAAGGAAAAACACTTTTATTATTAAAAAAAAAAAAAAGAAAGAAAACAATTAAAAGACATAATAAAAGGAAAAAATCAAAAAGCAAACACCCATATACTCACCTCAACCACTCCCCAAAACCAAAAACCTACAAGCAACCAAGCATCCAAAACAAGAAACCAAACTAAAAAAAAAATAATAAAAACAAAACCAAAACAACAAAAACAACAACAAAACAACACCACAAGGAAATAGGGGACAATAGGAAAAACAATTCCAGAAATAATTTAAATCCCTGTCTTAGCTTTCATCATCCCCTTTCTCTCCTTTAAAAAGATACATAACATTTCTGTTTTCACTATTTTAATGCTTCATTATGTTTTCAATAATTGTTGTTGTATTTGCCTTTGTATTTGCATCTATACGGGGTGCTTTCAGTGCAACGCTAACCGAAAATATCTGTTCAGAGATATTAAATTTACTTCAGAGGAGGTAAATTTTAAAAAGCAAGTAAATGCACAGAACTGAAATGGTTATATTTACAAGAAAATATGATTAAAAAACGTTAATGCTTTATAATATAATGAAAGGAAGAAGCCTTTGGAAGAAAAGAAAAAGGTAGAAAATAACAAAAAATCATTTAAAAAGTCAAAAACCAAAAACCCACCCACCCATCCACTACTGCTACTCCACAAAACCAAAAAAAAATCCAACCAACCAAAGCAAAACTCAAAAATACCCATGCAAATGGGGGCCAATTAAAAAACCCCACAATATTCACAGAATTCGCAGTATTCATAGAATGACTAGGTTGGAAAAGACCTTAAAGATCATCGAGTCCAACCCAAGCCTTAACACGTCAACTAAAACATAGCACTGCGTGCCACATCCAGTCTTCTTTTAAACACATCCAGGGATGGTGACTTCATCACCTCCCTGGGCAGGTCATTACAGAACTTTACCACCCTTTCTATAAAAATATTCTTCCCTATATCCAACCCATATTTCCCTTGGTGCAGCTTGTGACTGTGTCCTCTGGTTCTGTCAGTGCTGCCTGGAGAAAGAGACCAACCCCCACGTAACTATGACCACGTTTCAGGGAGTTGAAGAGAGTAATAAGGTCACCTCTGAGTCTCCTTTTCTCCAGGCCAAGCACCCCCATCTTCCTCAGTCATTCCTCACAGGACTTGTGTTCCAAGCCCCTCACCAGCCTCATTGCCCTCCTCTGGATGGGCTCAAGCATCTCAATGTCCTTCCCAAACTGAGGGCCCAGAACTGGACACAGCACTCAAGGTGCAGCCTCACCATTGCTGAGTACAGGGGAAGGATAACATCCCTGCTCCTGATGGCCAGGATGCTGTTGGCATCCTGATAGAGGCCAGGATGCCATTGGCCATCTTGGCCATCAGGGCACACTGCTGGCTTATGTTGAGCCAGCTCTCAACACCCCCAGGTCGTTTTCCACCTGAGCCCTGTCCAGTTACACTGTCCCCAGCCTATAACATTGTAGGAGTTATTGTGGCCACAATGCAGGACTTGGCACTTGGACTTATTCAACTTCATCCTCTTGTACTCTGCCCATCCATTCGACCATTCCAGGTCTCTCTGCAGAGCTCTCCTACCCTCCAACAGATTGACACAAACTCCCAGCTTAGTGTCATACACAAACTTACTAATGAAAGACTCGATCCCCTCCTCTATGTCATTAATAAAGATATTAAACAGGACTGGTTCCAGCACAGAGCCCTGAGGGACACCACTGGTGCCTGTCCCCAGCTGGATGCAGCACTGTTCACCACCACTCTTTGGGCTGGCCATCCAGCCAGTTCTGAGCCCAGCACAGAGTGCTCCTGTCCCAGCTGTGGGGGCTGCAGCTTTTCCAGGAGTTTGCTGTGGGAGACAGAGCTGGAGTCCAAATACACAACATCCACAGCCTTTCCTGCATCCATCAAGTGGGTCATTTGGTCATAAAAGGAGATCAGGTTGGTCAGACACAACCTACCCCTCCTAAACCCCTGCTAGCTGTGTCTGACACCCTGGCCATCCTGTAAGCGCTGTGGGATGACACTCAGTGTAAACTGTTCCATCACCTTACCGGGTACTGAGGTCAGGCTAAACGGCCTATAATTAACAGGATCTTCCTTCCCCCCCCTTTTTATGAATAGGTGTCACATTGGCCAGCTTCCAGTCATCTAGAACCTTACCAGTGAGCCAGGACTGCTGGTAAATGATGGAGAGTGGCTTCACAAGCTCATCTGCCATCTCTCTCATCACCCTGGGGTGGATCCCATCCAGGCCCATAGATTTATGAACATCCAAGCATCTCAGCAATACTGTGACTGCCTCCTCCTGGATAACAGGGGGCTCATTCTGCTCCCTGACACCATCTACCAACTCAGGAGGACAGTTGTCCTGAAAGCAAGTCTTCCAACTAAAATCTGAGGCAAAGAAGACATTAAGCACTTCTGCCTTCTCCTCATCTGCAGTTACTAAGTTCCCTTCTGCATCTAATAAAGAACAAAGGTTGTTCTTACTCTTCCTTTTACCATTACTGTATTTATAAAACCATTTTTTATCATCCTTTACAAATGTTGCCATTTTAAGTTCAAACAGAGCTTTGGCCTCCCTAACTTTTTTCCTACATACTCTAGGAGTCCCCTTAAATGCCTCCTGAGAAACCTCCTTCCAAAAATAATGCATCACTTTTTTATTCCTAAGCTCCTCCAAAACCTCCTTGCCCATCCAGGTTGGGTGTTTGCCTTGTCGTCTTATCTCTCAGCACACAGGGACAGTCTGTTCCTGTGCCCTCGAGATCTCTGTTTTGAAGCACGCCCACCCTTCCTGAACTCCTTTGTTTTTAAGAACTGCTTCCCAAGGAACTCTCTGAATAAGTCTCCTGAGTAGGCTGAAGTGTGCCCTCTAGAAGTCCAGTGTGAAAGTCATATTAATGTTCCTTCTGATTTCACCAAATAGTGAGAATTCTATAATTTCATGATCACTGTGTCCTAAGCGGCCTCCATTTCCCACCAGCCCATCTCTATTTGCAAATAACAAATCTAACATAGTCCCTTCCCTGGTGGGCTCACCCACCAGCTGTGACAAAAAATTGTCCTCCACAAACTGTAAAAATTCCCTGCACTGCCTTTTTTCAGCTGTATTGAGTTCCCAGCAGATGTCTGGAAGGTTGAAATTGCCAGCAAGAACAATGGCTGATGATCCAGAAACATGCTCAGGTTGCTTGTAGAATGAGTTCTCCACCACTTCTTCCTGACTGGGTGGACAATAACAGACTCACAGTAGGATATCAGTTTTGTTGGCCTTCCCCTTAATTCTTACTCATAGGCAACTTCATCGTCATTAGTTTCAATACCTATGGCATCCAAAGCCTTGCAAATATCAAGGGTTACCCCTCCACCTCTTCTGCCTTTCCTGTCTCTTCTGAAGAACTTGTATCCATCCAGTGCAGAATTCCAGCCATGTGAGTCACCCCACCACACTTCTGTGATGGCAATTACATCATAGCTCTGCTCTTGGACCATGGCCTCCAGCTCTTCTTGTTTGTTACCCATGCTGCGTGCACTAGGTAACAATGCACCTCAGCTGGGCAGCTGATTTCACTCCTATCTCAGGTTTACCAGCCTTGGGCTGGCTTCCAGACAGTCCAATTGCATCCTCTTCCCCCTTCAAACCTTGTTCAAAGTCCTCTCAACAAGTTCTGCCAGTTCACAAGCTAAAAACCTGCTACCCTTACCAGAGAGATGGAGCCCATCTCGTTCCAGTAGAGCAGGTGTTGTAAAAGTTGCCCCATGATCAAAGAATCCAAAATTCTCCTTATGGCAGCAAGGCAGCAACCCTTGAGCCACTTCCTGATAACGTGAGATCTCCTATTCCTTTCACGGTTTCTCGCAGCCACCAAAGGGACTGAGGAAAAGACTACCTGTAGCCCTGTACAACTACTTGTCCCAGTGCCCTAAAGCCCCTTTTAATTGCCCTGACACTCCTCTTTTCAATCTCATCACTGCCAGCCTGAGGTATCAGTAGTGGGTAATAACCAGAGAGCTGAATCAGCCCAGGCAGTCTCTCAGTGATATCCCATACCCAGGCCCCAGGGAGGCAGCAGACCTCTCTGTGGGGTGGGTCCAGTCGACATGTGGGGGCCTCTGTTCCCCTCAGAAGGAAATCACCCACCATGATTAACCTTCTTTTCTTTTTGATCTTAGAGGTGGTAGTCCTTCTCACAGATTAATCATAACTGGGAGGCTCACTGGGCAGATAATTTTCTTCTAAATCATCTGGCTGATTCTCCAGGCGTTCATACCTATTCTGAAGTGGCACCTGGCTTGGGAGTGAGAGTCAGGAGGAGTTTTTATTATTACCTCCTCGAGTAGGAACCCATTTCCACTCCCCTTCATCTACCAGGTGTCCTTCTATTGCCTAACAGTGAGAGTCACAGGAGTCCTCTGACTCTTGGTGGGCCTCCCTCAAGGATGGAAGGGCTGAATTCTGCCAATCTTTCACTTTCCCTGATGCTCCTTAGTCTTTCAACTTCCTCTCTAAGCTCGGCCACAAGTGAAAGGAGATGATTCACGTGTTCACACCACAAGCAGGTTCCCTCTGCAATGCCCCCTGAAAGCACTGATAAGCTCAAACACTCCACACAGGAATGGGTCTGCACAGACACATCCTTTTTGGAGGGTTCCATCTGGTTACATGCTCTTGTACTAACTACAGTTTTCAATCACGTAAAAACCATTACTACCAGAAACCCCAAACCAACCAACCAACAGAAACACTGCACACAACACACAGTAAATCTGAGAGGCAACAAAAGCTGGAACTCTGCTTGTTCATCTGCCACGCAAACTGCCGTGCCGCTCCCTCAGAGCCTTGCCACGCTCCAGTTTGCCCGCTCTGGGTCGCTGCACTCCCTAGGGGTCTCTTTTAATCAGCCTGCTATTCAGGAACAGAAGAAGTAGTAATTTTAATTGCTGGGTTTGCTTTCAGCACCACCATTCTCTTCTAAAAGATGTCTTAGAATATTTCTGTTACCACTAATTTTAATGCTCCGGTATATGTTGACAATTAAAGATTGTGGTATTTGCCTACAGAAGCTGTGCAGTGTGAAGGGAGATGCTGGCTGGGGACCCAAGTGACTGTAATTGTTTGAAAGGCAGATTCCCATCAGGAGCAGGAGGTGCAGCAGCTCCTTTGGGCACAAAGCGAGGTCCAAAAGAGTCTGTTCAGGGAAAGTAAATTTACTCTCCAGAGTTTACTTTTTCAAAAGAAAAAGTTGAAAAAAGCCAGGAAATGCAGAGAACTGAAGGGGTTATGGTTGCAAGGAAAGGCTATTTCAGAAATGTTAGTGGTTTATAACAAAAAGAAAGGAAAAAGCCTTTGGTTAAAAAAAAAAAAAAAAAAGGAAAGAAAGGTAAGTTCTGGGAAGGGAAGGGAACGTAAGTTCTGGGAAGGTAAGTTCGGGGAAGGGGAAGGAGAAGGGGAAGGGAAAGGGGAAGGGGAAGGGGAAGGGGAAGGGGAAGGGGAAGGGGAAGGGGAAGGGGAAGGGGAAGGGGAAGGGGAAGGGGAAGGGGAAGAGGAAAGGAAGGGAAGGGAAGAAATTAAAATTGGCAATAAAAAAAGCAAAAAAGAAACACACACACCCCCACCATCAACAATCCCCAAAACAAAAAATTGCAACCTACCAAGCAACTAGAGCTAAATGAAAACGTAGAATATCTAAGCAAATAAGGACTAATAGGAAAAGCCATTACAAAATGTGGCAAGCACTTACAAACACAATGTGTTAACTTTCACCATTCCCTCTCTTCTGAAAAATGGCTCAGAATGTTTGTGTTTGCACTGGTTGTATTGCTCCATTATGCTGACATGTAAGTATTGCTGATTTTGCCTACAGAAGCCGTGCAGCATGAAGGGAGATGCTGGCTAGGAACCCACCTCCAAGTGACTGAAATTGCTTGAAAAGCAGACTTACCGTCTGGAGCAGGAACAGGAGCAGGAGCAGGAGGTGTATCACCAGTTTTGGGTTCAAAGTGACCTTGCAAAGTTTCTGCTTGGAGAAAGTACATTTTAAAAGCAAGGACATGCAGAGTACTGGAATGGTTATAGTTGCAAGGAAAGGGTATTACAAAATGTTAATGGTTTCTAATAGAAAGAATGGAAAAAGCTTTGTTAAAAAAAAGAAAAGGAAAGAGAAGGAAGAGAAGGAAGAGAAGGGGAAGGAGAGAGGGAGGTAGGGAGGGAGGGAGGAAAGAAGGGAGGGAAGGAGGGAGGGAGGGAGGAAAACAAAAACAGGAATACAAAAAAAAAAGAACCCAAAACCACACACCCACCCCACAGCAAACACTCCTCATAACCAAAAAATCCAACTCACCAAGCAACCAAAACCAATGGAAAATTAAAAAACCTAAGCAAAGGGGCTCCAATAGAAAAAATAAATTACTCTAGTAATTTTGATCCCTCTGCTATCATCCAACTTTCTCTTCTGAAAAGTTACAGAACATTTCTGTTAACACTACTTTTATTGCTCCATTATGTTTACACTTAAAATTATTGTTGTATTTGCCTACAGAAGCTGTGCAGTATGAAAGGAGATGCTAGCAAGGAGCCCACGTCCAAGTGACAATAATGGAGACCTACCATCAGCAGCAGGAGCAGCAGGAGCAGCAGGAGCAGCAGGAGGAGGAGGACGTGGCGATCCAGTTGCTTCGGGTTGAAATTGAACTTGCAAAGATTCTGTTTGGAGGAATTAAACTTTAAAAAGCCAGGAAATGCACAGAACTGAAGGGGTTATGGTTGCAAAGAAAGGCCATTACAGAAATGTTAATAGTTTCTAAGAGTAAGAAAGGAAAAAAGACTTCAGTAAAAAATCAAGGGAAGGGAAGGGAAAACAATAATAACAAAAATCAAAAACTGTAAATGAAAATACCCACCCAACCACCACAACAACTACCCAATAACAAAAGATTCAACAAACCAAACCCAAACAAAAACCTAAGCAAATCAGGACCAATAGAGGAAAAAAAATGGTAACACTAGCAATTTTAATCCCTGTTTTATCTTTCACCATCCCCTTTCTCTTCTGAAAAGTCATAGATCATTTCAGTTAGCACTACTTTTATTGCTCCATTATGTGTAAAATCAAGTAATGTTGTATTTACCTATGGAAGCTGAGCAGCATGAAAGGAGATGCTGTCTGGAAAATAACATCTAAGAAACTATAATTTCTTGAAAAGCAGACTTACCATCAGGAGCAGAAGGAGCAGCACCAGCAGGAGGGGAACCAGCTTCTTTGAGGGAAAAGTGAACTTGCAAGGATTCTGTTCCAAAAAAGTAAATGTGAAAAAGCAAGGAAATGGACAGAACTGAAGGGGTTTAGGGCACAAGCACAGGCTGTTACAGAAAAGCTAATGATTTATAACAGAAAGAAAGGAAAACGCTTTGGTAAAAAAAAAAAAACAAAGTATAGAAAAAGAAAGAGAAAGAAAAAGAAAGAAAAATAAAGAAAAAGAAGGAAAAAGAAAGAGACAAGGAAAGATAAAAAAGAGAGAAGGAAAGAGGGAGGGAGGGAGGGAGGGAGGGAGGGAGGGAGGGAGGGAGGGAGGGAGGGAGGGAGGAAGGAAGGAAGGAAGGAAGGAAGGAAGGAAGGAAGGAAGGAAGGAAGGAAGGAAGGAAGGAAGGAAGGAAGGAAGGAAGGAAGGAAGGAAGGAAGGAAGGAAGGAAGGAAGGAAGGAAGGAAGGAAGGAAGGAAGGAAGGAAGGAAGGAAGGAAGGAAGGAAGGAAGGAAGGAAGGAAGGAAGGAAGGAAGGAAGGAAGGAAGGAAGGAAGGAAGGAAGGAAGGAAGGAAGGAAGGAAGGAAGGAAGGAAGGAAGGAAGGAAGGAAGGAAGGAAGGAAGGAAGGAAGGAAGGAAGGAAGGAAGGAAGGAAGGAAGGAAGGAAGGAAGGAAGGAAGGAAGGAAGGAAGGAAGGAAGGAAGGAAGGAAAGAAATATAAAAAAAATCCCCAAACTAACACCCACCCACTCACCACTCCCCAAAACAAAACAAAACAAAAAACCAAAAAAAACCAAAAAAAAACCAAAACAAAAAAACCCAGAATCCAACCAATCAAGCAACAAATCTGAACTTAAACCAAAAATGCACAATCAAATAGCAACCAGTAGGAAGAAAGCTTACAATAGTAATTTCAATCCCTGTATTAGGTTTCACTATCTTCTTTCTCTTTTGAAAATTGTCTCAGAACATTTCTCTTTGCACTAATTTTATTGCTCTCCGTTATCATTACAATCAAGTATTGCTGTATTTGCCTACAGAAGCTGTGCAGCATGAAGGGAGATGCTGTCTGGCAACCAACATCCAAGTGACTGCAATTACTTGAAAAGCAGACTTACCATCAGCAGCAGGAGTAAGAGGCTCAGCAGTTAAGGGTTCAAAGTGAATCTGTGAAGATTCCCTTCCTGATGTTAATGCTTTAACTTTGGAAGCTGCCAATGAGTAGAGATCCATAAAGTGTCTAAGCACGTGCTTTAAATAAAAGTAGAAGGAATCATTAGTGCCAGGCAAGCTACACTTAAATGCCAAATAGCACACATCCAAATTTTTTACAAAAGACAAAACATTTCTTTTTAGCAAAGAGATCAAATACAGATTGTAAGCCAGGCATAATGTCAGTCCCAGGACTTAAACATCAAAACATCTAACGCTGGATTTTGTATTTTTTCTAAAATAGTGAATATTGATATCATTGAGGAGCAGAGAATGAGTCCACACCCTAGTAAGAAGATGCTTTGATGAGACGTTTTCAAGTATGCAGTACAGCATTGAGCTCTTGATACAATTTTTTCATTTTATTTCAATACAAGACTTAGTGCAGGTTCAATTTCTGTTCACAAAAAATGGCCACAAAGTTTCAGGCTAATGTTCACACTTCCAAGATGAGTCAATTGATTAATTCTTCCACTCCACAGGGGGGGAAAAAAGAAATGGTAGTAACAGAAGAAACGTCACAAACCTACAGACCTCTGCAAACAAATAATCTGATTGCACTATAATTGGAAAAATGTAACTATTTCCATGTATGCAGTGGAAGAATGTCCCAATTTTGTTATATTGATTGGATTAATGATAAAATTAGCAGGACAAAAGAGCACAGATGATTTGGCAGTACTGGTAACTTTATATGTATCTCAAGTAGTCTCAACTATTTGTTGAACTTATTGGTCTTCTTTACAATGGTTAATCACATTTTATTTGTGATTATTTTCCCATTCAGATAGTATGACACTGATCTTTTGAATGTAAACTTGTGATACAGACAAAAATCAGCTTATTACCACAAACAGATTTACAAAGATTTTTGTAGTTTTTTTCTTTCCTTGGTTTCTCATTGCTGAATTTCAGAATAGTTGTTAACACTGCTAAATTCAATCAGGTTATTTCATTGTGGTTTCTAGGAACCAGCAGTGTCAAACCAACCCATATCACATCTTTTGTCATCAGAAAGAATCTACAAAATGTCTTGGTGCTGTGGTTCTAGTTCTGAAAGAGGATTCTTACAGATTATAAGGCCTTTAATTGAATTGTGCTCACCACAGACTAATTAACACAGTTCTAGAGGATGTGTCTGCAAACAATTGCACTGCTTTTAATGACAAGTGCTCCTAAAGTGATTCCTAACTCGTTACTTCACTCAAGATTGCAGGATTGCCCTTCATACAGTTTGGCATAAAGTAAAACTAAAATCCATTAGGTGACCTCTGTCTATAAAAGGCAAATTTCATAATAAAACCTCAACAATGAGCTTGGAAAGGAATCAAACAGGAACTAGAGATGAGGGCAGAAGAGAGAGAGGGAAAAGGTGGAAAGAGAGATGGGGAAAGGGAGAAAGAGGAAAATGGATGGAGAAAAGGAAGTTCACAGTGACACAGACTGTGAGCCATTGGTGCTGTTTGTATATGTCCTGAGTTACCAAGTGCACCTGAGGCTGCCAGGTGAACATGAACTTTACCAGTCTGTCCCAGCAGCGAGCTCCCCAGCATGTACACTACTATGTTAATTATACCACAAGCACTTTGTGCAAATATGAAATTAGACTTTTTGTATTTCTGATTCTCTTCAGGAGAAAAAGAGGGAACAGGCTGCAGATGCTTCTGCAATCATTCTGAGGTCAAAAAGACTGGGAGTTGGGATGGGATAAAAAGAAAAAAGAAGCTGCATCCACCACCGAATTAGAAAAGCAGGATTTAAAACCTGTGATTGCAACAATGCCTCCTGTGAAAAGATGCCACACATGGAACCTTTTGTGCAGCTCTAAAATGGATCACTGTACTGGGAAAACATTTTTAATTCTACCCTTTGATGGAAAAGTTCATCTGTGCTAATTAAGCCTCATGGGAATCTCAAAGTATTGCATATTCCGTATTTCCATCTTTTAGTGTGGAAACACGATAATCCATACATAATTTATATCTTTATCAGGCATGTATGCATGCAAGAGAGCAACACTGAGAATTTTACAGCTTAGAATCTATCTTTCTTGAATGTTTGATTTTGTGACCCTGATCCTGCAATTTTATACTACATTAGAACAGAAAATCTAGAACAAATTGTAAGGCATTACTGCAGAAACTTACACACTGTATGAAATACTTATTTTGTCTAAGATCCTTGCAATTTACTCATTTACCTGCTCTTCAGACAGAGAAGTAAAATGAAAGAAATGTGACTCACTCTGCCTTTTGCTCTCTCATTGGGAAAAAAAATCTGTCTTGACACTAATATATTCTGCACAGCTATAAAGACTAATGGCTAGTTTCTGCAGAAGACATCAAACTTAAAAACAATGAGGAGACATTGCACTGAATCCACTGAATCTATGTTTAGAGCCAAAACTATGGTACATTTTCTGTTAATTTATCTTTTTTCCTACTTATTCTTTTGTCCTAACAAAATCAGTATTTATATATAATATTAATTATATTTATAATAAATTAATATAATAAATATAATTATTATATTTATATAGAAGCTACATGAGCAAAATAGCTTCTATATTAAACATTCTAAATGTCAGGTTTTTTAAATGAGGACTGCTCAAAACTCCATAATTTATTCTAGAACTGTGGGTTGAAAAAAATCTGATACTGACCAAAATGGAGTATGAAAATCTTGTATTTTTTATTTGGTTGGTTTTGTTTGTTTGTGGGAACCTTACTTGGTTTTAGTTTTGTTTGTGTTTTTTTTTTTTCTTTTTTAATTAGTCTTGTGTATATTAATGGGAAAAAAAAGAGGGAGATAGAGGGATATTAATTTTCAGGTACATATACTTCTGTCCATGTTTGTATTCCCATCAGTTATTTGACACTGTAACTGCAAAATTAAAAGTTACCATCATCTCTGAAATACCATGTGCAAGAGTATACATGGACATTGTTTTTCTGCTGTTGACTGTAATCGTTTTGAAGCTTTTTGCTCTCCGCATGCTCAGAGCAGTCTATCTGCCTGTTGTGTCTCAGATGCCAAAAATGAAAGAAAATTAAAACAGAAAAAATGAAACAGGATTGGTTTTAGACTCTAAGCTGGAACGACAAAGCCTCTGGCTTGCCCCTCACTGCTTCCTCTGAAAGGGTCTCCAGCTGCAGGCTGGGGAGCGGCGTGGCTGCTGCAGCACCTGCCACGGCCTCCTCTTTGGCCTAAAGGGCAAAAAAACCCAGTACCAGTGGTAATTCTCCTTCAGACACACCAGCTGGGATGAACTGGGTCCCCTTGAGCCCATTGAGTGGACTTGCATTGATCACCGGACCTAACATCCATGAATAAAGTACAAATGATTGAATTTTCATTGCAAATAAATCTCTAATTCACAGTGCTGGGAGAGAATGCTACCAAGAAAATAAAAAAAGCACCTTGCCCTGGTCAGAAAAGAGAACGGCCAAGGACATGGCACATATGTACTACTGTGAAAACACGGCAGTTGCTGCATGACATTCACTTCCAAAGTCTGAAAGAAGCCAGTATGAAGCTGGTGGTGGCCCAAAGAAAATTTTCTCTCAGCACAGTTTGCTGTAGGTGATAAATGCAGTTTAGGTTCTGTCATTTTCTATGAACATTAAAGGAAAGAGACTTGAAAAAGATACCTGAAAATATAATTAACAACAGTTTTGGTGAACGCAGAAACTAAAATAAAGAAGAGAATCCCATGTTGCTAGGAATTAAAGATGTAGTAAGGGAAATCAACACTCCAAGGTAATGAAAACACTTCTTTTGCTCTATGCTGCTCTAGATTAAAAAGTTATGAAACCATCTGCCTTTAGAGCTAGAGTTGAAAATAGTCCTTTCTCCTAAATAATTAATATGTACATCTTTATTAGACCTTCAAATAGTCCTATAACAGGGCACAATTGTGCAAGTCAGAGGGAAAATTTGAGATTACTATTAAGTTTAAAATATGATTTTAAAAAATACCACAGAAGTTTCTGACCAAAGATTATGATTTCCTGCCTTTTCTTTTCCTATTTATGATGTTTCATAAGCTAAAGGAGCAGACAAAGCCAAATATGGCCACC